>NW_027555514.1:34599821-34954821 GCF_003287225.1 Phascolarctos cinereus | reverse complement strand
TCGCAGGTGTCTTCCACTTTACTTTCCCCTATGCACTCAATGTTCCAGTAGCACTGGCTTATTTGCTGTTCCTTGAATACAACATAGAAGCTCCCATCTCCATGCCTTTGCACTGGCTATGCTCCATACCTGGAATGCTCCACCCCTCACCTCTGCCTCTCATTGCCTCATTCATTCAATGTCCAGTTCAAACTCCACCTACTATAGGAGACGAGGCTGTTGTTGTTGTTCAGTCATGTCCTCATCTGGGGTTTTCTTAGCAAAAATATGGGAGTGATTTTGCCATTTCTTTCTCTAGTTCATTTTACAGTTGAGGAAACTGAGGCAAACAGGGGTTAAGTGACTTGCCCAGGGTCACACAGCTAGTGCATGTCTGAGATTGGATTTGAATTCAGGTCTTCTTGATTCCAGGCCCTTTGCTCTAAACACTGTGCCATCTAGCACGACATGCCCACATCAAAGAAAGTGCTCTACTCTATGAGCAAAGCAGAATTGCAGTAGCTCAAAATAAATGTGAGATGTGGAAATTTAAAGTCATCTCTACTCCAAATGTTCTCATGGATATTTTTCCTAACTTGTGGTAGAGTCTCCCAAGATCGTGTTGGTCTAATCGGTCACAGTTAGACATACTGTACCTTACCCCAATATAGTGATGTCATTTTGGTACTCTTCAAGGACAATAACTGACTATAGGAGACCTTTCCAGGTCCTTCCTTTTTAGTAATGCTGTCCCCTCTCAGTTTGTCTTCATCTGATCTCTAATTTAGATCTTGCATATTTATACTTGTTTATATTTATCTCCATTAGAACGTGAACTCTGAGAGCAGGGACTATGCTTTTGCATTTTTTATCAAGCTTAGCACAGCGTCTAGCACATAGGTACATAGCAAATGTTTGTTGATGTAACTGGAATTTTTGGAGACAATGGAATTCCATGATTTGGAGCCACGACATCATTGGAATTGGGATAGAATGGATAGAAATTGGAAAGACAAAGATTTTGCTCAGTAATTAGAAAAACCATATATCTATATTTATATCCACATTTATATTGATGTCTCTGTCTATATCTATGTCTGTGTCTACATCTACATCTATATCTATATCTATGTCCACATCTATGTCTATGTCTATGTTTGTATCTATCTATGATCCCAAGATCCTGGGATCTCACCTTTTAGAAACTACATAAAGATATTTATAACCTTCTATTCATTCTTAATAAGAGTAAATGGCACATAGCCATCACAACTTCTTTCCTTTCTTTCACTAACCTCATTTCTTAAAACATTTAAGTTTATTCATCAATTTATTTGACCAATTTGATTTACCTAACAATTATCTTCTCTACACTTTTTTACCCTGACTTCACAATTATCTTCTTCCTTTTCTTTTCCTTGAAGCCTTTTCTTTAGATGAATTCTCCTCAATTCTTTTTCTTCTTTATGAATTAGTCTTCCTTTAGATTGAACCCCTTTTCTCTTTTATCTCAAGTTGATTTTTTCAGCATTTTCTCAAATTCTATCAAATTCCTGTCCCCAAAATTCAATCTCTGGCTCTCTTTTAAAGTACAAATCCCTCTGAATCACTTTCACCATTTCTTCCTCCTTCTTATTCAGTTTGAGTTTTTCTTTTGCTCTTTCTCCTACAACCCCCTCCTACAGAAGTGAGAATAAGATCTCAGTTTCCTAATTTTATAGATGAGAAGAAAAGAGGTCCTGAATGTATATATCACTTGACTGTGGCCACACAACCAGTAGACAGCTAGTTGTTGCCTTTCCATCTCAATCGGTTCCTACTTGCTTACCCCAAGATGTCTTTGGAATCTATTATGTGAGACATGTTTCTTTCTGAAATGTTTCATTAAGGTACTGGGTTTTGAATAAGTATATCACAGAATGGAGACCTCCCATTTCCCATGATATTGTTGCATCCTTTAGTGAAAATGAGCACATGGTATAGGACAGATGTTTTAGATTAGCACATTACATAATGCCAAACAGCTACAATTTGGAATATGGGTGGATGCCTGCCTTAAAATACATGGATTATGCCATATTTTGCTGACATGAGTTTGAAGGTGGGGCCTGGTCCTTAACCATAAGAGGGAAATTAAGGTGACATTTTGTCTTTAAACAAAGACTGGTATGATATTCAGTAAGTGATTTTTTAAAAAAATATGGTGATGATGATGATGATGATGATAAATAGAAATATCAGTAATGATAGCAAACCAATGACAGATTTGATAATTGTTCAGGGTTGCTTGCCTTTGAAGGATTTCTCCACATTATGCACATCTGAGGACAGAGGCAGGAGTAACATGTAGTTCGTTCTTTCTCTCTCTCTCTCTCATCCCTAAGCCATGCTTAAGCCTTTCACTTCATTTTATTTTGGATTTAGTGGCATTGTTTATAAGTGTTTCCTTTTAATATAAGCATTTTAAAATAAAGATTGGGTGTTTAGTCTTAGTTAAGAAATAAATAGAGTTAGCCTGACCATAAAGCAAAAAAAAAAGTTATACTCTGATTACCATATCTCTCATTCCCAGGAAAATTAGTGGGAATACTCTTTATTATAGAAGTTGTCCCTGGGATTCCAGATTTTGGCTGAGGGCCATGATTCCATAAGATTTAGAGTTTGTGGGTAGCCTGGAGATCATCTAACCTGACCCTTTATTTTACAAATGAGGAACTGAGGTAGACAGCTATTATGGGACTTTCCCAGGGTCACAAGTGTTGGAAGAAGAAACTGACTCCAAATTTAGGGCTTTTACCCCAGTATGAAACAGTGGAAACAGTTTCTAAAATGGCTCTGTCTTTGACTACCTATGTACCCTTGGGCAACTCATTTAACTGTATGAGCCTGTTTTCTCCTCTGAATAATGGGGGAACTGAATTAAATGTTCTATAAAGTCCTTTGTATTGCTAAATCAATAGCGATCTTAGTCATTCTAAAACATAGTATTCAGGCATGCATTAGACCATGGGAAAACCACTGGATTTGGAGTGAGAAAAATTGAATCTGAAGTCCAGCTAAAACATCTAGCCATGTGATTCTAGGCAAGTCACTCAACCTCTCTGTGATTCCGTTTCCTCATCTGTAAAATGGGCATAACAAGTCTTATATTTCCTGTGTAAATTTAGGATTTTTGTAAGGATAAATGGGTAGTGTAACTCTTACTATTACCCTTCTGCTTCAGTGATATGCGAGAGTGTTTGTCTTTATAGGTCACTTTTGTTGTTGTTCTGACATTTCAGCTGTGTCCAACTGTTTGTGACCTGATTTGGGGTTTTCTTGACAAATATCCTGATGGGATGTGTCATTTCCTTCTCAAGTTCATTTTACAGATGAGGAAACTGAGGCAAAGAAGGGTAAGTGAACTGCCCACAGCCACAAAGCTAGTAAGTGTCTGAGGCCAAATTTGAACTCAGATATTCCTGACTCCATGCCCAGCACTCTATCCACTGTGCCACCTAGATTTCCCCCATAGGTTACTAGTAACTCCCCTTTCTTAGTTCAATAGCAATGATGAAAATACAAGACCAGCATCCCCACATACCATCCTTTAGCTTTAGAATTCTATTAGCTTGTAAAGTCAATTCCATCTGGTGGGGCACTCACTATTATTCTCTCTAGTCTGAAGACAAAACAAAGACTAGTCTACAGTAATATTCAAGAATTGCCATTCTCTAACTCTGTGAGTATTGGAAAGTAGAGAGAGAGAGAGAGAGAGAGAGAGAGAGAGAGAGAGAGAGAGAGAGAATGAGAATGAATAAGAACATGCTACTTGTTTATTCATCATGAATTAAAAACCCTGAATGAAAGACAGCTTTTATTTTTACCCAATTACATGTAAAAACAAATTTTTAACATTTATTTTTAAAATTTTGAATTCCAAATTCTCTCCCTTCCTTCATTCCCCCCATCCACCCATTGAGAAAGCAAGAAATTCTATATAGGTTATACATGTGTGGTCATGAAAAGCATATTTCCATATTGGTCATGTTGTGAAAGAAAACAGACAAAAAACTCGAGAAAAATGAAGAAAGCAAAAAAGCATGCTTCAATCTGTATTCAGATACCATCAGTTCTTTCTTTAGGGATGGATAGCATTTTTCATCCTAAATCCTTCAGAGTTTTCTTGGATCACTATATTGCTGAAAATAGCTAAGTCATCTTACAATACTGCTATTACTTTGTACATGATACATTTCCCTTTGCATCAGCTCATAAGTCTTTCCTGGTTTTCCTGAGAGCATCTTGCACATCATTTCTTACAGCATAATAGTATTCCATCACAATATCCTCAATTTCTAATTCCTTGCCACCAGAAAAGAGTTGCTATAAATATTTTTGTACATATAGGTCCTTTTCCTTTTTGTTTTTTGTCTCTTTTGGGATACAAACCTAGTAGCAGTGTTGCTAGGTCAAAGGGCATTCATGGTTTTATAGCCATTTGGACATAGTTCCAAATTACTCTAAAGAATGGTTGAATCATTTCACAACTCCACCAATAGGGCATTAATGTCTCATTTTCCCCACATTACCTCCAATATTTGTCATTTTCCTTCTCTGTCCTATTAGCCAATCCAATAGATATGAGGTAGTACCTCAGAGTTGTTTTAATTTTCATTTCTCCAATCAATAGTGATTTAGAGCACTTTTTCATATGGCTCTAGATAGCTTTGATTACTTCATCTGAAAACTGTTCATATCTTTTGATCATTTATCAGTTGTGGAATGCCTCTTACTTTTTATAAATTTGACTCTGTTCTCATTGGAGAAATGAGGTCTTTAGCAGAGAAAGTTGCTTCAATTTTTTTTCACATTCATGATTGCTACCAGTATTTCCCTCTGTTCTATTACACACCTTTATTCTATTCTCTCTCTCCTTTTACCGTCTCCATCCTCAAACATGTTTTGCTTGTGAGTACTACCTCTCCCAATCTGCCATCACCCCCTTCCTTCTCTTCTCCCCTTGCCCTCCTACTTTCCTGTAGGGCAAGATAGAATTCTATACCCAATTGAGTGTGCATGTTATTCCTTTTTTGAGTCAATTCTGATGAGGGTAAGGTTCACTCGCTCCCCCTCCCCTTGTACTGTAAACTTTTTCTTGCCCCTTTCATGTGAAGTAATTTACCCCATCCTACCTCTTCCTTTCTACCAGTGCATTCTTCTTTCTCACCCTTAATTTACTTTTCTAAAGATATCATCCCTTCATATTCAATTCACACCTATGCCCTATGTCTATATATAATGCTTCTAACTGCTCTGATGATGAGAAAGTTCTTATGAGTTACAAGTACTATCTTCCCATGTAGGGGTATAAACAGTTTAACTTTATTAAGTCCCTTAAGATTTCCCTTTCCTGTTTACCATTTTATGCTTCTCTTGAGTCTTATATTTGAAAGATGATCTTTTCATCAAGAATACTTGAAAGTCCTCTCTTTCATTGAATATCCATTTTCCCCCTGAAGGATTATACTCACTTTTGCTGAGTAGGTGATTCTTGGTTGTAATCCTAGCTCCTTTGCCCTCTGGAAAATCATATTCCATGCCCTCTGATCCTTTAATGTAGAAATTGCCAAATCTTGTGTTATTCTGACTGTGGCTCCATAATATTTGAATTGTTTCTTTCTGGCTTCTTGCAATATTTTCTCCTTTACCTGGGAGCTCTGACATTTGGCTATGATATTTTTGGGAGTTTTCACTTTGGGATCACTTTCAGGAGGTGATTGGTGGATTCTTTCAATTTCTGTTTTACTTGCTGGTTCTAGAATATCTGGGTAGTTTTCCTTGAAAATTTCTTGAAGGATCAGTCTAGGCTCTCTTTTTGATCATGGCTTTCAGATAATCCAATAACTTTTAAATTATCTCTCCTGGATCTATTTTCCAGGTCAGTTGTTTTTCCAATGATATATTTCACATTATCTTCTCTTTTTTTTCCATTCCTTTGGTTTTACTTTATTGTTTCTTGATTTCTCATAAACTCATTTAGCTACCATTTGCTCAATTCTAATGTTTAAGGAATTATTTTCTTCAGTGAGCTTTTGTACCTACTTTTCCATTTGGCCAACTGTGCTTTTCATTCTTCTCCTCATTGGTTTTTCATATCTCTTTTTTCCATTTGACCTATTCTGTTGTTTAAGGTGTTGTTTCTTCAGTATTTTTTGTGTTTCTTTTACCAAGGTGCTGAATCTTCTTTTCATGATTTTTTGCATCACTCTTATTTCCCTTTCAATTTTTTCCCTCTACCTCTCTTACTTGATTTTCAAAATCCTTTTTGCGCTATTCCATGGCCTGAGACCAATTCATGATTTTCTTGGAGGCTTTGGATATTGGAGCTTTGACTTTGTTTTCTTCTTCTGAGTGTGTGTTTTCATTTTCCTTGTCACCATAATAACTTTCTATGGTCAGAATTTTTCTCTTTTGAGTGCTCATTTTCCAGTCTATTTCTTGGCTTTTATCTCTTTGTTAAAGCAGGGCTCTCCTTCCAAGGTGGAGGGTATATTGTCCCAAGCTTCGGGAATTTTACATAGCTGTTTTCAGAGATACTTCTGGGGACCTGTAAGTTTTTAGTTCTTCCAAGATGGTCTGATCTGAGGCATGTACTACTCTCCTGGCTTGTGTTCTGGTCTGTGAGTGAACACAAGCATTCTTTTCTACCCTGCAACTATGACCAGTGTCCCCACTCCACTGTGGCCACAAACTGTGGTGTTCTGGTTCTCCTCCTGGGACTGCCATGCAGGAGTATGACCCAGATCTGAGTATGGGTAAAGCAACAGAGTCCTGCCCCCAGTGCCAGCAAAGAGACCCCGGTAACCTTCTTCTGATCAGTTGTTCACCTCCCTTACTATGTGTAGGCTGAGAGCTCTAGACTCAGCCACTGTGACTCCTAAGGCCTGCTCCTGCTTTACTGGGGATGGCTCTGTGCTGATGTGACCTGTGCTGGCTTGTGCTCCACTCTTACCCTGGTGTGACAGACCTTTCCTGCCAACCTTCTAAGTTGTCTTTGGCTGGAAAGTTATTTCACCCCATCCTTTTGTGGATTCAGCTGCTCCAGGAATCATTTTATGGCATTATTTAAGGTGTTCAGAGGGGGTTGGGGGACAGCTCAGGCTAGTCGCTGCCTTTTTCTCCTCTCTCCCAGTTGCAAGGATTTTAGGCCAGTTAAATATGGGACACTTTTGTGTGTGTGTGTGGGGGGGGATAAAAATTGGCTAAGCTGTAGCTTCATTCCTTATTTGTATCACTTGGGAAAATCTCTACCCCACTAGATCCCACAAGACAGTGCAATTTAGCCCTAGGATACAGAGGCATCAGGAGGGAGGGATGAAGCTGGTGAATTGGGTCAAATCAAGGAGCTGTGTCTTTCTGTCAAACTTTTCATCTTGGTAAGAAGAATCAGGTTACCAGAAGCTAAGACCTGGCTTGGGTCTGTGTTCATTCCGTTGGCAATGTGGTGCAATGGAAGGAACTCTGGACTTGAAATCAGAGAACCTGGATTTGAGGAGCAGCTCTGCCATTTACCAACTGTCTGACTTAGGGCACAATCTGGGGCAGGTAGGTGGATAAAGAGCTTGACCTGGAGTCAGGAAGACTCATCTTCATTAGCTCAAATCTTGCCTTGGACACTAACTAACTGTGTGACATTAAGCAAATCGCTTAATTCTGTTTGCCTCAGTTCTTCATCTGTAAAATGAGCTGGAAAATTAAATGGCAAAACCACTCCATTACCTTGGCCAAGAAAACCCCAAATGGGGTCATGAAGAGTCAGATATGACTGAAAACAGCTGAACATGACCTTGGGCAATTCATTCAGTTTCCTCAGTTCTCAATTCCTGTACTGTTAAAGTGAAAGAGCTGAATTAGATGATTTCTGAGGTCCCTTCCAGATCTAAATCTGGGGTAGCAGGGCCAGCAAGCAATCTTTCTATAATGATTTCCAGAAAATTCTCAAATTCTCAGCTTTTGGATGAAGTTGGGGAAAGGTGCTATGGGAGGTTTTTTTTTTTTATTTGTTTTAACATATAGCAGTCCTAAATAGAGGATGGCATTCTTTAAAACCCAATGGGAGAGGGCACTCCTGGGTGCCTTTTTAGCCTTTGCTTAGAAAGAAAACATGGTGCAACAAGACCCCTGGATTGGTAGTTAGGAAAGAGCTGGGTTTGTATCTTGGTTCAAATACTTATGAGCTATGTGACCATGGATCAGTCATGTTACCTTTATTGAACCTCAGGGTTTCACCTGTAAAATGAGCTTTAAAAGACCTACAGCTCCTTTCTGATAGGGGTATTGTGAAGATCACATGACATGATATAGCCAAAAGCACTTTGCATACCACAGAAGGCCTTATAAATAGCTGTTGCCTTTTTAAAAATTTAATTCAATTTTATTTTTTGTGAGGCAATTCTTGTCCAGAGTCACACAGCTAGTGAGTGTTATGTGTCTGAGGGCAGATTTGAAATCAAGTCCTCCTGACCCTAGGGCCACTGCTTTATCCACTACATGACCTAGCTGCCCCCTAAATAGCTGTTATTTTTACCACTGTTTACTTGAACACTCTATTGAAAGGAAAATTACTACCTCTCAAAGAAGATTGAACACCCCTCTCTCTCTTTCTCTCTTTCCTTCTTTCCTTCCCCCTTCTCATATACATATGTATGCACACAAACATACACAGAACATATCATATACATACACATAATGCATGTAAGTATATAATCTATATATATATATATAATCTGTATGTATATATATATATATCCCCACATCTGCATATATGAGCATTAGTATTTAAATTATTATATTATTTTTATACAATATACAGAGAGATATAGTAAATCTTTCTCGTTAAATGGTATAATGTGGCAAAAGCACTTAGCACAGTGCCTGGCACATTTTAGACATTTAATAAATTATTATTTCCTTCCTTCCTACTTTAAGTAGTCTACAATATAGGTGATATCTTCATTTTAAGTGAACAAATACTTATTAAATGCCTAGTACATGCAACACCTTGTTATGCTCAAGGTAGAATGGTATAATGGGTAGCATGCTGGACTTGGAGTTAGGAAGACGTGGGCTGACCTATCTTGGATATTTACCAGCTATCTGGAATCAAGCAGCAGTCTACTGTTGCCCAGACCCAAACCCAGGTCAGGAACCAAGAGGTTTCAGACCAAGAGGGCAACAGTCCAAACTTTCCCTGGATCAGGTCACTTTAAAAGCACTGAAAGCTTGCAGATGCCAGCCTGAACTTTCTCTGAGAATAATACAGCACTCAACACTCCAAGAAAGTAGTGGGGTGGCCAGCTCAGGTCTTCCCTTCAGAAATGCACAGAGCCTAAGAAATGATTAAGGAGATCATTTTGGAGAAACCTGTGACAACTTATGGGAGTTGATACAGAATGAAGTGAAAAGAACTATGAGAATATCTTACACAATGATAACAATATGGTTAAAACAAACAACTCTTCAAGAATTAGGAACTCTGATAATAAATGATTCCAGAAGACTAATGATGAACCTTGTTATCTACCTCCTAATAGAGAGGTGAAGGATCCAGAATTCAGAATTACATATATATTACATATAATATTACATATATATCATTACATTTACATTATAATATAATATACAATATTATATTACATACAATATTATATATAATATATAATATTACATATTTATGTAATTCTGAATTTTGGAGCCTTCATCTCTCTATTAGGAGGCAGGTAACAAGTTTATACACACGTGTATGTACATACACACATACACACATACATATGTGTATAATATTATAATATGTGTATGTTCTTTTTGGACATGACCAATGAGGAAAGAGAGAGAGAGAGGATTTTTGTCAATTGAAAAGATATGCAATTTGAAAACGTTAAACAGAATTTTTTTTAATGCTAAAGATATGATAAGGGAAGAACATGCTAAATTAAATTCACAGATAAATTCTAAATCTTACTTAGCTGGTACTTTTTTTTTTACTTTTTTCCTAACTAAATAATAATGAGAATGATAATAATAGTAGTGAGCATTTATATATTGGTTTAAGGTTTGCAAAATGCTTACCATAAAAGGAGAAAATTATGAAGTTTCAGCTTCTCTCCCTGTCCTTCTTTTACTGTCTCAAACTGTGAGCAGCACAAGGGACACGCAGGCATAGGGATATGGAATACATAGACTGAACAATCGGGGTTATAATCATCTGCATATACGATCAGAGTCATAGAATAGAATCTGAAAGATGAGAAGAACATTAGAGATAATCTCTCAGCAGTTAATAGCATATCTTGGTCACAGTAGTTATTTAATGCCTATTTATTGAAATTGTATGGTCTAGTGAGTCCAATTCCTTTATTTTACAGATGAGACAACTGAGGCTCCAAGTGGTATAACAGTTTCTCAAGTTTACCAAGACCAATAATATTTCCAATTCTCTTGAACCGATCTAAGGACGCACTGATCAATTCCATTGTTATTGCCAAGGAGAAGATAAGACTGGGTGTATTCTTCTATTCTAATCATCCACAAAGGACATATCTTCATCAAAAAGAAAAAAAAGACAGTGAGGAGACTAGAGTGGGTTCAGGAAAATATTTTTTCCTGCCTTCCCCACACTTTGTTTCATTTTCTACATATACAACAACTTTAAAATGGAGAGAAAGGAATCATATGGGGAGTACTGAGATGTCAGAGAATGCCCAGATCGTTTTGAGCCTATTTGACCAGGAAGACCAAAGTTGGACAAATGCACTCTTGGTCGAGAGAAGACAATGATGTCAGCGGCCATGGCCATTTGCTGCAGGCCTTACTCTAGGGTAACACTGAATACAAAAAGCAGTCAGAAGATAATTTTTGTCTAAGTTGGTGAAGGAGCCGAACAACAGGAGCCTGTGAATTCACAGGAAATGAGGCTTCATCAGTGCTAGTATCTGTGGTTTTCTCATGTTCTCTTCAAGCCTTGTTCTGGGAAAAGAAAGTTATCAGGTCAATAGTGCTCATTTTTTTCTTTTGTTTTGTTTTGTTTTTGCTTCTTTGCTGCAGAAGGAGAGTGACGCATGCATACGGGCCATGGACTGGTAGTAATAAAGACACAGAAGAGATCCTAGAGAGGAATTGTTGATGATATCTGGTGGTGGGGGTGGTGGCGGTAATTTGGGAGACAGGGAGAGGAACAAAGGGGAGGGAGGGATGGCTCTTCTTGGCACTTGAAAGAATGAAAAAATAAGTTAAGCTTCTCTAATATCACTGATGAAACCACACCATGATGTCACTTCTGATCACACCGTAATTCGAGATACTGCTTTGCGATAGTAGGCTTCCTTTGTGCGTACTCTCAACATGCTTAGAATGGAAAAGACCATAAGATCAAGGGTGAGTAGGTGGACTGAGTCAAAAAAATAACTTCAATGCTATAACAACAAATTGTAGGAGGGAGAGAAAATTCATGATGAGTACGGAGAAAAAGAAAAAAAAAGTGAATTCCAAGTATCACTGAACATGTGAAAACAAGAGTTCCTGGATTAATACGAAGCAGCTCATTCACATCAGCATAACTTTGTGGTCCCTCAGAAGTACGTAAATACCACTAATCATCTTACCACAGATTACCATCACAACTTCTTGGGAAATGCCACTTGAAAATCCTCCAGTCAATTGCAATTCCTTAAATCAAAATATGCATCAATCAAATCATTTCAGAAATTCTCCAAACCTCAGCTCTGTTATCATCATTGTTCTTCTGTCCTTAGAGAGGACATGAGGCCAGGTTTAGGATGGGGAAACTTCATACCCTCAACCAAATGAACTAGCCCCTTTGAATGAGATTCATTTTTATGAGGTAGAAACCTGCTTCCTGTTTCTGAGAGGACGTTGATGGGGTGAAAGAAAAGGTGCTGACCTCCTCTCAACAGAAGAGTTTATTAAATTCTTAGTGAAATACGAATGCAGTTGTAAAAATTTGAATAGAAAATAACAAGGGGAAATTGTGTAAGTTTTATCTGAACCTAAAATACATAGGATTATTTATGAAACTGAAGGCCCCTCAATTCAGCCACATTATTTGCATGAGCATTTCCACCTAAGACTGCATTGTAAGAATACCACTTAAACACTTCTATGTTAGGAGATTCAGTGATGAAGGGCTTCTAGCACTGGGAATGTGGTCACCTTTAAATTCTAGGTTAATGAGGAAATGGCATTTGATTCTGAACACAGGTGACATATCCGCTTCCCTCACCTGCCGAGAACCACTTATATGATTTGAAACAGACCTCTGTAGCACGAAGTCCAGCACATGCATGGAAGGATTCTTTACTTTGTCATGCCTGACAAATGGCCACCCAGCCTCTGCTTGAAGCTCTCCAAGGAAGGAAAACCCATCATTTCTTGAGGCAGCCCATTATACTTTTGGCTAGCTCTTATCGTTAGGAATATTTTCTGGATTTCAATGTGCCTCTTTGCAAATTCCATCCTTGTTCCTGCTTCTGTGTTCTGGGCATTCTGTACTATTATTAATAACTTCAGGCAACCAATAAGCATTTGTTAAGCATCAATTACACGCCAGACATTGATCTAAGTCAGGGATAGGGAACCTGTGGCCTTGAGGCCATATGTGGCCCTCTAGGTCTTCAAGTGTGGCCCTTTGACTGAATCCAAACTTCATTTCCCCTTAATAAAAAGATTTATTCTGTGAAGTTTGGATTGGGCCAAAGGGCCACACTTGAGGACCTAGAGGGCCACATGTAGCCTTGAGGCTGCAGGTTCCTCACCCCTGATCAAAGTGCTAGAGATTTGAGTGGAAAAGGAAATAATAGCCCCGTACTTCTCTCAAGGCGTGTGCATCTATTCAGTTGTTGATCCTTGGACCAGATAGATGGCACTCTTTTTCTTTGGCTTTAGAGTATCCTCTAAAGCTAGATTTTTTGGGTGCCAAGTGTAAGGTTTAAAGGAGAGATGGAGTGATCAGTTGAAAGAGAAAGAACTGGGCCTCAAGAGGAATAAAGAGAGACGTCAGAACATTGGAATGTTTCAGAGAAAACCAGAAGTTTTAGTCAGTCCTTGTTTGTTAACAGGGCAGTTATAAGTTTATACATTTTTGGGGCCCTTCTCTTTCTTTCTTTTTCTTTGTTCCCTACCTGAAAAATCCATTTCACTACTGATTTATCTGGGGCAGTTCAATGGTGTGGTGGCACTGGGCTTGGAGTCAGGAAGACTCATCTTCCTGAGTTCAAATCTGGCCTCAGACACTTACTATATGTGTGACCCTGGGCAAATCATAATCTGACCTAGAATGTGAGAGGCTATCGGAAAGGAAAAGAGCATACTTCTTATTGAGGCTCTAGTTTATCTAAGAAGAGGCCTGTATAGGTGAGTAGAGCATCAGACTTGGAGTCAAGAAACATTTAGTACAAATTACACCTCAGATGCTGACTTTCCACGTGACCCTGAGCGACTCTCATTTTCACTCAGCCTCAGTTTCTTGATCTGTAATGGAGATAACAGTACCTTGTAGTGCTTGTCTTATAGGGCTATTGTGAAAATCTTACTCTCTATTTCCCATCCTTCTACATTTGCACTCTTTCCCCTTGCTTAGAATTCTGTCCCTGTTTCTTTCTTTCTGCCCCCTCCATGTGTGTATGTATGTATGTATGTATGTATGTATGTATGTATGTATATATGCATAAGTATATATACATGCATATATATAATATGTATATACACATGCATACACCCCCAAACACACATATGAATGTACGTGTCATATGTTGTTTAGTCATTCAGTCACATTCGACTCTTTATGACCCCATGGACCCTAGTTCACCAGGCCCTTCTATCCTCCACTATCTCTCAAAGTCTCCCCAAGCTCATGTTCCTTTCTTCCATGACACTATCTGTCCATCTCATTCTCTTCATTTCCTTTTCCTTTCACCTTCAATCTTTCCCAATATCAGTGTCTTTTTCAATGAGTTCCATCTTCTCATTATGTGGTTAAAGTATTTTAGCTTCACCTTTAGTATTTGACCTTCCAGTGAATAGCCTGAACTAATTTCTTTAAGTATTGAATGTTTTGATCTCCTTGCTGTCTGAGGGACTTTCAAAATTCTTCTCCATCACCACAGTTTGAAAGCATCAATTATGTGGCACTCGGTTTTCCTTATAGTCCATCTTACACAGACACGTTGCTACTGGGAAGGAAAATGTCTATGACTATACAGACCTTTGTCGATAATGTAACATCTCTACTTTTTTGTATGTTGTCCAGATTTGCCATAGCTTGTCTTCCAAGCAGCAAGTGGCTTTTAATTTCATGGCTGCAGTTGCCATCTGCAGTGATCTTTGAGCTTAAGAACATAAAATCAGCAAATGCTTCTATTTCTTCTTTCTCTATTTGCTAGGAAATGATGGGACCAGTTGCCAGGGTCTTAGTTGTTTTTTTTTTTTTTGTATGTTAAGCTTCAAACCAGCTTTTACATTCCTTTCTTTCACCTTTATCACATATAGGCATATGTATGCATGTACATATATATAGACATAAGCCCTCCTGGATCACAGCCTTGTTGTGGTGGAAGGGTTTGCATAGTCAATGAAACTATGAGCTATGCTCTGCAGGGTTACCCAAGACAGGAAGGCCATAGTGGAGAGTTCAGACAAAACATGATCCACTGGAGAAGGAAATAGCAAATCACTCCAGTATCTTTGCCAAGATAACCTTTAGGACTGCTAAAGTGATAAAAGACATGACGCTGGAAGAAGAACTCCTCAGAATGGAAGGTGTCCATCATGTTATTGGGTAAGAGTTGAGGACAACTACAAGTAGCTCCTATGAGACTGAAGCCAAAGCTGAAAGGAAGGTCAACCACAGATGTATTTGGTGAGTAAAGGAAAGCCTGATGCTGCAAAGATCAATAATGCATAGGAAACCAGAATGCAAGATCTATGAACCAAGGTAAGCTGGATGTGGTCAAACAGGTGATGGAAAGATTATATATTGACATCTTGGGTGTCGGTGAATTTAATGTATAGGAAAGGGTGAATTTTATTCGGGTGATCATTACCTATACTACTGTGGACAAGAATTCTTTGGAAGAGATGGAGTAGCCCTCATGGTCAATAAAAGGCTGAAAAAAGCAGCATGGTAATGGAGTATTACCTAAAAAAAGACAATGGTATCTTTTCAAATCCAAGGCAAACCATTCAACATTACAGTAGAACAAGTCTATGCTCTAAGCACTGATGCGGAAGAAGCCACAGCTGCTTAACTCTATGAAGACTCACAACATCTTCTAGAGATAACACCCCCCAAAAAGCTGACACATTCATCATAGGAGATTGGAATGCTAGAGTAGAATTCACAAAATAACTGGGATAATAGGCAAGTTTGGCCTTAAAGTACTAAATGAAGCAGGGCAGAGACTGATAGAGTTGTCAAGATAAGTCATTCGTCATAGCAAACACTTTTTCAAAAACTTGAAAGCTGGCTCTGCACATGGACATCATCAGATGGTCAATATCAAAATCAGATAGATTATATTCTCTATAACCAAAGGTGGGGAAACTCTATACAATCAGTCAAAACAAAACTTGGAGCTGACTGGGGCTCAGATCATGAGCTTCTTATTGCAAAATTTAGATTATCACATCCCTTATGAAGATGAAGTGGAGTTGATCAATAGATCCAAGGGATTAGATATGGTAGAGAGAGCACTTGAAGAACAATGGATGAAGATTTACATTATCATGCAGGAGGCTGCAACAACAAATACACCAACATCATCATCATCCTTTTCATCTGAGGAAGGGGTTGAGTAACTTGGAGAGCACATTAGTGCACCTAATAATCTTCCAGACCGATTTGGTAGATAGAGGGAAGAAAGGCTTCTTTGGCCACAAGCCAGTTTAGTCACAGGAATTCAATAATCTGGATTGTAGTGAAACAGAAATCACAATCAGTAGCTGCAAGATCGAAGCCTAAGCAAGTCTGGGTGAAACCCAGTCAAACTGAGGAAGGGCTCTGGACTCAAGAATTCATTTCCAAAGATATGAAGAGATGAGGTTACAAATGCAGTTCACACAATAAGTACTACAGACAGCTCTCTCTGTGAGTTCAATTGTTAGGTGGGGACAACTTTGTGTTCCCATGAGCTGTGATGGTTCAATATTTCTGTTGTTAGAATTCTTCCATTTGTTCTTGAACCTGCTGCTGCTTTATTCTCTCTCTTTTCTTTTCCTAGATCCCTAATTCCTATCTATTCCATTCAGTCAACCCTTATATGTTGAGAGGAACCAGAACAATGAAGAACCCTGAGATGCTGAATACAAGAATCAGTTGAAGGAATTGAATGTCTAGCCTGGAGAAGAGAAGGTTTAAGAGGAACTTGATTTCTGTCTTCAAGTATTGGTCTGACTGTCAAATGGAAGAGGGATTGGACTTACAAGGTTGAGCCCCACAGGGCTGAACCAGAAGCACTGGGGCCACTGAATCATTGAATAGATGGGAAGGAGCAAAGTGCAAGAAGACTGGAAAGGTAGGAAGAGGCCAAGTTACGAGGGGCCTTAAAAGACAATCAGAGTAGTTTATACTTGATAATGGAGGTAAAGGATGCCACTGGTGTTTAGTAGGGATGTGGGTGTGACGTAGTTAGGATATAGGAAAATCGCTTTGGCAACTGAGCAGGAGATATTTGGAGTGACTTGGGAAATGATATTGTGCTAGGCAGATTAACTAGAAGCCTATTGCAATTGTCCAGGCATGAGGTGATGGTAGCAGCTACTGAGATAGTGGCTGAAAGAGTGGAAGGAAAAGGACACACAAATGAGAGATACTGGGAGGGTAGAAATAAAATATCAACACACTCGATATGTGGGGGCGGGGCTTTAAGTCAAGGATGATCCCAAGGTTAGGAGACTGGGTAACTGGGAAGATGGTGGTGCTCTCAACTATAATAGGAAAGGCGGGAAGAGGAAGATTTAGAAGAGAAAGATAATGAGTTTGAGAGAGAGAGAGCTACAGGATAGCCTGACGGAATAATGTTGTTTATTTGTTTTTTCAGTCACGTCTGACTCTCCGTGACTCCACTTGCGGTTTTCTTGGCAAAGATACTGCAGTGGTTTGCCATTTCCTTCTCAAGCTCATTTTAAAGATGAGGAAACCGAGGCAAACAGGGTGAAGTGACTTGTTCAGGGTCACACAGCTAGTAAGTGTCTGAGGCCAGATTTGAACTCAGGATGAGGAGTTTTCCTGACTCCAGGCCCAGCACTCTATCCGCTGTACCACCTACCTGCCTTACAGAATAATAGTTAATGCTTTAAAGTTTATAAAGCATTTTATATCTTATCTCATTTGATTCTCAAAACAACCCAGTGAAGTATGTGTTATTACTATCCCCTGTTTACAGGAAAGTAAGGGTGGAAGAGATTAAGTGACTTGCCTGGTGTCACAGAGCAAGTTGAAGGAGGATTTGAACTCAGATGTTCTTGACTCCAACTCTAGCTCACTGACCTCTATGTCACCTGACTGTGAGAAATGCTTGGGTCCTATCTCAAGTACTTCACTCAAATCAGAGCATAATTTTTCACTCGTGTTATTGCTGTTAGTGTGTAACAAAATAGTGCATTTCTAACTGAAAATCATCTTAGGTGTTGGGCTCAAGAGGAAACATTTTAAGACGTGAGTGTTCTACATATTTCACAAAGCTAGTCAGACCTCCTTTCTCACTTCGTTCTGAGAGGAGAGAAGCCATAAATGGGGGCTGAGTGGTGGAGACCAAGAGGTAGGCAGTGAAAGAGAAAAGGAAGATTGAGAAAGGGAAAAGGAGAAACACACACACACACACACACACACACACACACACACACACACACACACACACATCTTGTTCCAAACAAGCTCCGTTTGTTTGTAACTGGCCTTTCAGAAAGTAAACCAAAATTGTGAAATCATGATCTTGATGGTGGCTGAGGCCAGGGTCATATCTCTGTTTCAGTATAATTTATGACAGTGGCCTGAGCACAGGCTGAGGGAGTCAGGGACACCCAGTTCTGGGCCCAGCTCGACTTTTGACCTTCCTCTTGGCCCTGGGCGAGTCACTTCAACACTAAGCAGCTAGCTCTTTCACTTTTCTCATCTGTAAAAATGTGTTTAATCTCATTGACCTATTTCTCAGGGAAGTAATGTGATATGTTATATTTCTGAAGCCCTTTGCAATCTAAGGATAAAAGATGCGTTAGACTAAATAGCATGGTCCTTGTGTGTGTGTGTGTGTGTGTGTGTGTGTGTGTGTGATGTGTCTACAAAGTGTGCATATCTCCACAAAGTTCCCATTCCTTTTTTTTCATTTTCTCAATGAAAATAAATGGTTCAGAGCTGTTTTCTTTAAGAAAGATGAATGCCCGTCACATCTCTCAGGAACAACCCTACAAAAACATAACATAAGCAAACAAAATGGGTGATGAAGGTTAAGGTTAAAAAAAAAAATTGGTAAGAAAACAGAATTCTGTTCCAAGCTCCTTTGGGGTTATTATAAACAACAGTGAGTAATAATGATTACACAAATGATGAAAAATACATTGACAGTGTCATTTTAAAACAATTCTGCTAAGAGGCTTTTTACGCACATTTTACACAGTGTGGAAATCCGAAATGGGTTTTAGACGATATTAAGGGGATTGTTTTTCAAGGTATTAAAAGCACAAAGACTATGTGTGAAAAAGATGGAGTGTTGGTTTGACAGAATGCATCAGGGAGACGTGATTTAATTGCCTCTATTAATGGGCATTGGGAACAGCTAATGCCTTGCCAGATTGCAAGGAGTTAAAAAGCGCTTAAAGAAAAGTAAGAAGGAAGCTGCTTATTTAACCGAAGATCTTTCTTTTGCCATCTCCTCTCCCCTCCCCCTCTTCCTTTGCCTCCTCCCCATGTCTAGTCTCTAGATGGGGGAAATTCAATAGATGGGAGCAACATTGTTCCATGTTATAGGTCTTCTTCTAGTCTGAAAACATTTTTCCCCCTTCGTCTTTGTTCTCTCTCTCCTTGCCATGGACAGCAAAGGCTTCCAGAGGGCCACTAGGTGGCGTTGTCGAAGGAGTGAGGAAGACATAAGTTCAAATCTCTGTGATCTTGGGCAAGTGACAACTATCGTGGCCTCAGTTTCCCCACCTATACAATGGGGACATAACTATTTAACCCATAGGGTTATTGTGAGGGTCAAATGTGAAAATGTATAGAACATAATATAAAGAAATCTTAGAGTACTATAAAAAGTCTATCATTATGGAAATCTGTTTTATATGACTTTACATGTATAATCAATATCACATTGCTTGCCTTCTCAACGAGTGGAATGGGTTGATAGGGAAGGAGAGAATTAAGAATTCACAATTTAAAAAAATGAATTAAAAAAATTTTTACATATAATTGGGACATTTAATGAAACAAATAAAATATATTTTTAAGTCTATTATTTTTATCATCTTTTTTTGTTTCTCATTCATTCTTTAATTAAAAAACAAAACAGGTTTGTGCTTTCTGTTTTATGTGACCCATATAAAGTGTATGGTCCCCTGGTCACCCAGTCACCAAGAGCCCTATCTTATAATGAAGAACAGCAGTTAAGCAAAACCAGATGTCACATTGACCATGCCGATCTGCACTGATAACCCCTCCCCCCACCTCTCCACTGAAAGGAGGGACATGTGCCACTTCAGCACTTCTTCAGGACCAAGATTGGTTATTGCAGTTGCTGAGGGCTGGGCTTCCTTGGTGCTCTCTCAAGTTATATTACTGCTATTGCCATGTGCAAGTTTGGCTCACTTCACTCCACCTCAGTTCACACAAGTCTTCCCTCATTTTCCTCATTTCTTACAGCACCAAAGTTGTCCGCCATACTCTTGTACCACAGTCTCTTCAGTCTCCCTCCAAACGACTGGGAATCACTTAGCTCCTAGTCCTTTTATGACCACAAAAACGACTGCTATGAATGTGTTGGGCAGCCAGGTGGGGTGGTGGATACAGAGTGCAGGACCCGGAGGGAGAAAGACTTGAGTTCAAATCTAATCTTAGATACTGACTAGCTATGTGACCCTGGGCAAGTCACTTAATACTGTTTGCCTCAGTTTCCTCATCTGTAAAATGAGTGGGAGAAGGAAATGGCAAAGCACTCCACTATCTTTGCCAAGAAAACAACAACTGGGGTCATGAAGAATCTGAAACAACTGAACAACAACAGATGAATGTGTTGCCATGCTTGGGGACTTTTTTTCTGTCTTCATTCTCCTTGGGGTATGTGCCCAGTAGAGTGACCCTGGTTCAACAGGTATGCCCAGTTTAATGACTTTTCTTGCATAATTCTCGATTGTTTTCATGAATGTTTTGACTAATTCATGGTTCCACCAGCAATGTCTTAGTGTGCAAGGTTATCATTATTTGAAGTCATAGTGATCAGTGTATAAAGAATTAGCCTCCAAGCCAGGGAAACTTGGCATAATTCAAGTCCTTCCTCTGGCACACACTGGCTGCATGGCCTTGAGCAATCACTGAACCCTCTCAGCACTCTGGGCAACTTTCTAAGACTCTAAGTGATGGAGAAGGCACCAACCTACTTTGGTAAAAGGAGTTTCCTTCCCTAGGGAGTTTTCTTTCTCAATGAAATCACAGGATGATACCATTTTTCCTGTTATTAAGATGTTTCTTGTGGCAGTAACATGATGACAAACACCCGCTGGATTTGGAAATAGTAGGCAAGGTCAAGTCCACACACAGCAATGTGGCATGATTCAACCATGGCAGGTGAGTGACTCTCACTTAAAATTGTCAAAGCTTGGGGCAGCGAGGTGGCACAGTGGATAGAGCACCAGCCCTGGATTCAGGAGGATCCGAGTTCAAATCCAGCCTCAGACACATAACACTTACTAACTGTGTGACCCTGGGCAAGTCACTTAACCTCATTGCCTAGCCAAAAAAAAAAAAGAAAGAAAGAAAGAAAGAAAAACTGTCAAAGCTAGCCCATCAATTCAGCGACCCATCATGACTTTAGAAGACTGAGGATGAAGGAGGCCTCTTACCTCCTGTTAGAGACGTAATAGAGAACTATTGAGAGAAACATACGTGTATACACATGATCAATGTGTTGACTGGTTTTGTACTTATTACAAGGGAGGGCTTGTTTAGGGGCGGAGGAAAGTGGTGGGTAATAATAATGTAATGTAATGTACTCATGGGGCAGTTAAGAGGTGCAGTGGGTAGAACATAGGGCCTGAAGTCAGGAAGACCTGAGTTCAAATATAGCCTCAGATACTTACTAGTTGTATGACCCTGGTAAGTCACTTGAACTTTGCCTCAGTTTCTTCATCTATAAAATAGGGAGGGATAATAATAGCCCCTACCTCGTAGGGTTGTTGTGAGGATCAAATCAGATAATAATTTAGGGCATGGAAGTTCTATGAACCTCCAAAGTGCTTAGCACAACTCCTGGCATATACTAAGCACCATATAAATATTTGGTATTCTTATTCTTATAACACTAGAATCTGCTGTGCTACCTAACTGGTAGAGAGTGTATTGGACTCAAAATCAGGACAACCTGGGTTTGAATTTTGCCTCAGACACTTGCCAGCTGTGTGATCTTTGGCAAATCTTTTATGCTTTCTGAGACTCAGTTTCCCCATCTGTTTGATGAGAATAGCAATAGAATCTGCCTAGTATGAGAATGATTCTTGTGAGAAAAAAAAGAGGTAAGGAGTTTTGCAAACCTTAAAGCACTATATGAATGTAGGGGGGTTATAGGTACCCGGTTCTGGGTCTTCTTCACCCTCCTATGTAGCTAGCACCCTTTCTTTAGCACTGCACTGCTTCTCATTTGACCAACTCCTGATATATTTACGAGAACTTTAACTAGGGCTAGTCTGTGACTATAGAAGCAAATGGACCTTATTACCTTAACCTTCCCAGCACTATGTTGAACTAACCAGCCAAAGATGACAGTGGGAAGCACAATGAAAGGAGAGGTCAGGCAGTAGTACAGTAAATAAAAGAGAAAATCATTGGAGAAGAGTGGAACTCTATTCTGCTGACTTTTCTCCACCTCAGCCGTCTCTTCACATTGATATACTATCTTTTCTACATTTCATAGGATGAAACTTGTCACGGGACCTTGTCATCTTCAACCTTACAGTACTGGGGTCTGGATTTATGACCCCAAGTGGAGACAACTCCACAAACCATGCTGGATCTCTTGTATGTGGAATGCATTTTACTGTGTGGGAGAAAACTGACACCCTCCTCCTTCCCTTCTCCATGGAATGAAGTGAGCTGTCCATAATGCCAGCAGTGGCACAAACTGATTTCACGCTGCCAAAAAGAATCTTTATTCCTGGTCTCTCCCTAATAAACAATGTGTCCTAATAAAAGAAAGCTTAGTAAATACCTTCATATTAATATCCTCAACAATGCTGTTAATTAGAAAACAACTTTTGTGTGTGTTTGCACATATTGTATGTACAGATGAAAACCACAAAGTTTTCACAACTTTCCTTAGAGACCCAAGTCCATGAGATATCTGTTATTCTGCACTCCTTTCCTCTCGATTGGGTCAACTTCAGAAGTTTGGGTTGAAAGTTATTTTGACAACTGATATGGTACATCTTTGGATGGTGGGGAGTCTGCTCACCAGGGGTATAGGCACCTTATGAAAAACAAATAGATCCATGTGCACTGGGCAAAAGTCATGGCCACCATTCCATCATGAGAAATAGGAATGGAGAAAGTTGTCAACCATAGTGCTGGAATGAGCATGAAGGAACAGGGCAGCTACTAGCTGTGTAACAGTAATCACTTTGTCAGTGTAGCTGAGGTGTGTTCTCTCCATTGAGGAAAAGTAGCCTTAGCCTAAAGAAATCATCTGATTCTGGTTATTCTCTCAACCTTACTGAGACAGGTCTTATACAGCAAAAGCATGCAATTACTTTGATGTTGGATCATTTAAATAGGGGGAATAATCTACCTTCAGTGTTTGTGCTACTCAGAGGTCATCCCATTTGGAACTGGTCCAAGGATATGTGTTTTAGGTGTATATTCTCAGAACAAGGGAGATCTCAAAAGAGGCAGCATAATAAAGTAGAATAAGAATTGGTTCCCAGATCAAAAGATATGGGTTCATTTCCACAAGTCTCTTAACTTCCCTGGATCTCAGTTTCCACATCTGCAAAATGAAAAAGATTGGACAGAATGGCCCCTAAAGTTTCTTTCAGCTTTGGATCTCTGGTCCTACAGCCCTGAAGTAAGAGCTTGGCCAATCTGAATCTGTCTGTGGGTAGCAGAAATCTGGATTTCTCTTGTTTTTTTAGCCCCTCCCAAATCACTACATATTTCTTGGTATATATCTGAGCATGCATTTCATCCAGTAAAATATAAATTCCTTAAAGGCAGGAACTGTCTCACTTTCCTATTTGTCTCTCCAGTGCCTAGGACAGTGCCTGGCACACTTAGCAGATGTCTAATCAGTGTTTATCTATTTCTTAATTGGTGGAAGGAAAGCGGGAACTGGTCTGAGTTGGTGAAATTGCTAAGTATTGTAAAAAGAGATGGGACCTGGTCCCAGATTAAAATAAACGATGCCCTCCCTTGAGTGCATGGCTCTGAGGCTCCCCCTGTCTCTGTTCTGAAGAGACAACAGTTGGCTGAAAAGGTAGTATCTTCATAATCTGTGATGTCAGGACAAAACTTCACAAAGGCATTGTTTTGTTTTATTTTAGCAATGTGGCATGCAATAAGCTTACTCAAACATGGATGTGTGTATGTATATAGGTGGGGCTGAGGAAGGGAAACATACACAATGATGTACTGTAGACTTGTGTCTCTCTATAACTGAAAGTCATACATATCTCTGAAATGAATGCCGTCATTTAGCAGCCCAGTCTTTCAGAAACCAGCTAAGCAGGGGTTCTTGACCTGGAGGATTTTGTTTTTCTTTGTAATTCTATATGCTTCATTTTGTGTATTTAAAAATATTATTTTTCAGAAGAGTAGTCCACAAGCTTTACTAGACTACCAAAGGGGTTTATGATGCCAAAAAAAAAAGATTAGAACTGATAGAGAGAAGGTACTACTAGACCCAAAGCATATTTGTTCACCTACAAAGGGTCTTAGTGGCAAAAGGGGACAAACTTTTGATACTGTGACTCCTGTGACAGTATCTATGCTACCTAATATGTATGTTTCATACAAAATCCATGTGATAAATTTCTCTTGAGTTTCATTTTGGGGAAAAGTTTGTCTTTGCAAATTCATGTCAATTTTCTTTAGCCCCTCAGTGAAAAATATGAAACCCATCATATTTTCCTTTTGCCAGGACTGCCAAGAAACCCAGAGGCAAATTCGGTGTCCAGCTGTAGTAATTAATTCATTTCAGATGCCTGTTAGCGTCAACCTTCTCTGCTTCTTTTGGATGGTCCCTGTTTTATTATCTTTCATTCTTCTATTTTTTTGCAGGAATTCTCTTCTTAAAACTTCCTCAAATCTCATAGGTTAGTAAGCAAGGTATCCATAGAACATCAATCAATGAAATAAACAAATGCAAGTAGCATAAGTTTCTAAATTTTGATCAAGTGCTATTTTCCCCACAATAGCTATCATGATGGGATTTTTATTGATAATGTATACTTATTTACCCTTGAATTGCTTGAGTAGGTCAAATTGCTAAGGATGGCAAAAACTAATAAGACCCAGTTTCAGGTTAAGGTAATGCTGCTTTTGTTTGAGAACATGGCTCTGAGGATCCCCGGTCTCCATTTTATATAGTTGTCCTAACCCATAGCAATTTCAGCTTTAGCTAGTTAAGAACAGTGAATGGCCCTACTGCACAAAACAAATTGACCTGATTCAAAGTATGCAATTCTTATTCGATTTGTTTTTTGTGACCCCACTCTGTCCAGATACCCTTGGCTTTGGAAATTTTGCTCCTAATCTCACACCTGCCTAGTTACTGAGATCTGTCATATGGTAGATTTCTAGCTTTAACCTTTGGACTGATTGTGGGGGTTGCTTTCTTCCATCCCTAGGATACTATTTGGTCGACTCTCTCCTTTATCTGTCATTCACAAGTAGGTCCTGGTCCCCACAGGCTCTCTGTCTACATGGTGACAGGGTTCTTTCTGACATAAAAGTCCACCGCAATGTATATGGAGGGTTGTACCATCATAACCCTTGGTAAGATTATTGGCCCTGGTATTCAAGAAGTATTGTCAGTCACATAACTAGGAGTTTTGGCACCTGAAGTCAAATAAGTTGGAAGGTGAGACTAGAGATTTTCGTTTTTGCTGGTTTGGCAATGTTACTTTGAGAAATGGGTCAGAAAATTCCTCAGAGATTTGATTCCAGGCCCAATGCCATACCACAGGAAAAAGAAGAGAAGTATATTGGTAAAGGCAGGTGGGCCACAAGAGAAAGGTAGGTCCCTTGGGAACAGCATGAGCTTGGAAGAGGGCTATGAGGTGTAGTAACAGTGGGCTAAAGGAACTATGGGGAGGAAGTACATTCACTACCATGTCCTCTCCCCTATGTTGGTGCCCTGGGATAAAGTTAAACTCATGTTTCTCCAGGTGCAGCTCTGCAAATTTATCAATTTATTATACCCAAGAGCTAAATTTAGTGTTTTGAGATCCCATATCCTATCCGAAGCACTATCTCTTTGTCTTTCTTAAGAGTTGAAGAAACTTGTTTTTTATCACACCCCAAAAGAAATGCTCTCAGGAAAGGTATCCTTTATGTTCCTTTCTGAATAATCCCATACAAATTACTGATATTTAGAGTGAAGAATAATTGCATCAACTTAAGAGTTGTAAGAAAATAACATGGGCAGCCATTTAAAAATATCTATATATTTCAATTTTCTTTTGCAGAATGAAAATAGGAGCCCTTTGGCAATATGACAGTTTGGGGCAGAATATGGAATGTAAACTCCTGAAGGGTAAGGATTGCTTTCATTGTGTCTGTGTGCCCTCACTGCCCAATACAGTACCTTGCACATAGTCAGGACTTTAAAAATCATTTCCTTGTTGGAGCAGATTGGATTTATCAGGAAATGCTGTAGGTCCTCAGAGTTCACTTATTTCTTGAACTGTTTTAAGGGCCACATAGATGTTGATGGGCATGTATGTGAAGTGGAGCCCAAGATATCAAGGAAATATACATAGCTAAGAGTTCCTGTGGAATGAATAGGTCTTTTCTTTGACTTTCATAGTCTACACACTCCAAACACCAAGTAAAAACATTTACAATGACTCTTGAGCTCTTGCTGAAGAGGTAAAGACAAAAATGACCACTGGAATGACACAGTGAATTGATGTCTGTTATCCTGGACTACCTGAACAAATCCAGGCCAGTGTGCAGTTTTAAGCCTTTGACAAATTTCACTGTTGCTTTTTCCCCCATGAAGTTGAAAATAAACAATTAACCTATTTCCAACACAGTGTTTGGTATTGATTTAATTTAGCATGTGTTATTCATCTGCATGCCTCACAACGGTTGCTTAATTGTCTAAATCTTCCCGTGTAAAGCGTTGCCTATGGAAGCTTGTTCCACGGAACACTCTTAGCAAAGTGTGGCTTACTATTTCCATAACATCTGTCTTTTCTACTATAGAACAGATTAACAATTATGCTTTTTTTTTAAATGGAAAATAAAAACCCAGGACAAAAAACAATCGGTTTATGTTTAATGGTTTCCTATCCCACCAGTGGGTCAGAGGTCAAGTTCATTCCCACAATGCAGCTGGTGGGATTGCCCTTTTCTTTCCCTTCATTGTACCATAGAATGCTGTTATTTCCATCAAAAACAATTGTCTGTAAGAAAGGCAACATATGCCCTTTTTACCGGCACCACCAATACCACACACACACACACACACACACACACACACACACACATACATGCACACATGAGCACACACACGAACACATGCACAGACACACAAAACTCCTTTCAATTGTGTTAAGCAGTAAAGCAGGAGGATTTTTTAAATTAGTGTTTTGTTTTGGCAATGGTTGCTTATGTGACCGTGTAATACGGTTTTAATCAAATCCCCAATGCCAAAGACCTTTCAGCAGCATCTTCGACTGCACTGTGCAGGGCTTATTCCACTTGAAGTGGCCACTAGGGACATACAATTAGCTGTTCCCATGGAGAAGTTTGTTATAGTAATAAATAATAAGTAGCCTAGGTAGTGATGGAATCAATTAAAGATATTGTTGACCATCTAATGGTTTATGGGAAGGCTAAGTAATGGACAACAGCAAGTTTCTGACCAGTCTCTCCATATGCATGCTGCCTTGTAACTAAACTTTATCCAGGCAAATACAATGGTCACTAAGGTCAATATTTATTGTTTATTAGAGCCTCCTGGACACAGTAATGGGATTAAAGACAATGTCAGTCCTTTGGTTAAAGAGCTGATTTTGAGGGGGTTAAGACTTGGCTGTAAATATTTGCTGCAGGCTGAAATCTACCATATGAAGCCCAAGAGCAAATTGTGTTATCAGTTTCAAAAACAATCTGTTTAGTCATTTATTTTTTTCTTTCCCAGTGTAAAATAGAACAATGGAAGTTTACTGGCTGAAAGGCTTTTGTGCTTTGTCTCTGGTTCCAACAGCTTCGATTGAAAAATGGAAATTTGGCAAGTGCTATGTTTGTAACGGGCTCTAAATGCTTTTGGCATCTTGACAAGAAAAAAATTAAAATGGTCAAGATACCCTGGTTTGCAAATTGACTACTGCATGCATACGGGCACTTTAGAAATGAAATCTTAGAAGAAATTTGGGTGTGTGGAACCACTGTGAATATTCAATGCCAAACCGATACGGCTGCCAGCACTGAAATGGCATGGGTGATGCAAGTGTTTCAGGAGATGACCTTAGATGAATACAATGGCATCCTCAGAGGTCATGATGGGAAGAATTGGAGTTTCAGTAGGCTTTCCAAGGCAGGTAAAAAAATCCTTTGGTTTAACGTATCTAAAATAATAATTATGAACATTTGTTAGGGGAAAAACCATTTTTCATACCATCACATGAATTTGTGAAGTATCTCTGATTTCGCCAGCATGAGTAATGATGGGTATGGAAATTTCTTACACCAAAAGTAAATCTCAACTGGTAGATAAGTCAGTAGAAAGTTGTCAGGCCACAAAGCGATCAAGTCAATGGGCTAGGGTCATGTATCAAGTAACCATCAGAAGTAGTATTTGCATCTAGGTTTTCTCTACTCCAAACCAAGCCATATCTTCATTCTTCCCTGTTGCCTCTACATTTTACAAATACTATTGTGGCAAATTAAAATTATATTTTCATCTTCAAATATACTTGATCCAAAGCTCCCTCTAAAGCGAACAGATAGCAGACTCAAAAGAAAAAAAATAAAAGGATCTGTGAAAATGGTCTGGTAGTATGTGAATTACCTAAATTAGCACTATAATAATAATAATAATAATAATAATAAAAAAATAATAATAGCTAGCATTTATATAGAGCCTATTATTTATTAGCCACTATGCTAAGCACTTTACAAATGTTATTTAATGTTTTTGTTATGGCAAACCTGGGAGTTAGGTACTATTGTTATTCTTATTTTTCAGTTGAGGAAACTGAGGCAAATAGAGGTTTAATGACCTCCCAGGGTTACACAGCTAGCAACTGTCTCAGGCTACATTTGAACTCGGGTCTCCCTGACTCCAGGCCCATTACTCTATCCATGGTACTCCCTGGTTGCTTCTCAGACCCCAGACAAAATTGAACCACAGGAGTCTCGTTGATTATGGAATGTCTTTATTTGAAGAGCTTGAAGAGATTAATATTATCTCAAATTATCCTCGTAAAGGTCACTGATGGTGAATGATTGGCAATCAAGAAGACTGAGGGACAGAGATTTTAAAGCTGTTTGCTTGCCTAAGGTGTAGTTATAAGATCCATTCTGATTCTTACTGTTGGTCAGAGCAAATTGCACAGTTTTTTGATAGAATCATGGGAACTACAAATAATGGTGCTTTGGCACATGTCCAGATCACCTAAGATGATAGCACTCATGTAGGTTCAAAGCTCATAAAGCAGTTGGTATAAAGGATAGAATGCTGGCCGTAAAGAGAGTCAGGAAGACCTCATCTTGAATTCTCACATCAGATATTTACAAGCTCTATATCCTTGATTAAATACCATCATTTCTCTTAGCCTCAGTTTCCTCATTTGTAATGATCTCTACCATGATTTTCATCTCTAAAATCAATCAGAGAGATGGGTGAGGAGCTGTTTCTCTTGTTTTCTACCAATAACAGGACAACAATTCCTCCCAGGAGCCAACTGTAGTGTTATAAGATTACAGAATTAGAGGACTGTAGGATCACAGCTTTAGAACTAGAAGGAATCTTAGCAGCCATTGAGGCTGGGTGCCACAGCTACCAGAGGATTGACTCTTGGACAAAACCCAGAGTGGGGGGCCTCTATCTACATACACTATAGCAATGTGAGGTCTTTGCCACATGAACTCTTCACATGTGTTACTGAGCTTTTCTGAAGCTCTCTGTCTCCATATAGCCCAAATAATTTTCTTGACTTTAAGTAACTTTGTTGACACCATTCAACATCCTGTTGGGTCTGAAAAAGGAGCACAATTTCCTCCCTCCTTTTTTTTTTCTCTTTTCTTTGTGCTCCAGAAATGAAGCCTGAAGCTCTTGTGCACAAGTAGAGTGGTTTTTGTCAAAGAGTGATTCAGTGTCCCTAAGGACACTGTCTTCATGTGCCTTAACCCTAGGAGATAGAGGGGTGCTTTCCCTCCCCCCTTGGCCCTTGGCCTGAATAGGTTGGGAGAGGGGAGGTACCTGGGATTCACCAGAAGTGAGGCAAGGCCCTGCCACCTAGGACAAGCCTGTAGCAATTGTGCCATCCACCTGCTCATCTGCCACATGACTCAGAATCCAGGTGAGGCTATTGCCTCTAGAGGGTAATGGGTGCCTTAGGCCTTGAGTTGCTAACTGGGCACTTTTTCACAGCCTCATAGGTTTATAGCTAGAGGGGACCTCAGAGGACATCTGACGCCACTGCCTTACTTTGCATATGAGGAAATGAAGTTGAGAAGTCAAGTGACATGCCTCAGGTCCCACAAGCAGTAATCAAAAGGCAATATTTAAAGTACTTTGACTCCAAAGTCAGTGTTCTTACTAGAGTACACCCCCTCAGTACTTGAATGGTGGGGAGAATAACAGGTCTTGAGAGGCAGAGAGAGAGTGGAGGGGAAGGCTGTCTCTTTCTCTGTTGAACCCACCCAAGAAGTCCCAGAGCTAGCTTTTTTGAACACAAACAACTTTCACCTGGATGAAATTATACACAACATACATGCACACAAATTAGAAGGGTTCCTCCATTGAGTGAGTGGAAACTGGCAAGCTTAGATTTCAAGCTACTGAGGGCTGATGGGCATGTACCCAGAGAGCGTAGAAAGTGGGGAAAGATCTTGATACAATGAAAAGATGGCTGACTCTGGAAAGAGATATTCTGGGTTCAAATTCCTCCTCTAATGCTTACTGCTTATGTGAAGTTGGGCAAGTAATTTAAGTTCTCTGGGCTTCAGTTTCCTCATCTATAAAAAAAAGAGGGATCTCTCTGAGATCCCTTCCAGATAAATAACCCTCATCTGGCTTTCTCCATGACTTGCTTGTTGCTCTAAATCTGGAGAGAATGAGTGCTCTATACTAGGGACATCTAGCCAAGAACTGTAAGGACTTTTACCTTCTTTACAATGTAATTTTTTTGTCAGTGTATAGGCTTGTGTTCAATGTATAGGGAAGAAGACAAAGACTAAGACGAAGATGAAGAATGATAGGATAAGAGATAGGTACGGGATCTGTGATTTCTTTGGTAGAGTGAGTACCCCAATGAAGAAACAGCCTCTGTGAGTGCAGATTGGTACCTTCTCTGCAGAGTAGACTCTTAGAGAGTTGCCTACAGTAGATGGATCAAACATGCGGCCTCATGGGCTGCATGCAGTCTGCAACAGTCCTCAGTGTAGCCTAAACCAGATTAAAATGTGATTGGGATATATTTAATAAAATAAAGTTTCAATAAAACAGATATTTTTAATATGTAGTTTTCTGTCAATATGCGGCCTGCAGGGATCCTAACAGACAATTTAGTGGCTTTTATTTCTGTTTGCATTTGACACCACTGGCCTACAGGCCTGAGATGAAGGTGACTTGCTGAGGGTCACAAAGTTAATATGTGTCAGGGATCAATCATTTAATACCCAGGCAATCCTGACTGTGAGGCAGGCTCTCTTTCCACCTCAGAATGAATGCAAAGACCTAGCAGAGGAGATCAGTTATCATTTCTGTTGTCCTGTCTGCTACTGGAGTTGTACCAAGGATGCTTTCAATGAGACGAGAGAGGATGAGCTCCTATCCTAATGATCTTATTCAATTATAGAAAGTAATTATTTTCTCCACCTGTGCAACAATCTGTAGAACATTAAATATATAAAGGAATAGTAGGCTAGTGACTTGTCCCAGGACTGTTTCTAATTTGAAAAAGATAAGAACAAAATAATAATAAAAACAATAGCTCACAGGGATAAAACATCTCAAAGTTTGTCAAGCAATTTATATACATATCTCGTTTGCTCTTCACGATGACCCAGGGAGCTAGTTGCTATTATTATCCCCCTTTTACAGATGTGAAAACAGAGAATAAGAGAGATTAAGTGATCTGTCCATAGTCACACAACCAGTAAGTGTCTGATGCAGGAACTGAGCCTGGGGATTCCTGACTCCCAGTTCAGCACCCTACCCACTGCACCATCTGACTGCCTAATAGACATAGGCATAGATAGAGGTATAGATGTAGATTGGGGCATATGGAGTATTCAAAGAAGACTGGCACCTTTGGTGTGACGGCTTGCCAAGACCTTTTCAGGGCTGCTCATCCACCTTTGGTGTCCACCTGGCACTCCATTCTCACCTGTGGCTCCAAGAAGCTTGAGTGTGTGCAGTGGCCACATTCTGATAAACTGTTTTGGCAGATGGGCTAAACCAGGTTGAGGGTAACTAATGGGACTCAAACCCATTGATGAATTAGGGGGTGTTTGCCCCAAGCATATGGAGACTTCTTCCTGTGAGATGGGTGGATGAGAACAGTTTGTTCCTATGGTCATGAAGGTGGCTGAAGGAAGTACTGTGGAGAGCTGAGAGTTTGGTCAAACATGGAAGATGCCAAGGTCATCCACCGAACCCCAGTCCATTGCCAGTTGTCTTAACTTTTGTCCTGGAAGAGTGAGGCTGATGACTTTGAGCAATTCCGCCTCACTTAAATCCAATTCACACACTAGTCAAGACATTATCCTGTCATGTCATTGGTCTTCTTCAAAAATGAAGGACAAACAGCAGGCGTAGAAGAAGATAAAGCTATGGAAATAGATGAGTTTTAAAACAGAGAAAAGAGAGGGAGGCAGGGAGGGAGAGAAAGAGAGAGAGAGAGAGAGAGAGAGAGAATGAAAATGAATCTTTGCTGATTGTCCTTTAAGTTTAAAACATAGCATTCTTCATCCACCGCCCACTCCCATTCCAACCTCTGTCCAGGCATGGGTCACAGGAAGAAAAAATTCTCAGAGCCAACAGATAGAATGTCTTTTTTTTTGTAGAACAGCCAGGAGGCCAGTGTCACTGGCCAGAATGCCAGAAGATTTTGTATTTGCTCCTGGAGGCAATAGGAAACCAGAGTTTACAGAGTCAAAGGGCCACACTTGAGGGCCTAGAGGGCCACATGTGGCCTGGAGGTCTCAGGTTCCCCACTGATGGTTTAAGGGATAATGTGTTACATTTTGGACATATTGAGTTTCAGATGTAAATCCCAGCACTGGTGAAAATGATTGGCAAGCATACTTCTTCCTGTTTTATACCGCTGTTGATATTAATGGCCAGAGGATATTTGAGTGAACAAAGTCATTTTGAAAGCATTTAAGCATGAACTTGGAAAGAGGAAAACCAACAGGACAAAATGGAAAAGATGTGCAAAGATGATGCTAACAAACTCTTCACTATCAAGCAGAGCAGATTCTCTAAATTTGTACTCCAACATCACAGTCACAATAGTGTATCTGGATGAAATAGAAATGACTCTGATGAAGACAAATTTAAATAATAATATCATTTATACAGCACCTGCTATATGGTAGGCACTGTGCTAAGTACCTTGCAAATATTACCTCATTGATCTTCATAACATCCCCTCGAGGTAGGTGCTATTATCCCCATTCTACAGTTGAAAAACCGGAGGCAAATAGAGGTTGAGTGACTTGCCCAACATTATATAGCTTGTAAGTGTCTGAGGCTGGATTTGAACTGAAGTGTTTCTGACCCTAGGCCCAGCATTCTCCCCACTTAGCCACCAAAAGCAGCTAGTCTCCTACAAATATACACGGAGGACATCCATGATGGAGATAATTTTGAGGGAGATGGGAGATCAAGTCTTAAGCTATCTGAAGCAGTGTAAGATATTAAAGATGTAGAAAAATCTTACTTCATCTATATTAAAAAAAAACAACTAAAAATCAGTAACTACTGAGCCATATGTCTACTTTCTCATCATTCTCTATGAAATCATGATTTAACTTACATTAAGGGTATTCATTATAATGCTATTAGAAGGGAACAAATAGGTTTTTGCAAGCAGTATCCCATAGCAAAACATATCTTTATTATCACACAATTGATGGAAGGATATAGAGAATTCAGGATTGTGCTATATTTATTGCTACATACATACACACACACACACACTTATATATATAAGCATTTGACCTTGTAGATCATAATGTTAGTGTAAAGGTTCTCATCCAACAAAATGTCTCCCAGTCATATATCAATTTTGTTCAATATGATTACCACTACCATCACCACTGTCACCACCATCACCACCACTACTACTGCTGCTGCTGCTGATTTTACTCCTAGCTAGTTAACCCTTCTGTAGTGCTTTAAGGTGTTCAATCACTTTAAATACTTCACCTCAAGTGAGCCTTGCAACTACCTTGTGAAGGAACGATTATTATTATTCCCATTTTATAGATGATGAAACATGCTCAGAGGGATATACTTTCTTAGTGTCACACAGGTAATTTTCAGAGATCAGCTTTGATTGCACATTTTCCTGACTCTTAGCCTAGCATTCTTTCCACTAAGTCACACTACCTACTTAAATGACAACACTGAAAAATCTCTTCAGATTTTATAGTTGTAGAGATGTTGTAGCCTTTAAAATGTCATCATCTACCCTAAAATGATCAGAGAACCCACAGAACCATGGATACAATTGTGGTTGTTCAGTCTTTTCAGACTTTCCATGTCCCCAGTTGAGGTTTTCTTGGCAAAGATACTGGAGTGATTTGCCATTTCCTTCTCCAGCTCATTTTATAGATAAAGAAACTGAGGCCAGAGGGTTAAGTAATTTGCCCAGGGTCATATAGCTAGTAAGTGTCTGAGGCCAGATTTGAATTCAGGAAGATAAGTCTTCCTGAATCCCAGCCCAGTTCTCTACCACTGTGCCACCTAGCTGCCTGGATAAAATAATTAACGGCATTTACACATCGCCTGGAAAATTTAAAAAGAGGAAAGGAAAATAACTGTAATTGTTGATATCTTAGTATAAACTCATTTTGCTATTGTGTTCTCTAGCATTATTCTAATGAACTCTGATGGGATTATCATTAAAGTACTTCTGATTTCTCCATGAAAAACCTGGTCATTAGAATTCAAATCCTGCAAAAGAAAATGATTGGATGAGTACCCAATCATAGTCATCAAGATTAAATTTGGAGAAAGAACTAGCTTTGAATATTTCAGTGAACTTTCAGAACTCAGCTAGCTATTTAGACTGTTTTATCTATGTTGCTATCCTTTAAATTATTAAGATGTCACCACTATCTCAAGATAAGGACTTTGGACATGGACTTGGAATATATTTTCTTTCTTCTTCTTCTTTTCTTCTTCTTCTTCTTCTTCTTCTTCTTCTTCTTCTTCTTCCTCCTCCTCCTCCTCCTCCTCCTCCTCCTTCTTCTTCTTCTTCTTCTTCTTCCTCCTCCTCCTCCTCCTCCCTCCTCCTCCTCCTCCTCCTCCTCCTTCTTCTTCTCCTTCTTCTTCTTCTTCTTCTCCTTCTTCTTCTTCTTCCTCCTCCTCCTCCTCTTTCTTCTTCTCCTTCTTCTTCTTCTTCTTTTTCTTCTCCTTCTTCTTCTTCTTCTTCTTCTTCTTCCTCCTCCTCCTCCTCCTCCTCCTCCTCCTTCTTCTTCTTCTTCTTCTTCTTCTTCTTCTTCTTCTTCTTCTTCTTCTTCTTCTTCTTCTTCTTCTTCTTCTTCTTCTTCTTCTTCTTCTTCTTTTGGCTAGGCAATGGGGTTAAGTGAGTTGCCCAGGGTCACACAGCTAGTAAGTGTTATGTGTCTCAGGCTGGATTTGAACTCAGGTCCTCCTGAATCCAGGGCCGGTGCTCTATCCACTGAACCAACTACCTGCCCCTTGGAATATATTTTCATAGTGAATTTTAGCTACCCATATTCTGTAGTTATCCCCAGACCCCCTTGTAAGGAGTTTATGAGAAGGTAGGCTACAATTTACGATGCTGTTTGTGGTCATGGAATGAGGTAAAAATAAGTAGCCTTCAGGGAGGATTGGCCCCATGATCTTGACCTTTCAATACCAAGTTCTAAACTGTTGAGATCATTAACCACAGACGTGTAAACATGTGAGTGTTAACCTTATAGTTCATCATCAGGTCTCTGGGAATTCCTTCTTTGGAACAGAACGGTCCGTTCTCTTCAGATTATTAGTCAATTGTTGACGGTGGTGATAGAGGAGGTGGTGAATGATAATCACCTACAGTTACTTACATAGCTGATTTCAGATCAAAGCCTTCAATATTTTGGTAACAGGGGCCAGGCTTCCTTGTAAAAACCACTGGTGATAACCATCTAGTATCTGCCAAATGAACGAATCAACAGAAGTTCACCCTTCTAATGAGTCACCTGAATGCAGAGGCAACTGTAATTCAAGAAGGCAGAAACATGGAGAGCAGATCGTTGTTAGACTCGGTTAACTTGTTCAACCTGTTACAGAGACCTCTAAAGAAGTCTGGAATATGTGTCTATTTGTGGCTCAGGATATAAGGAGTATTCTGTGTCTCCCTCTGCTGGTTAGTGGTATAACCAGAGGGCATGACCCCTAAATGGAATAACCCCTTCCTAAATGGAAGAGCTGAAGGGTTCATGGGGTCCATGGTCTGTAACACCACCTGTACTGAGGAATTTTTGTCTTAGTAAGAGTCCTGACTAAGAAAGACCATAGCCAAGAGTTCAAATCAGGAAAGCATTTTCTTATCCTCAGCTTTCCAAGGCTGACTAATGAGCATTCTACATCTCTTAAGGAGAGAATTCACTTCTCGACTCATATCTCATTGAAAAGAAATCAAGAACAATTAAAAATAAAAAAGCACAACTTCCTGCATATTTCAGCACCAGCTTGTATTGGACTAAAACTACTGACAGAAGAGCTTGTTTGAGCAATAAAACGTGTGATGTCTTACAACTTAGGATGAAATTTCTGTAAGTCTTAAAGTGATTACTTTTGTTCATGAATGTCTCTGAACTATTTGGAGAAGAGATGCACATTTGGACAAGTGCACCCAATATAGAAAACACACAGAGCAGTAAAATACCTATGGAGCATTTGTCAGTTCATAAAAGTGAGATAGAGTTAGCGTGCACCAAGGACAGTGCCTGGTACCCAGGCCCTTAATAAATGCTATTGAATGAGTTAATGAATCAATCTTCAGGATACTCTGTTTGCTAAGATAGCTACGCAGATACTGCTTCAGCAAGTCAGTCCTTTCAAGGACCCACAGGCAATGTGGTGGCTTATTAGTGGATAGATTGCTGGGCCTGGAGTCAGGAAGTACTAAGTTCAAATCCAACCTCAGACAGTTACTGTGTGGCTATGGGCAAGTCACTTAACCTCAGTTTGCTTACCTGTAAAATGTGGATAATAATACCACTGACCTTACAGAGTCATTATGAATTTCAAATGAGATAATATTTGTAAAAAGTGCCTGACACATAGTAGGCGGTAGGTAAATATTTATTCGTTTTCCTTCCATTCCCAGTAACAGTGATGTATTCTTATTCTTCTCTTGAAAGGAAACCTTCCAGAGGCAGCCACGTCTGGTGGTGGTGGTAGTAGTGAGGGGACAGTCGGAGAAGGAATGATCTGTTTTCTTGTCTCATATATGCCTGAGCTTCATGCTTACTTGATGGTTACTTCATTCTCGTTCCACGAACTTGTCTTTGGTCACTTATATTTCTGTCTACTTCTCTCATCCTTCCTCCAGCTTATCTAACCAGCTTTTCCCAGAGATCTGTTTCTGCTTCAGCATCTTGTGCTCCTTCCACTGTTTTTGAACTTACATAGGATCATTAGTTTAGAGCTGGAAGTGAACTTAGAGGTTATACGGTCTAACCCTCCCCATCTTATTGTACAAGTGAGGAAACTGAGACTCAGAGAAATAAAGTGATTTACTAAATATCCCATGGGGAGGAAACACCAGAACCAAGATTCAAACCTTGCCATTCTAACTCCAAACCCAGAATCCTTCCTAGCACAAGGCTGTCTCTAGCTTCCCTATCTAGTCCCAGGCCCTAGGTTCCTGCTGTTGGCTATACAGTGCTTTAGCTTCCACTGCCCAGGAGTAGCAAAACATAGTTCATTACCAAATATTTCCATCAAAGTGGTTATAAATAGAAAAAAAAAACAGTGTTTAGAGAAACATTAACCTTCAGCTAGCTGGTAATATCCCATCTTTTGCTCATTGTCAAAATATTACCTGAGGCATTACCATTTATCTGTCAAGCTGCATTGTTGCCTAGGGAGGCAGTAAAAGAGGGTAGTTGAAGGAGCATGGGCAGAGAATTGAAAGCTGGACTTGGAATCAGGAAGACCTGGGTTCAAATCTCACTCCTCACCCTGGGCAAATCATTAAACTTTACTTTCCTCATATGTTTGAGATTAATAATGCCTGTAGTTCCCAACCTTATAGGGTGGTTGTGAGAATCAAAGCAGATAATAGGTGCAAAGCACTTGGAAAACTTTAAGTCACCATACCAGTGTCTGTTGTTGTCGTTCTGCAGTTATTATTATTGTTGTTGATGATGTTATTAGATGAAGATTTGAGTCTGGAAGCTAGGACTAAGGCAGCAAAAGTGAAATCCATGAAGAAGACACAGGGCAAAGCTGAGCTGGCAGTCTGGAACTAGGGAGGAGTCAGAGGGTCATGGCCAAGTATGGCCAGAGTCAAGAAAACAGCCAAAGCACCTGCAGATCTGAGGCCTCCAAAGAGAGTCAAAGGCTGTTGCAGACAGGAACTTTCTCGTATTCTAGCCTTTGCAGCTAGAAACTGAGGGCTGCCTTCCCAGATCACTTCCACTCTAGGCATGGATTCTCAAAGCCACAGTGCAATAACTTGCCACAAGTAGCAGTAGGTGATAGCATCCTTCTTAAGCTTGGCTCTCCTGGCAATGCCAGTCTGATAATAGAATCTACATATGGCCTCGAGGCCACAGATTACCCACCCCTGAAAGGAGTTAAAATGTAAGCCCCTGGAGCCAATCTCTCTCTCTCTCTCTCTCTCTCTCTCTCTCTCTCTCTCTCTCTCTCTCTCTCTCTCTCTTTTGTCTATTAGAGCACTTATCTTCATTTTTTACCCATCCCAAGATTCATCATGGTCATGTTCACCCTTATATCCTTACTGTCAGAGTCACTAGTCTTGAGTCATTGGTCCCACCCAAACATGGCCTCTCTCCCCTTCCTGAAGCCCCTGCTAATGACTAAGGACTAGGAGAGAAGGGAACTCCTTATTTCTTTGGGGACTATAGTTAATGGAGGTATGCTCCTGGAGCCCCAAGTTATGACAGAATTCAAAATATATTTTCCCATAAACACATTTTTATATAAATCATGGCTATTTATATATTAAGGGCAGCTAGGTGGAGCAGTGACTAGAACATGGGGCTTGGAATCAGGAAATGGAATCATCTTCATGAGTTCAAATATGGCCTCTGATGCTTACTAGCTGTGTGACCCTGGGTAAGTCACTTAACCTTGTTTGCCTCAGTTTCCTCATCTGTAAAATGATCTGGAGAAGGAAATGGCAATCCTCCAGCATCCTTGGCAAGAAAACCCCAGATGGGGTCACAAAGAGTCAGATGTGACTGAAACAAGTAAACAACAACAAAAATTTCCACATTAATGTTGAAACACTTCCATTATGGCTTAAAGAGACTTTTTCCAACTACCCTGGCAACCTTATTACCAGAGCCAAGCTTCAAACACTCTTGGAATATAACTCATTTGTAAATTGGAGTCTGCCAGTATTCGTAGACAGTTGTGAATCATAATCCTTTTCCCAATACATCATAACTGCAGAACCTTTAGCTCCTCCTCACATCTCCTCTCACCTACTTATCTTGGTGCCCAGAGCCCTTGGGTTTATACAAAGCTTTAGAATGCATAGTATTAAAGTCTCTCAGCAGCCTTTCTCCAGCTACAAGCTTTAACTGCCTTAGAGAGAACGCCTTACCTTTGCCATGGGCTCCCTCGTCTACCCATATGTGATCATTTTTTTCTTAACAACTATCCAGTTCCTCAGCATCTTTGGAGAAGGAAAAAACCATCAGAAATAATAATAATAATAATAATAATAATAATAATAATAATAATAATAATAATAATAATTTTTTAAAAAGAATAAGCTACCTTTTTTGCTGCACACTTCTGTCCCCAAACAGGAAAACCAGATTATGACCAGCTATCTGCCATGTTTACTCACGAGAGATCTTTTTGAGTGCCTTTTTTTTCCTAATCAAAAGGAGTAATTTTCTTCTCTAAAGAGAGACCCTCCCCCACTCCCATCAGAGGGAGCTTATTGTTAGATGCTTGGCAATACATCTTAAACACAAGGACAGTATTTGCATTTTGAAAGACTTGTGGCTCTTCTGCAGCTTTTGAAAGCTTGTCCTCTGATAGAGACCAGACTCTTTTAAAAGGACCATGCCCCCTTTCCAGGATTTAACGTTTAAAAACACATTTAAACATCCATTGGACAAACCTCTCTTAGTGTCTAGTCTGTGGGAGGCCCTGTGCTCAACACCAGGGATGAAAAGACAAAGATAAAACCATTGCCTGCCTTCTAGGAGTTTTCATTCTATTGGGAAGTGCAACATAAGTATATTTAAGTACATACAAGGTAATTTGAGAAGGGGGAAGAATACTTTCAAACTAGGGAGGGTCTGGGAAGAATAAGGAAGAAGGGAGACGGAACAAAGCAGATCCTTAAAACTGAGCTATTAAGTAATTTCTTCAAAATTCAGTTTTCATTAAATTGGCAGATAATTTATTTCTCCTATGGTCTCATGTGGCTTATTGTCACCGAAGTCTCTTTAAGAATACTATTTACCATATGATGCTGTATAATTGTGGATCAATCAATCAGCAAGCATTAATAAGCTCCTACTATGGGCAAGGCACTGGATGAGGATGCCAACAAAGATAGCTGATATTTACAGGGTGCCTTAAGGCTTTCAAAACCTATTACACATTATTTAAACTCACAACTCTATGAATAAGGTACTGTTGTTTCTATCACCATTTGAAAATTTAATTTGATTCCCTAACCAAGTATGAAGTAGGAATACTATGGTAGGGGCAGAGGACATAAATTCCAAAAATCAAACGGTCCTTGTTCCCAGTTACATTCTTTTGTATAAATGACAGCAGAACAAAGAAATAAAAACTCAGAGATGTTAAATGATTGTCCTATGGTCATAAAATTAGTGGGTTCTGGATATAGGATTCACAGGATATACCAATGTTGAAAGAGTTAACATGGCAAGAAGTCCAATGGCCAATGGATTGATTTGTAGTTGATATCTTAATTTTGAGTAATCAGGAATTATACTTATCTACAGTGATACTCTCTTGATTTTTTTTATCGTGAATAGTCACTATTTCTTCCCTTTTTCTTCAATTGGCGCGACATTTTACATGCAATTTATGTATCTATTTGAAGCTCATCTCAGTACATGGTGTAAAGTGTTGGTCTAAACCTAGTTTCTGCCAGTCTGCTTTCCAGATGTTGCAGTATTTTGTGCTGAATAAGGAGTTCTTACTTATACTGCATTCTTTAGTGTGTCATAATGAGAATAGCTAACATTTATATTGTACCTACTATGTGCCAAGTTCTTTACAAATACTATCGCATTTCACCTTTACAACATCCCTGAGAGGCAGACATTTTAGGAAACCAAAATAAACAGAGGTTGTGATTTATTCGAAATCATACAGCTAGCAAATGTCTGGCTGGAATTGAACTCCTATCTTCCTGACTCAAAGCCCAATACTTTACTCACAACATCATCTAGGAATCTGTAAATATTAGGCCACATTACTATCCTAGTAGTTTTTTTTCCATATAAAATCTCTTCCACTTATTGACCTTTATGTTTTTAATCAGTGCCAAATCATTTTGATAATTGCTTCTCTGTGGTACAGTTTGAACTGATAGACCTTCTTCCTTCCCACTTATTTCATTATTTCCCTTAAGATTCCTGATCTTTTTTCTCCCTCCAGATAGCATTTTCCCCCTAGCTCTGTAAAGTAGTTCTTTGGTAGGTTGATTGATATATCTCAGAATAAATAAATTATTCTCAAAGTAAATTAATGTATGTGGTATTATCACCTATCAAAATTCCTTCACCTACCCATAAGTGATTAATGTTTCTTCAATTATCCAGATCACTCTTCTTATTAATGCAAGCAGTATTTTGTATTCATATTAACAGATATACTCCCATATTTTATAAATTCTGTAGGGTTTTTTATGTGGAATTTCTTTTTCTGTCTCTTCTTGCTAGATTTTGTTGGAATTATATAAAAATGCTAAAGATGGCTGGTAACTTAGCTAAAGTTATTCATTGTTCCAGTTAGCTTTTTAGTTGAATCTAGGATTTTTCATGTAAACCATCACATCTTCCAAGAGTAATAATTTTGTTTCTTCTTTGCCTGAAATTATTCTCTCAATTTCTTTTTCTTGTCCAATTGTTATAGCTAGCACTTCTAGCAATATATCAAATGCTAATGGTGATAATGGACTTCCTCACTTTACTATTGATCTTTACGGAAAAAAAAAATTCTAGAAACAGAGTGCTGGCTCTTGACTTTAGATGGATGCTACTTATTATATTAAGAATGGGTCTGTTTACTAATATCATCATCATCATCATCATTGTCATCTAGTACTTCTGTAGCACTTAGTACGTACCAGATACTGGGCTAAGCTCTTTACAAATATTGTCTTACTTGATCCTTATAACAACCCAGAGGTGTAGGTGTTATTAGTATACCCATTTTACAGTTGAGGAAACTGGGATGAACTAGGTTAAATGACTTGCCTAGAATCTCACAGTTAGCAAGAGTCTAAGGCAGGATTTAACTCAGGTCTTTCTGACTCCAAGCCCAGCCCTCTATCCACTATGCCACCTGGCTCAGCTGCCTCTTATATTTTCTACTGATTTTTTTTAACAGAAATGGTCTATTTGTGATGGACATAGGCAAACTCCATTATGTTGCCAATGAGAGGTAACTTGGCATCATTGGTAGAGTTCTGGACTTGGAGTCAGAAACATCTACTTTCCAATATAGCCTCTGACACATACTGATAGTGATTGTGAGCGTGTATTGCTTTAACTTTCCGAGTCTCAAGGGTTGGACTAGATGCCCTGGAAAAATCCTCCTAACTAAAAATCTATGATCTTATGTTCCCTCTAATTTATAGGTGAGAATTAACACAAAAAAAGATACATATACAAATATCTTGGATGTTTTTATGTGTATATACATATATAGATACATACACACATGTATGTATGTATATATACACACATATGTGTATATGTATATATACACACACATATGCATATCCATATATAGGTTGTTTTTACGTGTGTATATATGTGTATATATACAAACATATGTATATGTATATGCATATGGATATGTATATGTATATGCAGATGCAGATACAGATGCATATGTGTATATATATCCAGAAAAGGAGATAGACCAGTCACATACCCACAAGACATTAAATGAAAGAGAGGAGGGCTTTCTATGCATTATGTGAAACCTCCATGGAGGACTTATTGAAATATTTGGATAAGAATTAAACAAGACAAGAAGGCACAGAGGGAGGCAATGTAGTTCTGGGAAAGATTTTAAGAGTTGGACTGGAGTCAGAAGACTTGAGTTCAAATCCTACTCTTGACCTTGGGAAAGTCATTTAACCTTGAAAGATCACTTATCTCTGAATTGAACTAGATTGACTCTGAGACTCCCTTCAGTTCTAGCACTATAATCTGAGGATTCACTATGTACCAGAATAAGGAACTAATTTTTAAGTGAATTTGGAAGCTACAGCTTGGATAGATGTTGATTCAAGAAATGCAAAACCTGAAATATATGACTTCTTTCATGAGGTGTAATTGTTATGGCAGGGCAGCTAAGTGGCTCAAGGGGTAGAATATCTGGCCTGGAGTCAGGATGATTCATCTTCCTGAGTTCAAATCTGGCCTCAGACACTTATCAGCTATGTGACCCTGGGCAAGTCACTTAACCCTGTTTGCCTGAGTTTCCTCATCTGTGAAATGAGCTGGAAAAGGAAATGGCAAACTACTCCAGTATCTTTGCCAAGAAAACTCCAAATAGGTTTATGAAGAGTTGGACACAACTGAAACGGTTGAACAATGACTACAACAACAGATTATTATGGCAAATATTACACCAGCCATGGGAAGGAAGGCCTTGAGTCCTATATCAACTATATAAGATTATCTAGTGTATTGGAAATAGTATAGTCTTGGCAGCAAGGTCATACTGTGGAAAAATCTCTGGACCAAAGTAGGAAGACCTGAATTTAAATCTATCCTCAGGTACTTACTAGCTGTGAGTTTCTGGGTAAGTCACTTAATTTCTAAGTGATTCATCTGTAGTAATACTTGCTTTCCAGCATTGTTGTGAAGCTCAAATGAGATAATGTCTATAAAACACTTTGTAAAGCTTACAGTACTATATAAATGCCATTATTGTTACTGTTGTAGTTGTTATTATTGTTGTCATTGTTGTCAGTTCAGGTCATGATCACTATGTCATTTAAACTCCAATATTTGCAAATTTTCTTGTATTTTTCACCACATTTTGTTAAAGATGCAGAAAATATTTGGGTCAATGTAAATTCCATTAGCCCTTCCTAATTTAACCAATAACACAGTGAAGGAGAAGCTGATAACACAAGAAATTGAGTATCTGTGCTAAGGCCATATTTCCATTTTGCCAAATTCACACATGATCAAAATCAGACTTCATTCAGGTCCTTATCCTCCCGGTCCAAGCTTATTTTTACATCTAGTTTATCCTTAGGCATAATCATCTGTCAGAAGACTAAGTCCCCCAGTATGGCTTGCCATAATTGAATCTTCCTTGGGAAAAGGATATTGGAAAAGTTAAAGCTTTTAAAGAGTTTCATGTTGCATTTATAGGAGATCTTTTTCAAGATGATTTTCTCCAGAGACCTTTAGTCTTCATCTCTAATACCTTAGTTTGCCTGCTTAAGGTAAGTGGGAGGTAGCAATTATGATCCCCATCTCACAAATGGCAGAGCAAAGGAAATAAATTCAATTCAACCAGAATTTATTAAACACCTATTTTGTTCCAGGCTCTGTGCAATTTTTTTTCTGGATTGATAGAGAGAAATTATACTGTCTCTATCCCTATGGAGCATACGTTCTACTTGGGGTAGGGTGGGGTGATTCAGCTTTTGCTAAGGTAAATAGATGCAAGGTATATCCAAAATGATTAAGGGGGAGTGGATGGGAGGGAAGGACAGCACCATCACTGTGTGGCTTATGAACAAGTTGTACATACAACATGTCAGTAGAGTTGAGCCTTGAAGAGAGTTAAGTATTCTGACACATGGCAATAAGGAGACAGAGACGAGAGAGACAGAGAGAGACACAGAGACAGAAACAGAGAGAGAGAGACAGAGAGAGACAGACAGCACTAGCTTTGTAGGCATGGGGTACTGCTGAAAGGCTGGGAGTGGGAGATAGAGTGCTGTACATACAGAAAACCAAGTGAACTAATGTGCCAAAAGCATGGAGTGTTTGAGGACACTACTCAATTTATGAAATGCTTTAAATCTCAAAACAAGGAGTTAATAGTTTCTAATAAAGGAAGCAGAGAGCTACTGAAAGATTTTGAGCAAGAGAATGATCTGGTAAGAACTGTGCTTGAAGAAAATTCCTGGTACAGTCACAGAGGGATGGTGTAGAGAGGGAGGGATCAATTTGAAGATGATTTTAGTCATTCAGGCCAGAAGTGGTGAGGGCCTGAACCTGAGTAGTGGGCATGAGAAGAGACAGAAGAGGACAGATGTGAGGCATGTTGTGATGATGTGACTGAATGCCTCCATTATGATCTAGAAACATTTAGTTGATCATCTGAAAAAGGACCCAGAGTTAGGTTTCACACAAACTAGGCTCATGAACTTGAAAGCCTCCCTTTAAGTCATCATTGTAACTCATTAGAGTTTTTCTATCTCTTCACTTTCCTTGGATTTTCACTCCATTAAACATTGTCACTGTATGCCAGATGAGTCAAACAAGTGGCCACATATGGCCTACAACACTCCTAAGTGCCTGCCTAACCAGATTAAAATGTAACTGCGGAACTTTTAAGAAAATAAATAAAAACACAATAGTACATATATAATGGTAATATGTGGTTTTCTAAGTCAGTGTTCAGTCAGCAAGAATTCTTATGTACAGACTAGTGGCCCCCATTTTTATTTGAGTTTGATACCACTGCTGTATGCTATTAAGTCCAAAGAACATTGTCCTTGGAAGGAAAACAAGCAGAATAATAAAACTGAGTAGTTTTGCCTTGCCTTTTAAATCTATCACCCAATCTACTAAGTGTAGCAGTCCTATCCATCCTTGTCTTTATCCCATAAAATAACAAAACAATAATAGAAGAAGAAGAAGAAGAAGAAGAAGAAGAAGAAGAAGAAGAAGAAGAAGAAGAGAAGAGGAGGAGGAGAGGAGGAGGAGGAGGAGGAGAAGGTGGAGGGGAAACAAAGGAAATCCTTGCTCTTCATTGTCCTTGGCATTCATTGATTACCAGCCTCAACTCCTGAGCTAATGTTTTTACATCATCCTTTCAAGAGCATGCCACTTTTGTGCATTAGTTCTCCACTGTCTTTTTTCCTTTCATTTTCTCTGTATCCCTTCAGCAAATCTAAGTTTTGTGAACTCCTTGAGCACCCGCTTCAGATAATTCCTCCTGTTTTTCCTCATGAGACTTGTTTCCATTTGTATCTTCAAAATTTTATTCTTCTTGGCTTCCCAGCATTCTTGGACCAACTCTTCACCTGTAGGATCTAAACCCTGATATATTATCTGTTCTTCATCGTAGTATATTCCTGATTTGGCTTTGAAGTCCCATGAGGAAGCTTCATACCTGTTCATCTTAAAATTTGTTGGGCAGAAAGATGATGAAAATAGAAGAGCACTAAAAAAAACCATGCTTACAATGGGTCTATGGTTTAGAGTATTTCTGAATGTTTTGCTTGTTTGCTTTTGTTTTTGTTTGCCATGGTCATGATCTGTTTTCTAAACACTGTTCTTAGGATCTTATATGCCATTTGTTTACCCAGTGAAACAGTGAGTCTGAAACTTCTGAGTAACTCAATTTCTGAAATTCCATCCTGGTGGCAATCCTCAGAGATACACTCTCCCTCCTGATGCTCTTCTAATAAGAGGACATTGGGGAGAACGGTTTCTGGCATGGTTGCTCCAAGAAATGCTCACAAATTTTGCTTCAGTGGAGCATTGATTTCATCTGTCAGTTATTTTACCTGTCAGTTTTCCTGTAATTGATCAAATTGTCCAAACTCCAAACCTCAAAAAAAAAAAAAAAAGCAAAGAGTAAGTAGAATTTGTGTTTATTAAAAGGGCAACGTCTCAGAAATGAAATGACAATTTGGTTGAAATGAATTGTCTTATAACTTCATTTTTTAACATTAAATCCATAATTGAGGGGCATTATATACTGTTTATCACGGCAATGAAAATGCAGTCAAAATGAACTTCTCTAGGCTGTTAAACAGCCTCTTATTAGCATTGAAACTATACTCAGAGCCCATTATCTTGGACTATATTTTTTGGTATAAGGGAATTGCCATCTAAGTGTACTTAATCTGAACAGAATGTGATTATAATTGGAGCCCCAGTGAATGAGGATTTAAAAATGATTCCGCATTGGTGTAGTGTGACAGTACGTTATCACAGCATTAAAAGTAGATGATAGTGGCATGAGAAGGGCTTGTTAGGTCTTATTATCATTTAGTGTTCAATGAAGTTTGTGCTTCTTTATCCATAATTATTCTGGATAGGAGAAGATTGTAAATATTTATTTATTAGGGCTTGTCTCCAATGAGCATTAAGAACTATCAAAATTGCTCAGTTAATCTGGTCTAGCCTGAACTTGTTTCAACATCATCCAGATGTTGAGATCCTCAGTACAGGTGTAGGGAGGAGGTGAGGCTATTTTTTTTTTTTTTGTAAATTGTTCCAAAGAGAACGTGTTGGGGGTGGGGCTAGGGTTCTCTAATGTAGGAGAATCTGATGATTTCTTAGGACAGATTTGAGTTATAAGTAGGAATCCCAGTAGATGGTATAAATTCAGTTAAGGTGGCAGGATATTGGCACAGGTAGACCTTGGGGGAGATACTCTGATTACAGATACAGTCCTAACATAATGGGAAAGGGGTAGGCCGTCTCTTCTCCCAATCTCTGCTAGCTCTGATCCTGCTATCCCTCCCTTTCCCAGGTTCCTATAATTCCTATTGGGGGTACAGGTTGATGGAAGAGTGGGAACTATAGTCTTTAGATCCATCAAGGAAAGAAAACTGCCCCCATGTCAGTGCCTGGGGAATATCCCAGGATACCCCATCTTACTTATAGCTCCAGGAGTCATTTCCCATTTCTGATGTTCTCACGCTGAGTTTAAATTTGCCATGGTTCACCTGATGGTTAGAAAGGAAGCCCTGAAATACTCAAATAGGTAGAGGATCAAATATTCCACAAGTCTCAGCCAATGTATGTAAAGAATTTTAAGAAATCTTCAAATATTACATAAATGTCAGTTATTGATGGACATCGTCTTTGTCACAATCCTCCTCCTCATCAGCAGCAGCAGCAGTAATAGCAGCAGCATAATTATCATCATCCTTATTCTCACTTTTATCATTTTCTCTCCTTTCATTTCTGGTACTACTTGGCTCCCACCTTCCCTCACATCACCCCCTTTCCACAGCCATCTTTCACTGACTGGAAATTCAATCTTCCAGGGAAACTTTCTTGATCCTCCCAACAGGGACTTGATGTATCTTTTCATTTTAGACGATTGTTCATGGTAAGTATAGCTACAAGCAAAATAAGGTAGCTGAATTTATTGCCCAATTTACAGCATTATAGGATTTAGAGGGAGAAGGGACCTTAGAGGTCACTTAGCATATCCCTCTCTTTTTACAGTTGAGAAAACTGAGGTCTAGAAAAGGGAAGTGATTTGTTTAAATTCATCTAGGTTATACATCGTCTTTTTCCTAGAAATGCCAACTAAAACATTTAGGAGAAGATGAGAGAAAAAGAGAGAGGAGAAAAGAGGAGGAGAAAAGTAGAGATGAGAGGGGTTGAGAGGGAAAGATGTGGGAGGGGAGGAAAAGAGAGGTAAGGAGCAGAAGTGATTTATAACACAGCATAGAGGAGGTGGGAGTGGAGAGGAAAAGGATGAAAGAGAAAAGAGAAGAAAAGGCACCTGGAGAAAAGAGGGGAATTGAAGAGAAGATTGAATAAAATAGAAGAAAGAGAAAGTGAGAGGAAAAGTAAAGGAAGGAGAAAAAGGAAAGAGAGTGAAGGTAACAAGAGAGGAAGAAAAGTAAAGGAGAGAGGAGATAATAGGAGATGAAAGAAAAGGAATGGAGAGAACAGCTGTTTTATGAAGATAGATAGAAAAGAGCAGGACTCTTCAGCCTTGAAAGGTTCAAAATAAACCTAACAGAAATCTATTATACCATGACAAAAGAGAAAAGCTTATTTTATTAAATGTCCAGACCCTAAGGATGATGGGAAAGTCTTTGAAACTTGAACAAGGAAAGTGGCAGAGCCTGGATTCCCAGCACCACTCCAGATCCAGCCTTTAATCTATGCCCTTCCTTGACATTGTCCCTTGAACTCTTAGTAATGGAAAACTGAATGGAATGGACCATGCTATTGGTTCAGTACAGCAATTTGTTTTCAAAAATGTAACTGAAAGGGGACTAGACTATAAGTGCATCTGAGGGAATTCTGAGGGCTCCCAGCACCCTTCATACCATAGTTCTTTGTGCTTTATAGGCGGAGCGCACACATGTATGGCATGTGTATTTGTGTGCATGTGCGTGTTTCTGTGTGTAAACACATGCTCCTTGGATCAAAGATTTAGATCTGGGAGGGATCTTGGAGATTATCTAACTCAATTTCTTTATTTAGGAGAGAGACAATTGAGGCCCAGAGAGGGGAAGTCACTCATCCAAGGTCGCACAGTAGCTGACTATGATTTAAATTCAGATTAAATTCAGTGGTTTTTCCACTTCACTGGTTTTTTTTTATTTGAAAAGCCAAGGGCACATCCTTTGATTCTCCATTGTTCTTAAGAGGCTTTAATTCATACCTGTTCTAAGTGGTGCCTTGATCCCCTGACCAAGACTGCCCCATATCCCCATCTGCATTGCAGTTGGGCAGGTAACTATAGGACTTTCTCCTTTAGTATAAACCAAAATGCACTAAAAAATCCCCAAAGAGTCTTGGGAGCTTCTCCTCTGCCTTGCTGTCCTAGAACACCAACAAGGGGAGACTACAGACAGACAGGTTAGCCCCACAGAAACTCTTAATCCTCTCTCATGACCCATTAGACAATTTGTTGTACCCCTGCATTATTGAGATAGAGATTAAGAAGTAATAAGGCACAATTAATTTCTATTATTGCGGCTTTTCTTCATCACTTCTGGTTGTGACTTGTGCTAGAGGGTGAATAAACACCCAGTGAATTAAATTAATTTGATTTTGCTACTTCTCAATATGTCAGTAGTTCTCTTTGAAATCTAATGGAAGAAGTTACCCGACTGGCAAGCTTCAGCTGAGACGCAGTGACATCTTCATCACTCGGAGCTGCACACGTAAGTAATCTAGGGCAGCCGTTTCCGTTCCCTTTCTTATACTTACATTTGCAATTTCTTTTTCTTTTTTTTTTCCCTTTTGACATTTAACACCATTAGAACATACAGCAGGATCCAAGAACAGTTTCACTAGAGGTAAAATGCAAGTGATTTTTTTTTCCTGTCACAGTGTGCTGGGTAACCTTTAGATACACAGCTCGCATTGCAAACATTGACATAATGCAGGCAGCTCAGTGCAGTGCCTAAAAATAAATATAAGGAGTTCATATGCTAGGAAGAAGAGATATGCATTTAAATGGATAAACGGCTCCAAGGTTTGCAGATTCTTGGGCTCCTTTGATCCTCATTGATCTCATGAATACGACCAATCTGAACATCTCAGTGGGGGTTTCACCCTAGATAACCATCTGTGTGGCTCAAGTGAAAGAGAGTTAGAGTTGAAATCCTAGGACTTGGAGTCCAGTCCTGCTTTTTCTAACTAATGACCATTTGATGAGAGACAAGTTACTTTCTCTTTCAGGAATTTACTAGAATATAAGCTTCTCCAAAGCAAGGGCTTCTTTTTCATTTTTGTCATTGCATCTCTAAACTTGGACAGTGCCTTAGACCTTGTCAGTTAGGAAGAAAAGCCCTTTGAAGGGAAGCACTGTGCAATGTTTTTGTCTTTTGTATCACCAGCACTGGGCATGTGAAATGAGACAGTGTTTGTAAAATGCTGGTATATAAATGCTAGTAGTAGTAGTAGCAGCAATAGCAGCATAACAAAACCATGTGTGTTGAATTGAATTAGTAAATGCTTGGTGGATCGAATTGTTGGATTGGACTCAGCTTCTTCATCTTTGATATTTACAAAACTCTTTATCTGTGCTATTTCATTTGATCTTCAAAATAACCCTCTGAGGTGGATTCTATTATTCTATTTTTCTGAGGGGGAAACTGACTTGCCCAAAATCACATATTTGCTAGTGAAGATCAGAGGAAAGATTTGAACTCAGCTATCACTCCATCCACCATACTACCTAGTTACCTGAGAATAAGGTAGAGCTGTATTAGATGATTTTGAAGTTTCTCCCCTCTACAAATTTTCTTTCTCTTCTTGCTCTTATGATCTTACACTTCTGGAAACTTTCCCCAAGAAATGCCCAGGTCCAATCCTATTGGATGCCCTGGGCTTGAGTAGAGGAATGTCTAACTAGGACCTAGATTATTACTAAGGTCATTAGGAGGAGCTCACAGAAAATAGGAGAAGATGTTTTAATAGGTGCTGTAAATACATTACTCTATGCTCGTCTTCTTTGTCCAGAAGGATTGGTCTGTAAATTTCATGTTACTTAAGATAATATTAAAAATAATGGATTATGTAGGGGAAAGAATGCTCCACTTGGTTCAGAGAACCTGGCTCAAACTCTCACCTTTGCCATTCACTAGGTAATCTTAGACAATTCCCTTCACTTCCACAGGCCTCAGTTTCTCTCATTTTTAAAATAGATGATTGAACAGGATACCCTTTTAGCATCTCTTCCTACTTGAGATCTATAATCTGATGATTCTTCCGAGCCCACATTTCCCTACTCCGTAAAATGAGAGTTTGGACTATGGTCTCTTAAAGCTCTAGGTCAGTTCCCTAGATGGGTCAAAATGGTGTTGCTGTGGAAAAAAAAAGGCAGGGCCACCCCTCCCCCCACCCATTTCAGAAATTATCTTGGCTACTTCCATGAATTTCAGGCTGAACCTAAATAAAGAGCACACACTGATGAACTAACACAGGAAATATCATTTATAGAACTCAAATAAGGGTTGAAGAATTTTTTTAAAAATTTGAACTTGATCCACACATCCCGAGCCAGCCATCATAAAGCCATCCAACCATTCCTACCAGCCCACCGAGTTTGGGCTGGCTCCACCCACACTGATCATCCTCCCTTCACCCCTTCCAGCTACCCTCGGTTCCTTCGACTGCTCCCCAGTTTCCTGGGCTAAAAAAACCACCAGCATCTGCCAGCCTCAAATATGCTCAGAGTGTGATTAATGACACAGACTTTGGTCAAATCCAAACCTGAAAGGAAATAAATGAGAGGCAGAGTAGAGTAAATCTGTTTTATAGCCACTGCCTCCTGATTTCTCTTAGGCTCTGGGCAGAAGGGCAAATAGCTATTTTCCATGGTTCTTCTGATCCTACCTTATCCCTTTATTTACTATATTTTAGTTCTGACTCTATTATTAACTTGCTGTGTGACCTTAAGCAAGTCAGTTAACCCCTCCAGGCTTCAGTTTTCTTATCTGCAAAATAATAGTCAGTCAGATCATCTCTAAAGCCTCTTTCCTATTCTAAAACAATATGATTTAATTATTTTATTTTTGGTCAGTCTGAATCATATAGGAGAAAAATAGATAAACCGACAACTAGGACTTTTCTGATGGCTGGCTTCATTTCCCCTCCTGGTTTGTAGAACATGGGTTTGCTCACAGAAATAAATTCCTTTAGAAAGCAGATTATATAATGGCAGGCTTGGAAACTATACAGTATTATAGGGGAAAAGAAAATGATGTTTTATTATAGGAGGCAGCAAACTTTTCAAAATTCCACCCTTGTCCTTTTCTTCCTCTTTCCCAGTCTAGCATAGTGCCTGGTACATGTAATCAATCAATCAATCAGCAATTGTTAAGTACTTACTATGGATCAGGTAATGCAATGTGTGCTGGGGTATGAAGAAAGGGCAAGAACTGTTCCTTCCTCCTCAAGGATTTCATGTTCTAATGAGGGACACAACATATAAATAACGAGAGTGGGTGCGTACATACAGAAAGTAACTATAGAGGGGAGGTATTAAGGAATAAATGTTTATTGGTTGATGAATTACTCCTCTTCCCACCTTAGGAATTCTATGATTTGTTTTCTCTAGTACAGCACAAAGGACACTGGATTTGGAATCAGAAGAACTAAGTTTGCATTTTACATGCTCTGTGACCTTCAGTAACCAGTGTGACAGTGGTGGCATGATTTTACCTCTCTGAGCTTCAGTTTCCTCATCTTCTAAATGATCAGATTGGCATAGTTGATCTTCAAGATTTCTTCCAGCTCTAAATACATGATTTTCTCCACAGAACCTCATAGGCTTATAGCATTGGCAGAGATCATCCATTTCCTCCTTTTTAGATAAGGAAACTAGAGCATCAGAAAAGGAGAGAGACTCAAGTTCTCTCAGTCAGTAAGTAGTAAAATTGAGACATAAATCAAGAGCCTCTAGCTCTAAATTTAGTAAATCCCCTGCTTGGATCATGCTACCTCCAAGGCCTCTAGTCTTGCAGAAAGACTGCTCAGCAGGAAGTCTGGTCCTCAAAAGCATGATTAAAAAGGGTCCCCTTCCCACTTTGCCACCAGCAGAGCTTCTGTCCAAAGGAAGCTCAGAAGGGGGATGTCCTACAGCTGCTTCCCAAATAAGAGCTTGGATTTTTGAGTCCTTTCTGTTTCTCCGTCTGCTCTTGCCTAGAAATGCTGCTCTAGTGGTCTTATTCCATCTGTTCCTTACTAGGAGCTCTTCTCAATCCACTTTTGGCATAAGACAAGCACTAACTTGAAGAGAAGGGCTTTGTTGTTATCCAGTTGTGTCCTACTCTTCTGGACCTCATTTGGGATTTTCTTGGCAAAGATACTGGGAGTGGTTTGCCATTTCCCTCTCCAGCTTATTTTGCAGATGAGGAAACTAAGGCAAACAGGTTGAAGTGACCTGCACAGGGTCACACAGATAGTGTCTAAGGCCAGATTTGGACTCAGGAAGAGAGGTATCCCTGACCCCAGGCCCAGTACTCCATCCACTGTGCCACCTAGCTGCTTTAGCTACCTTAGCTACTTACTACCAGGACGTTCAATGGGGCAGTGGGTAGAGGGCTGGCCTTGGGATCAGAGTAGACCCAAGTTCAAATCTGGCCTCAGATTCTATCTGTGTGATCCTTGGCAACTCACTGAACCTCATGGCTTCGTTTTCCTCATCTATTGTTGTTCCTCCTTTATTTTTGTTTTGTTTTGTTTTGTTTTGTTTGCTTTTAGGCAATTGGGGTTAAGTGACTTGCCCAGGGTCACACAGCTAGGAAATGTCAAGTGTTTGGTCTGAGGCCGGATTTGAACTCAGGTCTTCCTGACTTCAGGGCCGGTGCTCTATCTGCTGTGCCACCTAGCTGCCCCACCTCCTTTATTTTGGAAGAGGGCCAACAACATCATGGGATGATGTCTTAACTTGTGTGTGAATTGGATTTAAGTGAGGTTGGGGTTGCACAAAGTCATTAGCCTCACTCTCTCTTCCTGAGTCATGTCCAGTGACAAGACGAAAGTCAGGATGACTGGAGATGGCCTGGGATGCAGTGGATGACCTTGGTGTCTTTGATGTCTGACTGAGCACTAAACACTTCACAGTATCTCCTTCAGCCACCTTCAGGGTCATTGGAACAAATTGTTCTCATCCACCCATTCTGCCGTGGGGAGTCTTCACATGCTTGGGGTAGACATTCTCTTAACTCACTATCAGGTTTGAGACTGGTTGGTTACTCATCCTGGTTCAGCCCATGTACCCAGATGGTTTATTGGAGTGTGGCCATTGTTCATGTTTTAGCTTCTTGGAGCCACAGGTGAGAATTGGGTGACAGGCAGATGCCGAAAGTAGATGAGCAGCTCCATCAATAAAATGGGGATAATAGTAACACAGGGTTGTCATGAGGATCAACTGAAATCACACAGGTAAAGGGCTTTGCAAACCTTAAAGTGCTATATAAATGCTATTATTACATTCACCAATTTTAAAAAATGCCCAAGTCATTATTACCCTGTCTCCCACTTGGTTCCTAATCCATGCCTATGTAGCTGCCATTGACTTGTCTAAAGTTAAAAGGAATGAAATGCCTTCTTGGAACATGGAATCTAGGAAGGGATAAAACAAAACAGAAAAAAAATCATTTAAATTAGACTGTGAACATCACACTATGAAACATCCTGGGCTGCACTGACATTTGGAAGGATCCCAGTTTTTAGCTTTGATCTTAGGTTTTTGTAGTGTCTGAAGGGAGCAGTTTTATGATGGTAAAAACAAATGAAATCACACTATTTTCTTTCATTCTATCACTAACATTGAACTATTTATCCATTTGGTTTTCTGAAATTTTTTTTTTACCTTTCATTTCATGTACTGTTAAAAACAGAATTTTGTAGAATGCTTTTTAATAACTTTGTCCCATGCACTTTATGGGATGCTTCAGTAGGGAAAAAAAGGGAGGGAGGCCCTATCCTTAGAGTCAGAAGATCTGAATTCAGATCCCAAACCTGCCACTTGCTACCTCTGTGACGTTGGGCAAGTTACTCAAATTCCCTGGGCCTCACTTATTCATCTGTAAAATAAACGGGTTGGACTCCAGGACCTCTGAGGTCCCTCCTAGCTCTAAATTTAAGATCCTATGAATATGGAGCATTGGGCATAAAATGTTAGTCCTGAAAGGGATATTAAGGGCCATCAAATCCAACTGGCCTTTTTATGGAGGAAGAAATTAAGGTCTACCCGTGCTGGAAAAGTGACTTACTCAAAGTGGAAAGGCCAATAATTGTTAATACTGCATCTCAAACCTGGATGACTTGGGAATGATGAGATTCTTTGCTGATCAGAGCTAAAATGCAAATAGATTCTCTGTTGTTAAAGAGAATTATTTTTGGACTTACGACTGGATTTTATCGTTGTTGTTTAGACCCATTAATTTGTTATGTAGAAACCCTTTCCATAAGAGCAACAGGTCTGTAATTTACAGCCTCTGACAGTTGCACTGAGAGGTAAAGGGATTTGCCAGTAGTACAAAGCTAGTATATTTCAGGTGAGAATTTGAACCTAGGTTTTCTTGACTCCAAGGCTCTCCCTCTTTCCATTATGGCACACTGTATCTCCACCTAATACCTAATTCTTTAAAATATATGAAATTGCAATTAAGATAGTGCACATAGAGAGGAGTACAAGAGAGAAATTTGGTTTGGAAAATTAAAGTTTACTTTCCTATTAGTGTTGACCTTCTAATAATACAGAATTAGGAGCAGAGAGGGCAAGATACATGAGGAAGATACATGTGATTCAGAATGAACCAAGGCTCAATCCTGTGAGCACTAAAACATCTAGCACCCTGAATTTTATGATTCAGGATTATAGAAGACAGAAGCATAAAGCATCTCTAGGTACAAGAGGGTGAACACTTAGTATCTTTTCATATATAATTCCAAATTGTTTTTGAGACTCATTGAATTAATTCATAACTCAATCAGGAGTGAATTAGCTTGCTTTCCAAATTCCCTCCCCCCTCAAAAAAATGAATTTTCCCATCTTTTAACATCTTGCTAGATGGCTATAGTGATGCAGTGATATCTCAGGGTGGTTTAAATTTGCATTTATCTGATTTAATACCAATGAAATCACAGGTCCAGTCCCTATCTGTCCTTGTCCATATCTGATTATTAGTGATTTCAAATATTTTCCCAAGTTACTGTTGTTTCATGTAGCTAATGCAGTTTATGATTTTCTTTTGCAAAAAAAAGTTCATATACTTTAACTCTTGAAGGGATTTTTAAATTTTCAAAAGAAGCATAGCCTTTGATATTAATATTTAGGGTACAGGAAATGTGACTCATAAGTGGAATATGACAATAAAAGAGTATAATATAATCAAAAGGAACAGATTAGATAAAAAGATCAGTAAAATTATTGAAAGTCAGGAAGACATACTCATGTGAAGAAAACCACAGACTGGAGAGGAATGGGAAATAGAGTAGGTATACCGGTTTAAACACAGAAGGCACATAATGGCCAATGTCTAAATAGAAGGAAAAATAGAAGTGGTATTTTGGTTTGAGTACACTAAAGACCACTTGGCAAGAAGGAGGAAATGGATAATGAGTTTAAAACAAGGATCACTTAAGGGGCAACATGGCATAGTGGGAAAAGTCTTTGTTTAACAGATAAGATTTGAACCCTGGCTCTGCTGCTGAGGAAGCTTATGTCCTAGTCACTTAACATTTCTGTGATTCAGTTTCTTCATATGTAAAATAAGATTGATTAGTGAAGCTAATTGTGAAAGTTCCTTCCAATTCTATATTCTATAATCAATGATGAAGCATAGATGCATGTGAGACAGCTTGGTCTAGTCGATGGAGCTGGCCTTGGAAGCTGATGTTGGCTCTTCCACATGTTGAATGTGTGACTCTGGGTAAGTCACTGAAACTTCCAGTGTCACAGGCAACTCTCTAAGACTAAAAGTTGCTTAAAAAAAGCAATGTTTTGAATGAGCAGAAGTTCTTTACCAGGAATTCTCTATACTATTAAAAATACAGGCCTGATTTAAAAAAAAATGCATGATTTAGTAATAAAGGAAGACTGGAACTATTCAGGCATTAAATTGGCTTAATGATAATTTCACTTTTCCAAAAAGGGAGGAAGAAATGAAAGAGACTGCTCACTTGGACTTGATTTGGACCAATAAAGTAGAAATAATAAAAGCTGGAGAAAAAAGTGTGATAGCTTCCTTTGGCATGGGGGGTGGTTGGGGGGGAAGGGGGGAAACAGAATACTGCCTTATCTATACTCGAGATTTGGAGAGAGAAGATTTCCAAGAGTTAAGAAGAAAGATAGTATGGTAGAATTCCAGAGTCTGACATTCTATGGGCAAGTTGATCCAAGAAGAATGGGCTACCCTTAAGAATGAGATGTTAATTACATGAACACAGATCCAAGAGATGGATAGAACAAGACTGAGGCCCGAGGTAGGGACTACATATCCATTAGGTGACTGTGGTTGGATGCACAGGAATGGCATTATTCTCTCAAAGTTGCATCAGGAATATTAAATCTTAAAACAAAATAAAAGTAATTATTAATGCTAGGCATACTCCTAAGGGTTTTATCTTTTTCAAAGTTAGGAAGGAGGCAAGAGAAAAATTAAATGAGAAAAAGAGCTACTGTTTGATGTATGTAGGGCAATGACCCTGGATAATGGAGACAGAACAAAACAACTCAACTCTTCTTTTTTCTCAGAAAGGGAGCATTGTATTATAGTAAGAATTTCAGACTGCTTGACCTGGAGCAGTCACTTAAACTCCATGAGTTTCAGTTTCCTCATCTGCAAAATCGCCATTGCAATATGGATCCCATGGGGTAATTGTGAAGAAAGGCAGGTGTGAGGAAAGCCCTTTGGAAAATTTAAAGTGTTATATGAATGAGATTATTATGACTTTCTTTGTTGAGGAAAATGATCTTTAGACTGGGATATAAACAAAAACATGTAGTTAAAATAAAATGAAAACTCAGTGAGGAAATGGAAAGAGACATCTTGATTACAGTCCAACCAAGCTAATCCAACAAGTTGCTACTATGTGTAAGGCACTGTGCTGAGTGCTGGGAATATAAAAGAAAATGAAAGAAAACAACAACAACAATAACTAAAATCTGCCCTCAAAGGGCTTACATTCTACTGGAAGTGTACAACATATGAACAAATGAGACTATACATGATGATTTAAAGAGAAGGAAGACAGTGCTAATGACTCAAGGGATCAGTAATGGCTACCTGTGAGAGATGATAGTGAACTAAATCTTGGAGGAACTTAGGGATTCTAAACAAGAAGAAAGTGTGGTAATGAGAAAAAGCAATTTAAACTATTTAAACTCTATTGAATATCACTTCAGCCTCAGAATTCACACCTTGGAAGTAACCTCTGCTCCTGAGGCCACTCCCTTTAATTGGATAGCTCCTCTCAGAACCTCCAGTTAAGGAGTGCTCCTAGGGTGTACAGAGGCAGCTAAGTGGCTCAGTGGATAGAGTACTGGAGTCAGGAAGACTTGAGTTCAAATTCAGCCTCTGACACCATTTGTATGACCCCAGACAAGTCACTTAACCTCTACTTGCCTTAATCTACTGGAGAAGAAAATAGCAAACCACTCTACTATCTTTACCAAGAGCACTCCATGGACAGCATTGGCGTGCTGTGGTCTACAGGATCCCAAAGAGTCAAACACCATGGAATAACCAACCATGAACAACAACCTAGGATGCACATCTCTGGACTGCTCCATCTTTACCCCAGGCCAGGGACATTCTCTTCTCTGCCCTTTTCAGATTCCTTTTATGTATTATCTTCCCTATTAGAATGTAAGCCTTTGAGGGCAGGGATTGTCTTTCCTTTTGCTTTTGTTAGCATTCCCATTGCTCAACGTGGGACCTGGAACATAATGTTTGATAAATGTTTGTTGTCTGGTTATTTAACCTTGAATTATTTAAACAAGTTATTTGATTTTTTTTTAAGGGAAATGGGCAACAGAAAAGACATGGACTCCAATTATAATGATTTCAAGCAGTAGTTTACTTCTGGCAAATTAATTGCCATAATAACAAGATCAAAGAGACCTGAAAGTTCTTTAGTCAGCAGAAATCTGATTTACTTACCAAATAGAAATGGTTGCCAAAGTTGTGAGAATCGACCAAGATAATATTTGTAAAGTACTTAACAGTGACTGGCCCGAGGTAGGGACTACACAAATGTTAATTCTCTTCCTCCTTTAAAAATCTGAGGAAGGTTGCTAGATAATATGAGTAGCGTCACTTCACAAAGCAGGAAAGAGTAATAGGAAGTAAACTAATTTCATATACCATATTGTATATCTGATATATTGTATCATATTGTACATGCTATAAAGTTAAAATACAAGTGTACGCAAAGTAGTTAAATACAAGGTGGTTTCAAGGTACAGTATTAATGCTTGGGTTGGGGATCAGGAAAGTTATCATGTGGAAGGTCAGGCTTGATCTGCATCCTAATGGAAGAGAGATACTCTACAGAGCAGAGCTAAGGAAAGGTGGGTGCATTCCACAAAGGAGGGATAGCTGGTACAAAGGCACAGAGATGAAAGATGGAGTGCCATGCATGAGGAACAGAGGACAATATGTCTCCATCAAAGATTATAGGAGGAAGAGGAATGTCCCATGAAGCTTCAAAGATTGATTAAGGACAGGTTATGTAGTACACACACACACACACACACACACACACACACACATGCACACACACATGCACACACACACGCACACACACAAATGCTAAACCAAGGAGTTTGGAGGAAGGGAAGATATCACATCACGAGTGTGGAGAAAATCTGAGCCTTCATATATAAACAAAATATTGACCATGAGAACCTCACTAACTGTTGACCTTTATGCCCACTCTTCAATCTATACAGCATTGATATGAAAATTAGCTAAAGAAGAAAGGAAATTATACTCAATGGTAGTATTGGGGAACAAGTAAGCTTTCACACATGATAAGCAATGGTTAACTTCATTGTTATCTCTTCACAATTAACTGGAAGATGTAGAGAATATAAGATTCCATTGTGTTGATTACCATATACACACACACACACACACACACACACACACACACACAGAGTATATGAACTGGTAAAACCAAATGCTACTTTAAGCTCTTCCCACCCCGTTCCCCCAGCTAAAGTGGCTCCCATTCCTATATGTTAAGATCATTCAGGATTTCTTGAAAGATGTAATAGCAGAAACATCAGATAAGAAATGTGAGTGAAGTGTAAAACAGAAAAGTAAGCTTGCCCCCAATGTTTGCCTGGGTGATGGAGGAGTTCCAGCACAGCATTGAGGAGGGATTCTCCATAGATGGTATTACCCTCCAGGGGCTCTTGTTCATGGATAACATCATACAAGTCACATCAAGTCTCATAAAATTATAGAGCTTCCAGGAAGGGAAGAGTAATCACTCAAAAGGCTTTAGTGTGTGCATCCACACAGAAAAGATCAAGTGGATGAGGAATTTCTCTTGTCTAGATTTCAACATGCATTTGAATGGATACCTTATTGATCATTCTAACAGTATTTATATATTTTTTTAAATATAAATTTATCTATTTTTAGTTTTCAACATTCACTTCGACAAGTTTTTGAGTTCCAAATTTCTCACCCCTCCCCCCACCCCAAGATGGCATGCATTCTGAATACCCCTTCCCCTAGTCTGCTCTTCTATCTCTCCCCCTCCCTTCTCTTATCCCCTTCCCCTTCTATTTTCCTGTAGGCAGGATAGACTTCTGTACCCCATTTCCTGTATTTCTTATTTCCCAGTTGCATGTGAAAACATTTTTTTTAAAACATGTTTTTAAAACTTTGAGTTCCAAATTTTCTCCCTTCCTCCCTCCCCACCCACCCTCATTGAAAAGGCAAGCAACTCAATATAGGTTGTACATGTGCAGTTATGCAAAACACTTCCACAGTAGACATGTTGTGAAAAACTAACTCTATTTCCCTTAATCCTATCCTGCCCTCCCATTTATTCTATTCTTTCTTTTGACCATGTCCCTCTTCAGAAGTATTTGCTTCTGATTACCCTCTTTCCCAATCTGCCCTCCTCTCTATCATCCTCCTGCTCTCTTGTCCCCTTCTCCCCCTATTTTCCTGTAGGGTAAGACAGATTTCCATACCCAATTGAATGTGTATGTTATTCTCTCCTTAAGCCAAATCCTATGAGAATAAGATTCCTCATTCCCTCTCACCTTCCCCTGTTTCCCCTCCACTGTGAGAGACTTTTCTGTTTTTTTTTTGTGAGATAATTTACCCCATTCTACCTCTCCCTTTCTTCTCCGAGTATCATCCTCTCTCATCCCTTAATTTTATTCTCCAGATATGACCCCTTAATCTTCAACTCACCCTGTGCCCTTTATCTATATATCTATATATATACATACACATAATTTTTTCCCTTCAACTACCCTAATACTGACAAAGTTCTCATGAGTTAAAAATATCATCTTTCCATGCAGGAATGTAAACAGTTCAATCTTAATAAGTCTCTTATGATTTCTCTTTCCTGTTTACCTCTTCATGTTCCACTTGAGTCCTGTATTTGAAAGTCAAATTTTCTCAGTTAGCTCTGGTCTTTTCATCAGGAATGCTTGAAAGTCCTCTATTTCACTGAATGACCATTTTTTCCCCTGAAGGATTATACTCAGTTTTGCTGGGTAGGTGATTCTTGGTTGTAATCCTATCTCCTTTGCCCTCTGGAACATTATATTCCATGCCCTGAAGGTCCTTTAATGTAGAAGCTGCTAAATCTTGTGTTGTCCTGATTGTGTTTCCACAGTACTTGAATTGTTTCCTTCTCGCAGCTTGTAAGATTTTCTCCTTGACCTGGGAACTCTGGAATTTGGCTACAATATTCCTAGGAGTTTTCCTTTGGGGATCTCTTTCAGGAGGAGATCTGTGGATTCTTTCAATTTCTATTTTGCCCTCTGGTTCTAATATATCAGGGCAGTTTTCCTTGATAATTTCTTGAAAGATGATGTCTAGGCTCTTTTTTTGATCATGGCTTTCAGATAGTCCAATAATTTTTAAATTCTCTCTCCTGGATCTATTTTCTAGGTCAGTTGTTTTTCCAATGAGATATTTCATATTGTTTTCTAATTTTTCATTCTTTTGGATTTGTTTTACAGTGTCTTGATTTCTCATAAAGTCACTATTTCCAATTGCTCTTTACTAATTTTTAAGGAAGTATTTTCTTCAGTAATCTTTTGGACTTCCTTTTCCATTTGGCCAATTTTTCTTTTTAGGGCATTTTTCTCCTCATTGGCTTTTTGGACCTCTTTTGCCATTTGGGTTAGGCTATTTTTTAAGGTGTTATTTTCTTCAGTATTTTTTTGGGTCTCCTTTAGCAAGCTGTTGACTTGTTTTTCATGATTTTCTTGCATCACTTTCATTTCTCTTCCCAGTTTTTCCTCTACTTCCCTTATTTGCTTCTCAAGATCCCTTTTGAGCTCTTCCAAGGCCTGGGACTGATTCATATTTTTCTTGGCGGCTTTGGATGTAGGAGCTTTGACTTTGTTGTCTTCTTCTGGTTGTATATTTTGATCTTCTTTTTCACCAAAGTAAGATAATATAGTCTGACTCTTTTTGCGCTGCTTGCTCATGATCCCGGCCAATTACTTGAGTTTTAAACTCTTTGTTAAGGTAAGAGTCTGCTTCCAATGTGGAGAATGTACTGTCCCAAGCTTCGGGGTTTGTACAGCTGTTTTCAGAGATACTTGTAGGGACCTGTAAATTTTCAGTTCTTCCAAGGTGGTATGATAAGGGGTGAGGTGTTTACTACTTTCCTGGCCTGTGACTACAAGTACTCCTTTTTGTCCTGTAACTGTGAGGAGGGTTTTCTCTTCACAGCCACTGCAAGCTCCACCAAGCCAGTGCTCCTCCTCACCTCAGCACTGCTGCCCAGAACTGTGGCCCAGATCCAAACATGGGCAAAGCAAGAGATTCCTGCCTCAGCACTGGCAAAGAGATCCCTGCAATCCCTCTCTGATCAGCCACTGGATTCCCCCTCAGTCTGTGGGCCGGAAGCTCAGGAAGCAGCTGCTTCCCCCCCCCCCCCCGGGCCACGCTCTTGGGGAATGGAGCTGAAACCCCGCCTTCCTTTCTCAGCACGGACAGAAACAGACTTTTCCCACTGACCTTCTAAGTTGTCTTTGGCATTGGTGGATTGAGGAGTCTGGAAACATCTACTGCTGCCCATGATTCAGTCCTCTGAGGCCTGCTCCGGGTTCACTGCAGCCTGCATGCCCACGCCATGCTGCGTGCGCTCCCAGCCTGGCATGATACACTTTTCTGATCAATCATCCAGGTTGTCTTGGGCTGGAAATTTGTTTCACTCTTTTTGTGGGTTCTGCTGCTTCAGAATTTGTTTAGAGCCATTTTTTATGAGTATTTGGAGGGCTTTGGGGGAGAGCTCAAGCAAGTCACTGCTTTCACTCTGCCATCTTGGCTCCACCTTCCCCCCCCCGTATTTATATTTACAGACAATACAGATAGACAGTGAGCTGAGTCCAGAGTTGAAAAGGAAGAAAATTGCCTGGATTGTCAAGGGGAAAGACCTTGCAATTTTCCTGCTAAGATCTACATAAGAACTATATAGATATAACTACAAACCACCATAAATAGAGATATAGTCCTAAATAATTGGGAAAACAAATGCTCATGGGTAGGATGAGTTAATATAATAAAGATGAGAAGATAATCTGAATTTTTTTTTCAATGCCATAACACTCAAACTACAAAAGGATTACTTTATAGAAGTAGAAAAGTAATGAATTCTTCTGGAGGCAAAAAGTCGAGACTTTGAAAGGAGCTAATGAAAAAAAGTGAGAGGGAAGGGAGCCTAGTAATGCCAGTCTTCAACTATACTACAGTGCAGTACTTCTCAAAACAATTTCATAATGGTTAAGAAAAAATTACAACAGAGAGATCAATGTATGGAAAAGATGAACTACTCAATATACAGAGTCAAATGTATCTAGTACCAAAGTATTTGATAAATACAAAAATCCCAGATACTAGGGTAATGGTTTACTATTTAACAAAAGATGCTTGCAAAATTGAACAGTATGGGAGAAATAGATTTAGACCAATACCTCATACTTCATAGTAAAGTAATCTCTAAATGAAAGTGTGACCTAAATATAAAATATTATGTCATTAAAAAAATTAGAGAATTAAAAAAAAGTTTATGACTAAACAAGGGATAGAGAAAATTACACAAGATAGGGTGGACAATTTTGGTTACATAAAATTTAAAAAAAAGTTTTTGCACAAACCAATCTAATGAAGCTAAGATAAGAGGGAACAATTAACTAGGGGGAGAACTTTGCATTTAATTTCTCTAATACAATTCTTATTTCTAAGATACATAAAAAACTGATGGAAAATTATGAGTAAGTTGTGGTATATGAATGTGATGGAATAATAGTGTGCTATAAGAAATGAGGAAATTGAGGGCAGCTAGGTGGTACAGTGGATGGAGCACTGACCCTGAAATCAGGAGGACCTTAGTTCAAATCAGGCCTCAGACCAAACACTTGACACTTACTGGCTGTGTGACCCTGGGCAAGTCACTTAACTCCAGTTGCCAAAGAAAAAGAAAGAAAGAAATGAGGAAATTATTTGAAACTATGTACAAAGGGCTTTGAAACTGTGCGTATCCTTTGACCCAGCAATGGCACTTCTAGGGCTGTATCCCAAAGAGGTCATAAAAATGGGAAAAGGACCCATATGTATAAAAATATCTATAGCAGCCCTTGCTGTGGTGCCCAAGAATTGGAAATTGAGAGGATGCCCATTAATCAGGGAATGGCTGAGTAAGTTGTGGCATATGAATGTAATAGAATACTCTTATACTATAAGAAATGATGAATAGGCTGACTTCAAAAACACCTATAAAGACTTATCTGAACTGATGTTGAGTGAAATGAGCAGAACCAGGAGAACGTTGTACACAGTAACAGCCACACTGTGTGATGACTAACTTTGATAGACTTATCTCTTCTTAGCAATGCAAGGATCTAAGACAACAAAAGACTCATGACAGAAAATGCTTTCCACATCCATAAAAAGAGCTATGGAGTCTGAATGTAGATAAAGAATAACATTTATTTTCTCTCTCTCTCTTTTTCTTTCTCATGATTTCTCCCATTGGTTCTAATTCTTCTTTATAACATGACTAATGTGAAAATAGGTTTAATATGAATGTGTATGTTGAGCCTATATCAATTTATGTGCTGTCTTCAGGTGAAGGAGAGAGAGATGGGAAGAAAATCTGAAACTCAAAATCTTATGGAAGTGAATGCTGAAATCTGAAAATAAATAAATTTATTATTAAAAATCCCCAAAACAACTTAGCTACTCTGATCAAGACAATGATTAACTACAATACCAAAAGACCCATGATGGAAAATACTATCTACCTCCAGAGAGAGAACTGATGAACTATAAATGCATATTACAGCATGCCTTTTTTTTTTAAAAAAAATCTTTATCTTTTTGTTTTATTTTGTTTGTGTTTGCTTTTCAAGCATGACTCATACAGAAATATGTTTTGCATGACTTCATATGTATAATTGATATCCTATTTCTTGCCTTCTCAATGGGGGTAGAGGGTAGGAGGAAAAACATTTGAAACTCAGAATTTTAGAAAATGAAAGTTAAAAATCTTTCAAATTGGAAAGATGTAATGAAATAAATAAAAAGTATTTAAAAATAAATGAGGAAATAGATGATTGCAAAAAGCCAACGAAATATCATACTAACTGATGTAGAGTGAAGTGAGCAAGGAAACAATTTATACTTTAACATTAATAATAGAAAAATGAACAGTTTTGAGAACTTTTATGAAATGATGATGAAATGAGCAGAACCAAGACTACAATTTGTACAATAGCAACAGTACTGTAAAAAGAGTTAACTTTGAAAGCCATAAGAAGCTATGAATACAATAACCATGTATGAGTGCAAAGGATCAAGGATAAAGCACAAGGTCTACCACCTGAAAGAGAAGTGATAGGGTGTATACACACATATATATGTAACATATATACATACATACATACACACACACATATATGTATATATATATATATATATGTGCATATATGTATTTATGTGTATATCCACTGAGGGAATTTGATTTACCTGCGTATATTTATTATAAGGAATTAATTTTTCTTTTCTTTTTTTTTAATGGGAATAGTATAGGAGGGAGAGAAAATAGATTTCTGTCAATTAACAAAAAACTTTGGGTAGGGAAGTACTCCAGATGTGGAATGCTGCATTACCTTCGGATGAAGTCACAGTATTAGTTTTACTTAATTGTTTTACTTTATTATGATAGACCTGTTCTGAGTGGGGATAATCTATAAATATATGCGATGTAAAAACAAAATAAATCAACACAAATTTTTTCTTTAAAGAACTTGCAGAAGTCCTTTTACTGACCCTAAGCTTCCCATGAAAGCCTCGACTCCTCGTTTCAATACTGCCATTTTCCTAATGCTACTGTGTGGAAGTGGGGCATGGAATATCACTGCCTCTGGAAGACTAAAGATGACTATCCCATAGAGCCACAATGCAGAAGCAAATAATAGGGTTGAGTAAGCTCCTATGGGATGGGCAGTCGTTGATGATTTGTGACCTTTACCATTTGAAGGAACTCAAAATCAAGGAGATCACAGATCCATCTAAGTATGAAATAACAGGGAGAGGTGAGGATGAAGGCCATTTTAGGTATGGGAATATATTGTGCTGAGGAAAGAAGGTGGGAGATAGAGTGACAAGTTTGGGGAATAGGAAACAGACCAGTTTTGGGAAAGTTTTTCTTGGCTTTATAGAGGTACTCAAGATAAATGAAATCAGAGAGTAGAGTAATTTCTTATCACTGGAGGTCTTTTATTGAAGGTTTGATGGTCACATGTCAGAATGTGTGTATGTATGGATATTATATGTAATATTATATATAATATGTTTATATATTATATATATATATATATATGAAGACAGAGACAGACAGACACACACACACACACAAAGACAGAGACAGAGAGAGAGAGAGAGAGAGAGAGAGAGAGAGAGAGAGAGAGAGAGAGAGAGGGAGAGAGAGACTTCTTGGTCAAATACCATTTGGTTAAATGGCCTCTGTGATAATTTCTAGCTTTCAGATTACTGTAATTCTATTAGTAAAAATGATCAAACCCATAAGAAGAGAAAGTAAGGTAAGACTGAAAAATTATATGTCTTGGCTTTTCTTTGTATACCCAGTGCTTAGAACGGTGTCTACCACATAATAGCCACTTTGAAATGCTAATTGACTGACAGACTGATGTCTATTAGATGAATCCAGCATTTATTTAAACAAAATTATAAGGACAGAAATTAGCTTCTAGATATATATGATATGACCCCCAATGTCATTATATCATCAAAAGAAAGATGAAGCCCTCCTTATCCCATTAGACATTCTTTTATGAAGGCAATGCTTTAAAACTCTATCAACTCTAGAGAGATAAGTCATCTGCTGATTGGGTTCCATGGCTAGACAGGTATAAGATATCTAGAATTCTACTGACCTTTAGAAGGATGTTCTTAACTATTGGTTCATGGGGAGGTCAAGGATGCTGCAATGGTGGCTTCCTTCTGGACATGCCAGCTGGGCAGGGAGCCCAAGAGAACAGCATTAGATGAGATGAGGGAGCTAAAGTCCAGCATTCCACAGTGAATGAGCAAGCAGCTGGTGTGTGGCTGGACAGCTTGAATTCTCTGTGGGTAGATTGGATATTTGGACGAAAGGGCATGAGTTGGTTGGCTTGAACTTTCATTGTGAGCAGCAGGTGTTATAATGGGCAGCCTGGATTTTTTTTTTTTGAGAAGCTGGACAGATTATCAGAGTTTTAACTATTGCTTCTTGGTAACAAAACATTTTTTTTTGCTCTGGCTTTTGGTATATCATGCAGATTTTGATCAGTTGAATGGTTTGGATAGAGTTGGAATTTCTCTCTCCCTAGATATAAGCCATGTTTACAAAACTGAGTAGACTGGGTTTTTTTTAAACAGGAGTTGCACATTATGAATAATTTCAAATTGTCCTTCATCATAGAGAAAGAGGTTGTCAGGAAAACACAACTGCTTAAGTTTTTGAGAAATGGTACTGATGAGATTTCAATAGTTTTCTTCTTTAATAAATGTTTTCCAGGACTTTGTGTGTGCACACAAGCACCCACATACACATGCAGACACACCCTTTGTATTTCATAATAAAGAGTAATGGCATTCACCTATGACATTCTCTACATCTTCCTTGATTTCCCAGTGAATGGAAGCATCATCCTGTGATGTCTTTGTGTTCCCAAGAACAAAAGTTCATGCTTCATATTTACCTGACTTTCTCTGAAAGCTAAGAGGGCAGCCTTTCTTCTCCTATTCTAAATGGTACAGTAGCAACACCTCCCTCCAGCCTGCCCTCAAAAATAGTTATTAGAGGACATCAAGTGTCAGGGCAAAGAGAAAAGAAGGAGGTACTCTACAGTAGAGGCCAGGTGGCTTCACTCCCTCCATTAGGGAGGAAAGTGAGGTGTTAGAAGTCCAGCTGGTTGTTCTTTGGCAGGGACTTCCTTGTAAACCATTGAAAAATTCCTTCTTTCCTTTGTCCCTTGCTCCCCCCCATCCTCTCCTCTTCCCTTCCTTCATTACTTCTTTTCCTCCTTTCTTTCTTTATCTCATTCTATATTTCTTTCTTTTTTCCCTTTATTGATTTTCTCTCCTTTCTTCCTTTCCTCTTCCTTCTTTTCCTACTTCCTTTCACCTTTTTCCATTCTTCCTTCCTTCCTTCCTTCCTTCCTTCCTTCCTTCCTTCCTTCCTTCCTTCCTTCCTTCCTTCCTTCCTTCCTTCCTTCCTTCCTTCCTTCCTTCCTTCCTTCCTTCTTCTCTCTTCTACATCCCTTTGGTTCTAATGGATTGCTATTTGTTCATAGGATCAGGTGGAAAGGGTTTCCCATACCCCCTCCTTTTCTCAGCGCAGTGCCCATTCCCTCTTGGGTATGCTGGTTGCCCAGCCGCTCAGCAAACCAGGCCAACCAGTGAAGCATTACAGAAGCACCAGTACTGAATGTCTCACTGGTTTGGTAATGGTAACAATCTGGGAACAGGCAGTGACTGATATTGATCACCGTAGCACCTTCCCAAAGAGAGAGATGGGAAGAAACCCCTGGACTTGCTGAGAGGACAGCGTGTTCCCTCCATGGCTGGCCCATTCCCCTAAGCCAAGCCACTAGAACCAGTTAATCTTTGAATTATCAAAGAACCTGTGATTGCCTGGCATTTCCCCAGCTCACAAAGGAAGAATAGCTATCACTGCCATCGCTAGGGCTGGAGCCTAATGGAGAGAAGCTGCCGAGCAGCTGAGTAATGCACAGTATGACACAGGCCGGCCACCAGGAGCAGCCCATTAGCTGTATTTCAGTTGAAAGTAAAAGTGTACAGAAATGCAGGATTAGCTATGAGGGTGATTAACCATCCTGCAACGGAAAACCTTTAGGGGTAGCTTTCCCGGCAGTCATTATCCTGCCCCAGATGCCCAGGAAACTTTAGGGGTGCTATGGATGACTCTGCTGTCCTGATGGGTAGCACCTTGGCTTCAGAGGCTTGGAAGAACTGAGGAAAAGACATCATCTCCATTCCTTAGTAGACTATAAGGGCATTTACTTTCAGATAGTTTGTACCATCTCTTTGGGGAGAAGAGAGAAGGATTTAGTTCCCATTTTTATGCGATCATTAGTCAAATTGATTTTCTAAGACCTAGAACTCTCTTAGTTTTTTAGAAGATGGGGCTAGTTAGCATATGTGTCAGAACTAGGGTTGGGTGGGAGAAGGGAAGAAAAAAAGGTCTAAAAGTAGGTCTGTGGCCAGGAAGGCCAGGGAAGTACCCAAATTCCATCCACTTTTCTCTCTCACACACCTCACCAGTTTTGGTGATTCTGAGATGATGCCTTGGTAGGGCAACCAGAGGGTGTGCCTTGGCTCCTGCTGTGATCAGGCTGCCGGAACATTGGATGGACTCAATAGTAATTATCTCCTTAGTGTTCTCAGGTAACCGTTCTGGAATTTCTGGTTCTACTCTTTTGTTGTTATTGTTGTTGTGGTTATTAATGTTGTCTTTTCACTTTCACCTCTGACATGTAGTAGCTCCTGAGGCATAATGGAGAAGACCCAGGAAGTGTAGTCAGATGGGAAATTATTATGGATTTCTTGATGTACATACACACAGAAATATAGGATTATAAATTCATAGCTTTAGATCTGGAAGGCCCCTCAGAGCATATCTTGTCCAGTGCCATCATTTCAGAGATGAGGAAACTGAGTCACAAGGACATTAAATGAGTTGCCCAAGGTCTTACAGGTTGGAAATACGAAATGAAATCATGGATATAGATTTTTTTTTAAATGGACCTATACCATAAGTGCTTGATACCCAAAGACCAAAAAAAAAAAGTCTGTTCATGGGGAGCATTGAAGTATTCAATATAAAATGGTCACTGATTTGATAATGAAATTTTTGAGTATGTCTATAAAACACACAGTTGGCATTTATTTACGTGTGTAATTTTAAGGTTTGCAAAGCAATTTATAGTTTTAAAATTTCATTTTATCTTCAGACCAACCCTATAAGATAGGTCCATTAAATTAAGCCCATTTTACAGGTGAGGATACTGAGGCTCAGGGAAATTGATTGACTTGCACTATGTCACATAGGTAGCATAGATCTCAGGTAAGATTTGATTCCAGCTCTCTCTGAAACCAAGGCCTGCACCCTGAACACCAAAGCCTGTGGTAAAGCAAATGCCCAAATCAAAGTCAAGTATAAATTTGCTTCAGGTTTCCAGGCTTCAGACTATTCCTATCCCCCTACTACCATCTGTCTTTACCATTCTCTATGTGCTATGGATATTCTTTCTTTCTTACTTCAAGAATCAGTGGTTCTTCTGGTGTATAGTACTCTATCCGCTGACACAGGTTCCTACTTTTCTATGATGAATAAACAGTTTCCAAGAGTCATTTGATCTTAAATAAAATTAATTGTTTGTGAGACAGCCTAAGGATGAGCCCCTGCCTCACAGTTTTGTTAAACTGGTCCTTAGGGGATCAGCATAAAGTCTGTTGCCAAGCCATTTCTCAAAGTGTCTTGGTAGGACCTACCGGAGCTTGGATTCCATGACCACAATCAAAGATAATTGTGGGAAATACTTATGCTACTTTAGTTGACAAGTATTGATTTCAGAATAGAGCACTAGCTCTGGAGTCAGGAGGACCTGAGTTCAAATCTGACCTCAGACAAATAACACTCACTAGTTGTGCAACTCTGGGTAAGTCACTTAACCCCAATTGCCTCACCAAGAAAAAAAAAAAAGAGACTACTATGCTAGGACATCAAACAGTCCCCTTAATAGTAGTTCTGTGATTTGGGAAGTGAGGAGAGTTAAAAGTCCAGTCATCCTTTCCATATCACAACTTTACCCATTGTAGTTTTGATATATTGCTGGTTAGGATAATAACTTAAGTGGGAATTTTTGGGGAGTTTTGTGGAAGCCACAGATGACATAGAAAAAGTTTGGAAACTGGGATAGAGACAAGATAATGGAGTGACTCGCCTGAGCTCTCCCCCAAATCTCTCAAATCCTTCTAAAAAGTGACTCTGAACCCATTCTAGAGTAGCAGAACCCACAAAGAGACTGAGTGAGGCCAATGTCCAGGCCAAGACAACCTGGAAGGTTGACAGGAAAGGTCTGTTGCACTGTCCTGAGAAAGGCTTGTCCAGTGTGCAGAGCACGGTGGCAGACCTGGTCTAAGCAAAGCTGGAGCAGGCTTCAGGGGATGGATTCCCCAGTAGCAGAAGCAGGTTCTAGTCTTCTGAGACCACAGGTACCAGAGACAACTTAGAAGGTCAGTGGAAGGGGTCTGTCAGGACTAGATGAGAGAGCACAGGGCTGCAGGGTGTGCCAATACAGCCCTTGCACCAGCAAACCAGGAACTGGCCTTGAGAGTGACTGAATCAGCAGCAGTAGTGGAGGCAGCAGCAGAGGCAGCAGCAGCGGTGCTGCTCCTGGAGCTATCAGCCAACAGACTGAATGTTTGAAAGTCACCTATTTAGCCTTCCAGGAGACAAGATGGAGGAGTAAGCAGTAAGTTGCTCTCACCATCCCTTATTGGCCTTGAAAAACCCAGAGACTATTGCCCCAGGAAAAATCCTGAAACAGTAGAGTCAGCAGAAAGACTAGATACAGAAGTCTTTTAGCTTGTGAGGCTAGGAGGATTAACGTGAAAGGTCCCTCTGGCTGTAGTTGAAGGGGACCAGTACAGGAAAGAAGGCATCTCAGCAAGCCCCACCTCAGCAAACCAGTAACCAGGCCCCTAGCCCCCAGCACAAGAAGCCTGGGACAGTGTACCCTGTGCTCCAGAAGGAGAGATCAACTTTAAAAGCCAGAAAAAAAAGGCAAAGAACATGAGCAAGAAGCAACATAGAAAAACAATGACCATAGAAAGTATCTTGGTGACAGGAAAGATCAAAACACAAATTCAGGAGAGGAGAACATTGTCAATATACCCACATCCTAAATCTCAGATGGAAATATGAACTGGTCTGAAGCCCAAAAAAGCCTTCTTGGAAGAGCTCAAGAAGACTTTTAAAAGTCAGATAAGGGAGGTGAAGAAAAAGTGGCCAATTCATTTAAAAATACAGTTGACAAAATGGAAAAAAAAAGCCTACACTGAAGAAAACAATGCCTTAAAAAATAGAATTGGCCAAATGGAAAAGGAGCTAACTGAAGCTAACTGAAGAAAACAATTCATTAAAAATTAGAATTGGGCAACTGGAAGCTATATGAGACATCAAGAATCAGTCAAGCAAAATCAAAAGAAGAATAAAAAGAAGAAAACATAAAATTCCTTACTGGAAAAACAGCTGACCTGGAAGATAGATCCAGGAGAGATAACTTAAGAATTATTGGTCTATCTGAAAGCCATGATGAAAAAAAGAGCCTGGACAGCATCTTTCAGGAAATCATCAAGAAAAACTGCCCTGAGGCCCTGGATGACCATTGTTTGAACTTTGCTCTCATGAGACTTGGCTCAAGGAAAGAATAACATAGTCAGTTAGGTACAGAAATGTAACTTGCCATATAGGCAGTAGGAGGGGAAAGGGGGAAGAAAAGGAAAGAGGGGATAGAAGGGAGGGAAGAAGCAGTAAGGGCAAAAGGAAAGAAAAGTGAGGGGGCTGATAGAAGGGAGGGCATATTGAGAGAGGCGGTAGTCAAAAGCAAAACTCTAGTGAGGAGCAAAAGGAGAAAAGGAGTTTTGTTTTGTTTCTTCTTTCTTGTGGTTCCTCCTATTGGTTCTAATTCTTCTTTACAGCATGACTAATGGGAAAATATGTTTAATAGGAATGTATATGTAGAACCTATATCAGATTGTACTCCATCTTGGGAGGGAGGGGGAAAATTTAAAACGCAAAAGCTTATGTAAGTGAATGTTGAAAACTAAAAATAAATTAATTTTTAAAAAGTTTAGAAACTCAGAAATGCATAAAGTATATGTACAGTATTGCATAATATCAACATATTTCATCTTTTAATACCATAATAATTTGGACTTCTTCTCTGGTGTAAAGAGAGGACCAACAAATTTTAAGTGGATTTTTCTAGATTGCAGAGGCACTGAGCTCCTAACATCTGCAATATGGAAGGGATGACTGTATTCATGCTCCTAAGGGCCTTGGCTAGTGCTGCTGAAATGTAGTTCACGAAGCACTGGGGGGACACTTACGTACTGGGAGTGCCTATCCTATACTAATGAAGTCCTGGATTTAGACATCATCTTTACCACCACCACCGTCATTATCAACGTCATCAGCATTTAGAAAGAAAGATGTATTTTACTGTACAAACACTCAGACAAAGATCCTACTCTATGTTGTTCATCTTGGACTTTGTATAGAAATACTAAATAATATTTCTCACAATAAAGTCCATTGAGATGGGTTTGAACCCATAGTGTTGAACCAGGCAGTCCAACGGCAGAATTTTTGGCAACTTCATCTGAGAACTCACTCCAGAATGTCAGCTCAGCAAAAGTCACTACTCTTTCCTACAGTTTCTTCAGCCAGGTCCAAATCTAATACTACTATTTTCTGAACCACATCCTTTCTATCTCCATAAGAAAATCATGAGAGACTTTGTCAAAAGCCTTGATGAAAGCCAGATGCAATGTGTCAGTGGCATATCCCAGATCTGCTAGTCTAATAAAAAAATTAAAAAGGAAATGGGGTTATTTTTCTAGACCTCTGCTAGAGTAACTCATGCTGGCCCATAGTGAACACTTTTCTTTCTAAGTGTTCATATATAAGCTCTTTAAAAATATTGTCTAAATTTTTTGCCAGCAATCAAAGTCACCAATCAATTTCTCTCCACTGTGTGGTAGATAAACATAACCTCATTTCCCCCCCTACATCCTGGGGTGTAATTCATTTGGCTTGGTTACTTAAACTCATTGAGAACACAAGTACTTTTCCCCATCTCCTTAGTAATATCACATTTTAATTTTCTACAAACTGTGCTTATTTTCTTGCCTGAAGACCATTCTTCTTGGTCTTAAGGGAGAAGAAAAATAGGAAGGTAAGTAGTTTTGAATTCCCTCTGTTGCTCCATTATCACTTATTCCATCACAGTGTGGCTCCAGCCAATCATTCATGTTGGATTTTGTATTCCTGTATTTCATGTATCTTACATTCTAGCCAATCTACAAACATTGCATTTTCTCTGAACTTACTCTTTCATTTCCCATCTCCATGTGTTTGAAGTTTTTGGTTTCCCCAGCTACAATTCCTTCTTATTTCATCCTCTTGGAAGGTCTAGCTACCTTCCAGAATTATGTCATGTGGCATTTCCTAGAAGAGAACCTTTTCTGATTCTCTCCAGTTGCTAGTGTCACCTTTAATTATTTTGTCTATCTGTCCATCCAACTATCCATCCATCCATCTATCCAACCATCTATCCATCCATCATATTTATCTATGAGAATGTTGTTTCTGCAAGGAAAATAGAAACCTTTTCTTCTTTTTATATCCCTAGCTCTTAGCACAGTATATAATAATTATTAAATAATTATGTGTTGAAATTTAATATTGAATAATAGATAGATAGATAGATGACAACTAGCAAGGCAGAAAGATAGGAATTTTTATAAGTAATACTAAGTGCCAGATATTATACTAAAGAAGGGGACACAAATACAAACAAGCAAGGCAGTCTTTGCCCCCAAGTCACTTACATATTAATGGGGGAAAACAACACAGAGAGGGGAGTAGGAAAGACACAAGTTCTATTTCACAGGCATGTCTTAAACCTGATGAGATGTAGCTGACAAATATGTCAATGGAATGATATATCTTGTTTCTTGAGCTTAAACTTCCATCTCCCACCTCCATAACTTTGTGTAGGTCATTTAGATATACATCATAGAGAAAAATCAAGGCAACAGATATTTTTGACACAACAAATGCCCATCAGTAAAGTCATTTTGGCTGAAAATTAAAGATCACAAATAGAAAAAGGAAGGATGGAGAAAACTAATCTAGAAACTAGGATTGTGGTTATGAGAGTGAAGGGATGAATGTTTGGACATTTAAAAAAACTGAGTTTATATTAAGTGGAGGGGAGTATGGTCAAGTTTCTTAATATCTCAATAAATATTCATTAGGACCTATGTCCCAGGCACTGGTGAAATATAGGCAAACATGAGATAGGCCTTACCCTCAGTGAGATTATTTCCTATTGGTTTATGTTTCATTAATAAGAAAAGAGATTATAGCTGAGAGTGATATCAGAAAAAAATATGTTAAATATATAGGCACGATATGGCATAAGAAATGCATCTTAAGGTTAAATAGGTTGAACTAGGAAAGGATCTAGATAGAGAAAAACATTGATATGGAAAATGGCAACACTTAATTTGTAGCATATGGTAAATCAGACATGTTGTAGTAGATAGGGGTCTGGGCTTGATCTCAGGGGTCAGATTCTGCCTCACATAATTATTATGTTTCTTGGCAAGTTACTCAAACACTTTGAACCTTAGTTTACTTAACTTTAAAGTTAGGGTGAAAATAGCATTAACTTCATCAAGGTTGTATTGAGGATTAAATATGATAATGTATATAATAAGGCTTTCCAAACTTTAAATGCTCCGTAAATGTATGCTGTTATTATCATCTTTATTGGTATTTAACAGAAAGTTAGGTTGTAATTGTTAGAATCTTAAAGAATGGTGGAAAATCAAATTTTATGTTCTTTTGTTATTCAGTCATTTCAGTTGTCTCCAACTCTTTTGCGACCCCATTTGGGATTTTCTTGGCAAAGATACTGGTGTGGTTTACCATTTCCTTTTCCACATTATTTTACTGATGAGGAAACTGAGGCAAACAGGGTTAAGTTGTCCAGGGTCATACAGCTAGTAAATATTCAAGGTCAGATTTGAACTCATGAAAATGAGTTTTCCCGACTCTGACACTTTATCTGTTGTGCCATCTGACTGCCCACTATAACATAAATAACTGCTATTAAAAATTAACAAACCCTAAAGTTGCAAATACTACTTCTATAGATTATATGCAATCAAGATTGTAATTAATAAAGGAAATGTGATCAGAAGATGCAGAACAAAAAGAAACAAATGAACTTGCTTAGGAATGATATCATTATGATATTAACATTTTATTGAAACAATGACAATAATAACATAATATGCCACAACTTATGGGCTAAATCTAAAACAGTTATTCAAAGCAAATTACATGTTCCTCATGCTTATGTCATCAAAAGAAGGGGGAGAATGAGAATACTGATGAGCTGAGTTTACAGAAAAAAGGCCAGAAAATCATAAAAATTAATACATTCAAAAAGTGTACATATTGCTAGAATCAAAGGAGAAATTATCACAATAAAAAATTATAAAAAAAGCTATCGAATTAGTGAACAACCCAGAGATGTTTTTAAAACTCAATGAACAATTAGTGGCAGTAAACAAAAACAAGAAGTGATGAAACCAAGTAGCTAAAAAAAATAATTAGAAGGGGAAATTGATAGTGAATAATAAAGGCATAAAATTATCAAAGAATATTTTACACAATGATATGCCAGCAAAAATGATAACAAATTAAATTAACAAGTGACTTAAAATATAAAATATATCAAATAAAAATAAATACAGGAAATAAACCACAATTAAAAAAAAAAGAAATTGAATAGGCCATGAGTTAATTCCACATTGAAGAAAAAAAGGCCATGAAAAGCAGATTGATCAGTCAGTGATCTAACAAATTTCAAAGAATGAATGATGCCAGTTTTCAATAGATCATCCTAAAAAATGGGTGGGAGGCAGGAGATGGCACTATGTCATTTTTTCCTCTTTGGGAAAAATGTGACCCTGATTTGAAAGAAGGAATGACTATGAATAGAAAGAATTCTATAAAACCATGACTATGAATAGAAAGAATTCCATGAACCAAAATCATTAATGAGTATCAATACAAAAGTGTTAAATAGAGTGCAAAGTACATTAGAAATTGATAATGATCAAGTAGGATCTGTAGCAGGAAAGGAAGTAAGTTTCAATATTAGGATAGCAATTTATAAGGGGAAATAAAATGAACAATAATCAATCAATAAACAATTTTTTAAAGATCTATTAGGTACTAAGAACTCTGCTGGGTGCTGATACACAAATTATAGGAATGAAACTATCTCTACTCTCAAGGAGTTTACATTTAGGGAGACAAGAAGTATGTATGTAAGTATATACAGAATAAATATAAGGAGATGAAATACAAATAAATAGCAGTAGTTAAATGGAATGGAGGTCACTAGCAGTTGCTGTTTTTCCTTTGTTCTCTGAGAGGATCAATGACATCATGAGCGTGATGTCTTGACTTTCACATGAATTGGAGTTAAGTGAGGAAAAGCTGTGTAAAGTCACCAGCCTTGCTTTCTCCTCCAGAGTCATCAAGTTCAGTGGCAAGACAAAGGTCAAGACAATTGGCAATGGTCCAGCATGCAGTGGGTGACCTTGGCTTTTCTAAATTGAAAGTCTTTTCCATGTCTCAGTTTGTTGAGGTAATTAATAAATACATCATGTAGAAAATGGTGCTTGAGTTGAGCCTTGAAGTGAGAGATGATTCTGTGATGTGATACAATCCAGATATAGAGAGATGACCAAAGCAAATTCACTGAGATCAAAGATGGAGGAAAGGGAGGATCAATGGGGTTGGATCATAAAGTATATGAGTGTAAGAAAGGCCCAAGAAGATTGGAAAGATGTTTTGGGGCCAAATTATGAAAGGCTTTTTAAAAATTAAAAAAGAGTTTATATTTTATTCTAGAAGCAACAGAGAACCACTAGAACTTACTGAAAAGAGGAATGATGTGATCAGATCTTCACTTAAGGAAAAACACTTTGGCATGTATATGAAGGGTAGACTAAAGTTGGGGGAGACTTTATTTTTGAACATTGTCACCTGGTGACTATTAGTCATTATTGATCTGAAGGGCAATTGTTCCAGACTTTATAAAGTGATATAGCACTCACAGGGAGAGACAGGAAGCAGTATATTCAAGGGAAACCAAACCACCACCATCACCACCACCACCATCTTGACCATCATATAGAAGTAGCTCAGGACCCTGAACCTAAGAGCTTCTATAATAGGACTTCTTCCGGCCCTATGATCTCAACCTTCTTCCTGGGAAGCAACAACTGTGGAAATGGGGTTCAGCAACTTCTTCTGCAGGTGCTTCAGCAACATCTATAGAAAATCCAGAAAAGAAAGATCTTGTCACCAAAGTCCTTGGTAGGGTTCAATGGTTTAACATCAGTAACTGGTATCATTTTATCACTAGAAATGACATTAAAGAAAAGGCAATGCTATTTATTTTACTCTTGCATTGTGTGGTACCTTTACATCTAACTTGCTTTTGAAATCTATCGGTGTTGTCTCCTCTTTTAGAATGTGGTCTACTTGAGATCAGGGATTTTTCCAGTTACATTCTTAGCATAGTGTTTTGCACCTAATAAATGCTTCATTCATGCATTCATTCTCTATGGCTATCTTTCCAAGTTATACCTGTGGGCCATTATTTTCTCTTTTTCCACTCTATGTTTAAAGCCAACTTGAAACTCTCGTTATTTATAATGGAGAAACATTGTAAGGTTTACTAATAATATTACGGTGCGAGGCAAAGATGAGGACTATTGTCATTATTATCTGACAGGCTTTTGAATATTGACTATAGCAACATGATTAGAAATTAAGGTAATAGGCACTGGCAAAAGGGGCCAAGATATGTTTATTTATAGATAATATGAAAGTTTTTCTCAGGAAATTAACAAAAGAAGTCATAGAATGAAATGCTTTATCAAGTGACAAATGAATACATAAATCTTCAGTATTGCTATGTATTATTAAGAGAACTCAAGAAAAATGACTCTAGAGAATCAGTGTTCATTCATGGAATGTGCTAGCACATAGTTATATTTGCCCAAATAAACTTAAGGATTTAATGCTATGCCAACCAAAATACTGAGGGAATAGCAAAATGCACATGGAAGAACTAAAGATAAAAAAATCAAGGTATATAATTTTTAAAACTAGAAGAGAAAGGAAGTTGCTGAATCTTAAATTATAGTATAAAATAGTAAGTGTTAAAACCATCTGATACCAGATTTAAAAAATAGAAAAAGAGACTGACAGAAGGGATTCAATATAGACATTTAGTCTGTGTATAGTATTCAATAAACCCAAGAACAGAAATTACTTCAACAGGGACAGATTCTTCAATGAAACTACAGAGGAAAACCAGGTTAGTAGTTTGACAGAAAATAAGTTTAAACCAGAAACTTACAAAACACACCATAATAAATTCAAAATTGACAAATAACATAATAATAATATTTTCTCCAAAAATGCTTAGAGGGAAATAGAATATAATTTTGTTTTTATAAATGCGATTCAGGGGGGAAAAATCTGTCAAAATGTAGAGAAAATTTAAAAAAATAGCTTACATTTCTAAAGGTTAATTTTTTAAATATAAAAAAAATCTAGAATAGGAAAAAAGGTGGTGAGGTTTTTGCATTAAAAATCTTTGATAGAATTCTGACATCAAAATTCTATATGGTACTGTTACAAGTCTTTGAGATTAATGGCCTTTCTCCAAGAAATCAGTGGGTAAAATATGAAAAAGTAGGTTTAAAAAGAAGACATATAAATAATCAACAAGTATATGAGAAAATTTTCAAAACTGTTAATAACTGGAAAAATTTAAATGAAAACAACTCTGCGGTATCACCTTCCAACCAAATATTAAAACGTGATTAAAAAAAGCAATATTGACAGAATTTTGGGGGAAAATAAAGGAAAATGCAATGCTGTCAGATCTGCAAATTTAGTACTATCATTTTGGGGGGAAATGAACTTATATAAAAATGCCAAATTATTTATTTTCTTTGACTTGGTAATCCCGCTACTAGATCCCTCTACAAATCCCAAGACAGTCATTCAATGTTATCCATATGAAAATGCTCACAACAGCACTATTGGAATTGGAAAAGCTTAGAAACAAAGTTTGGACTCAATGATTGAGGAATGCTTAGATAAATTGTGGCATGTGGATGTTATAGAATATTTCTGCTCTATAATGATGACAAATATGAAGAAATTGGAGAACCATGGGATGTATGTATGAAATCATGCAGACTGAAGAAAGTAGATCCAAAAAAAAAAGACACAATGGCTGTGACAACTTTTAACAGCAACAAAAATTAGATCAAATAGATGACACTGAGACTACCTGGTTAACTTAAAAGTCTTTTAACAAGAGTAAATTTTTTTTTAAAAAAGTCTCTGGTCATAGAAATTCAGCTAACATTACTATTTTGTGATCTTTTGCTAATCATTTTTGTGGTTTATTTATTTCTGGATGCCTATATGTTTTCTTGAAAAAAAAAGCTGCAATTAAAAAATGAGTTCTTGAACAGATACACAAATCTCACAGCATTACATTGCATTATAGTCCCTCCTTGGTCAAGAGCCTACCATTCTTTTGTCTTAAGCTTTTTTACCATAAATCCTTATTTTAAAATGTGAACTCCCAAATTAAAATCTCATTTTTCTTAATCGTCTGGAAAGCAGAGAAATTTCTCTCCAGCTTATCTTTCTTCTCCCATCAAAGGGACATCAATTGGTATTTTGCAGATTGTTACTTAGTACTGAAAGAAACTCACAGACAGCACTCAAGTCACTGGATGCATTCTTCTGTCTCAGAATATTTGCTGAAATATTGATCTTTATCTGCCTTTCTTGCTGCTAACTCTCAATTCTGCCTTGGCAAATTACCTTTTGCTGTGGAAGATGGGGCAGATTTGGGTTGCTAAGTCAAATTTTTATAGCATTTTCCCATTCTTTAATCACCTGACATCATTTTCCAAGGTGTGTTCAATGTCGGGAAATTACAGCAAATCTCCTAATGCCAACCACTACATTCATATGTCATTCATGAGAAACTCTTAATTCACTACCAGTCACATTCCTCAATGATCATCAGGTATTGGATATACATCTTGACTCTTCAGTGTAACTACAGTCATTGTGAATTTGATATTTAAATAGGAGATCCTGATGTATCCTCCATCAAAAAGTGAAATGCATCAATATATCCCACAAAAGTCATTGGAGATGGAAACATAGATCTTGGCATCATCTGCACAGACATAATACATGAGAGTGGATGAGATTACCAAAGAGGAGACTAGAGCTCAGATTCTAGGGGATGACTGCATTTAGGAGACCAAAAGAAGAAAAGGAACTTGTAGCTTAAGGAGAGTGAGCCAGTGAGGTAAGAGCATAACTTGTGGTGGGAAGAACGCACAGCCTTGTTGATAGTAGGCACTTGATAAGTATTTGTTGATATGAACTAACTGGAACAGTAAAGAGTAGTGGAGAGAATCAAGCATGTGGGGATATTCAATGGTCTTAAATACTACAGAAAATTCAAGGAGGAACAGGCCAGACAGGAGACCTATTAAGTCATTAGGCAAATGTAAGCTGTGATTATTGTTCAAAGTTTTTCTCTAAAACCCATATCACTGAGGAAAGTGAAATGGATTACTTTTGTGGTCATGGTGAGAGCATCTAGGTTACTTCTCCTGAAATTGGATAATTTAACTGAATGTGTGAAAGCTATTGCCTAATTATAGCTGCTAATTGTTAACTGTGGGATTAAGTAGTTATGCGTGAAAATGATTAACCTTAGTTCAAGCCTTCACTACATGAAACTTTCAATAACTAGATAGGTTACATTTACACCTAACATCTTTCTCATGGACATTTAAAATACATTTTTATCTATTTTATTAAATATTTCCAAATTACATATAAAATTAATATTTATTTTTAATGAGGTGCATATTCTCTCTCTCTCTCTCTCTCTCTCTCTCTCTCTCTCTCTCTCTCTCTCTCTCTTCTCCTACCCCTTGAGAAAGCAAGCAATATGATACTGATCATAGATGTGAAGTCATAAAAAAAATATATTTTCATATTGGCCATATTATAAAAGAAAACACACACAAAATCCAAGAAAAATAAAGTAAAAAGAAAAGTATGTTTAAATCTGCACTCAGAGTTCATCAGTTCTCTCTCTGGAGGTAGATAACATTTTTCAACATGGGTCCTTTAGAATTGTCTTGGACTATTATCTTGATCAGACTAGTTAAGTCTTTCATAGTTTATCATCATTACAATATTACTGTTACTCTGTACAATGTTCTCCTGGTCCTGCTCACTTCAATTTGAATCAGTTTATATAAGTCTTCCCAGGTTTTTCTGAAACAATCTTGCTCATCATTTTTTATGGCACAATTGTATTCCATCCCAATTATATATGACAACTTGTTCAACTATTCCTCAATTGATGGGCATCCCCTTAATTACAATTATTTGCCACCACAAAAGGGCTATTACAAGTATTTTTTGTACAAAAAAGTCTTTTTCTTTGCTCTTTTTGGGACCCAGGACTAGTAGCAGTATTGATTAATCAAAGGGCACACACAGTTCTATAGTTCATTGGGCTAGTTCAGAATTGTTCTCTGGAATGTTTGAACTAATTCACAACTCTATCAACAATGCATTCATGTCCCAATTTTTCTATATCCTCTCCAGCATTTGTCACTTTCCTTTTCTGGCATGTTAGTCAACCTGATGGGTATGAGCTGGTACCTCAGAATTGTTTTAATTTGCATTTCTCTAATCAATAATGATTTATAATGTTTTTACATGAGTATTGATAGCTTTGATTTCTTCTTTTGAAAACTGCCTGTTAATGTCCTTTGACTTTTATTTTATGTTTTATATATTTCATAAATTTGGCTCAGTTCCCCATATATTTGGGAAATAGGTCTTTATTAGAGCAATTTGTTGTAAAAATCCCCCCCCCCAGTTTTCTTCTAAATTTGGCTGCATTTGTTTTATTTGTGAAAAAAATTTGAAATTTCATCTCATGAACATTTAAAAGGTGAAGAAACTAACATTCAAGGTGTGAGAGGAATCCCACTTACCAAATTGACATCAGGAATGTCAGCCTCTTTATTATTCCTCAAACATATTATGTTAATTCCTGCTTCTATGTCTTTGCTTATGCTACTTCCTTAGACTTGAATATCTTTATCCTTTCTGCATGAGTATCCATTTCCTACTCATCCAGTATCTTATTATACTTAACTTGTCTCTAACACCATGGCCTTTGATGAATTCTTGTTCTCTTTGGCCTTTTGGTAATATTTAGGACATTGAAATGTTCTCTTACCTTTGTTTTTGTGACACCACACTACCTTGGTCTTCTATTTCTTAGGCTGTTTTTTTTTTTTTTACCTTCATCAGCATCACCTTCCTTCTCCCATCCCCAAATGTGGATGTGATCCAAATTTCAATCCTTGGCTCTTGGCTCTTGACTCTCTCTCTGCATTCTCTTTCTCTCATGACTTCAAATGCCATCTCTATGCATGTAACTCCAAAATGTATATATTTACCCTGGTCTCATCTCCTGAAATCTAACCCACTCCTCACATTTCTAATGACTAGATTTCCTTTGAGATCCTCATTAAAATCAATCAGCAGTCAGTGTCTCTGTACCTCTTCTTGTGTCTGAAATTCCATTCCTGCCACTCAGTTCTCATTTGAATCAATTTGTCTTTACCCAGCCTTTTCTTTAAGTAGCAGAACAAGTTCTGTTTCCCTTGTGAATATTTCCTGACTATTTCAGCCTTTGTTCTACCCTCTGACTTCAATAGCAATCCATAAGATTTGGAACTTGAAATATTCTAGTTCCTCTTAATTTACAGATGAAGGAATTAAAGCCCAGAGAGTAGAAGTGGCTTGTCCAATGTCATACAGATAGGTAACAGCAGAACCAGAACTAGAAACTGGGTTCTTTGACTCTAAATGTGGATTTCTTTACACTTTACTAAAATTTCTTATTACCTACATTACTAGTTTGATAAAGCATAATACTTTGTTTTGTTATTTTTCTTTTTAGGAATATGTTCTGTGTCTAGAATGTAAGCTCCTTCTGGGAAGGGATAGGGTGATAGCCCTGTTTTCCATATCTTTAGGACCTTGGACAGTTCCTTCCAAAAGTTGGCTATAAATCTGTGTTTATTGATAGTCATAAACTTATTCACTTGGCTATATTTCTAACATTAAGGGGCAGGGAATAAAAAGATAGAGCTTGAATATAACTATAAATCAAGATAGTACTTGCCCTCCAGGATCTTATGTTCTAATGGAGGAGAGAACACATATAGGGAAATGATGGCCAGGGAAAAGAAGTATGGTCCAGGAAATCACAAAGGTAGTGATTTGATCCATGAGGTATTCAATTGACATACCTTATCTCAAGACAATTATGTTGTTGATTTGATTACGCTTCTCAGAGCAAGTAAAGAAATGTGGTGGTAGAAATAGGGGGGTATTATGTGCATGTAAACATCGGCAGGGCAGGAAATGCCTAGGGTGCAGATAAAGCCTATTAGACATATTTGTATCCCCAGTACTCAGCACAATGCTTGGCACATAGTAAGCCCTTAATAAATGCTTTTCATTCATTGATTCATTCTACATAACATATATTTACAAATTCTGTTAAGCCCTTTATTTGTTCAGTCTTAGATTATTGAAGTTGAAAGTTAATTACTTATCTCTCTTACCCTCTTCACTAGGAGTAGGCTATGGAAATGTAACTAGTCTCTATTTCTCCATCATTTACTAAGCACCCATTGTGCATACAGGATTGTCCCCAAATCAGTTTCAACTTTGGTTCCTTCCAAGGGAAACACAAGATTATACTGAGATAAATATTTTACCTTAAACAATTCTCACTGAGTTTATAAATGGCCTATAAAATAATCTTCGCTTGCTTTACAAAGCATTTTTCTGCCTTTATTTATGAAATAATTTATTTTGGCTTTACAAACATGGTGTCTTTGTACTATTCTTTTAAATAGTTTTTTTTTTTAAGAAATTATATGCACAGAAAAATGTGTGTATTTTTATTTGGCCAACTCTGCACAGATGAATGAAACACTGCAAAGGAATAATATAAGTGTTTTTAAAACAGTAACCGGATTTTCAGGGCATAAGGTTTCAAAATGTTTATATGCTTTTGGTAGGGTTTAAACAGGAGTTTCTCCATAGTCAAGATAGTAAGTAAAAACACTTTGAAAACAGTTAGTTGTCTTATCAGTCTAAAGAAAAATCTTGATTGTAGTAAGATTGTAATCATCATCTCTATCCTGTAAACATTTGTTAGTAACACCAACATATCCTCCTGAGAACACGTTTCATCTGTCAAGGAAATATAAGAGAAAACACTGTGCATGTAAAATGTTTCTGTTTCAAAACTCCTTGTCCATGTGTTCTTTAGTATGTACCAAGAAAGTTTGTACTTGTGAGTGGGAGAGAAGATTTAATTCATTTTAACTTGGTGATGATTGTGGTTCCAAATATACATTATGGTAGGTTGGGTTGTTTGGGGGTAGGGATGAAGAAAGGATGTGTGTGAAACAGATAATGCTGTGACCTTCCTGAAGTATGCTTGTAGGTGTGTCTATTATGAAATACAATTTGCGATAAAGACCACCAATAAGAAGAGTTTTTAAGACATACGATAATGGTAGAAGCTTGAAGTCATTCCATATTGATTCCTTTAATAGAGACCTTTGCTAAATTCCATGTGGTAATGTTCAGCATTTCCTACATAGATAATTTACAAGGATAGAAATGATCTAATGCAGAATTGTTGCGGGACTGAGTTAAGTTCACATCAAAACATTAGAAATAGTAGAGAAAAGTAAGCATATCCAGAATTACTGGTCTCTTTCCTTCATTTCTATCTATTTAGGCTTTTTAGAGAGGTAGAATAGATAATAGAACGAGTGCTAGACTCTGAGTCAGGAGACCAACATCACAATGAAACAAAAGCCGATTACCACTCCTGCTTATCCTTGAGTGGATTCTCATTCAACTTTGGGTTGGACTAGATGGCCTCTGGGATCTCTTCCCAACTCTGGTATTCTGTAATTCTTTGAATCCCACCTCCAGTGGTTACTGGCTATGTGACTGTGGACAAGTCTCTACCGTCTCTGGAATTCAGTCTAATCATAGTAAATCAGAGATCATAATATGGGCATTACTCAGATAATGGGGTTGTGAGGACAGGACTTATTTTATAGATTTCAAAGCACCTTATAAATGTTGTATTGTATGCTTGAGAACAGGGACTATCTTTTTTCATTTGTATTTGTATCCCCTGCTTAGCACAGTGCTTGGCACATAGTAAGTACTTAATCAGTGTTCATTGACAAGGGTATTGACATAGTAGTAGAGATAATTGGATTTAGCAATTGATGGAAATATTGTACTCCAGCCACCTCATTTTACAGATGAGGAAACTGGTCCAAAGGTATTAACAGATTTCTCCAAAGTCACACAGGTAAGTAGGTAACAGAGCTTGGATTCAAATCCAGTCCCTTAGATTCCTATTTAACTGTTCTTTCCACTCTATTCTCCAATAATTGCAGTTGTAATGGATGACATTTTAACATCCATTCAGCAAAAAAAAAAATTGCAAACACATTTCCACACTAGTTATGTTGAAGAAGAATTAGAACCAACGGGGAAAACCACAAGAAAAAAGAAAAAAAGAGAAAGAGGGGAAAGACAGAGAGAGAGAGAGAGGGAGAGAGAGAGAGAGAGAGAGAGAGAGAGAGAGAGAGAGAGAGAGAGAGAGAGAGAGAGAGAGAGAGAGAGAGAGAGAGAGAATAGTATGCTTCAATCTGCATTCAGACTCCATGGTTCTTTCTCTGGATGTGGATAGCATTTTCCATCATGAGTCTCTTGGAATTTGTCTTAGATCCTTTTATTGCTGAGAGGAGTTAAATCTATCAAAGTTGGTTGTGGTACGATGTTGTTGTTACTGTGTGCAATGTTCTCCTGGTTCTGCTCACTTCACTCAGCATCACTTCATGCAAGTCTTTCCAGGTTTTTCTGAAGTCTACCTTCAGCAAAAATTTATTAAGCAACACTATTTACAACACAATGGGCTAGGTACTGTGGGAGACCAGTGACAAACAAGATAGCAGTTTGCCCTCAGAGAACTTCTTTTTTAATACAGGAAATAAGACATGTACATGAATAATTAGTAAAATAGGCTAGAATGTGATAAGTACAAAGAAAATTAATTGTGAGATTCAATAAGGAAGAGGTCATGTATATCTAGGGGGCCAAGGAAAGGCTTGGTGGAATTGGTGACATCTGATCTGGGACCTCAAGGATAGGAGGGATTTGAAAAAGCAGAGGTTTGGAGGTAGGGAGAAATACATTCGTGTTAAAATAACAGGGGTGTGATACTATACTATACTATGAAGGTAATAGCTAGCATTTATACAGCACTTTACAATTTGCAAAGTGCCCTACAAATATTATCATATTTTATTCTTACAACAACCTTGGGAAGTGGGTGCTATTATTATTATTTTCACTTTACAGATAAGGAAACTCAGGCAGGAAGAGATTAAATGACTTATCTAGAGTCACACAGTTTGTGACTGAGGTCATATTTGAACTCAGCTCTAACTGAGTCCAGGTCTAGTGATCTATATACTGAACTTGCCTCTAGGTTGGATGAAGTTTTGTGTAAGTCCATCAAAGCCAGATTAAGAAGCTTGAACTTTTTAGGGGAGAAACAGTGAAGAATATTAGACTGAGATAAATTGAATGAAATTTAATCCAGTTCAACAAGCTTTATAAAGTGAATAGTACTTGCAAAATATTGTGCTAGGTGCTTCCGTGAGATTGTGAGCTCCTCAAGGTCAGGGACTGTGTTTTGTTTCTTTTGGTATCTCTATTACTTTAGTATAATTTTATTATCATTGTTACTTAGTTATTCTTTCGTGCCCAACTCTATGTGACCCCATGGACTTACTCACAGTGTCTTATTGGCAAAGATGCAGGAGTGGTTTTCTATTTCCTTCTCCAGTGCGTCTCCATTTCACAGATGAGGAGCTGTGAGGCAAGTAGGGGTTGTGACTTGCCCAGGTTCACATAGCGAGTAAGTGCCTGAGGCTAGATTTGAACACATACCTTCCTGGCTCTAGGTCTGGTACTCTCTCCACTGCACAACCTACCTCCCCCATCGATGCACATAGTAGCTGCTTAATAAATGTTTATTGACTTACTGACTTTTGGAGATACGGTTAAAAATGAAACAGTCTATGCTCTCAGGGAGCCTACTGTCTACTCTACTGTAATTAAAGTTTCTGTATCAGGTAGAAATTATAATAATTACTTTTCTGATTAAGGCAGATTTCACGATAGTGTGCCAAGCTTTGGGTTATAACAGATGAAGTTTCTTATTAGCAAAATATGGTTCTCTCTTGGATATACACATGCAGTGCTCAATGAAGCCTTATTGACTTGAATTGAATGTCCATGAAAATAGAGAACAAGACCTCAACACATGAAATGCTGCCTGGAAGGGATCAGGGTTGCCTAGGGATAGTGATAGGAGGTGTTATAAGCTTACTACACATTTAACTTAAGAAAAGAGACTGGAGACCTGAATTTGGATGGTTGTTCTTAGGCAATTCACTCCTTCCTTCCTTTCCAGGAGCCAGAGTGCTCCTGGCATTAGAACTTATTAATTAGGGAGCCAGGGCATTTGCGCTATAGGAGTAAAAAGGCACCAACAGTTGCCAAAAGGCCAAATGAGTCCTATTTTTGCATTCCCCTGGGTAAGTCCATTGTTTTGTTCACTGGTCTGTGCATCAAGCTATCTGAGAGGCTAGCATAAAGATGATCAAAGAGACGGTTATTGATGACTCCTTGTCAGGTTACCGTTACTGACATTAACTTCTAACCTTTTTTTTATTGTCTTTGGAATGCTAATATCTGGTGCTGAAGGGGACCCTGCAGTCAATACACTGGGAGCTTGATTGAGATTTAGCATATACTTTGTTCCTACCCTATGCAGGATGCTGTCACATATTCCATTGTCATTGAAGGTATTTGAACAAAGTCCAGATGACTAATTATTGTGGATTTTGTAGAGAAAATTCTACAGGTCTTCTGGACATGACCATTTTGCCTATGTGTTGTATGGGCTATATGAAGCCCACTCCTGTGAGATGAAAGACTTTTACATACTCATTTCTTATCCCATTCCTTAAGTTTGTTGGTGAAAAATCAAACTATTCTTCCTGTAGCATTCAAATATCAACTTTGTAAGGACAGAGTCAGTATCTTAATTTTGTCTGTCTGTATTTTTTGCAGCACCCAAAATAGTCTTTTGTATGTAAGACGTGCTTCATTAATGGCTGTTGAATGAATGATGGAGTTCTTCCAATAATCACTGAACAAAATGACAAGCAGGATACTCTCAGAAAAACCTGGAAAGACTTACATGAACTGATACAAAGTGAAATGAGCAGAAGCAGAACATTGTATACAATAACAGCAATATCGTATGATGATCAGCTGTGAGTGACTTAGCTATCTCAGCAATACAATGATCCAAGACAATTCTGAAGGACTTATGTGAAAAGTGCTGTCTATTTCCAGAGAAAAAACTGGTGGAGTCTGAATGCAGACTGAAGATACTTTTTCTTTCTTTTTCTTTTTTTGTCTGTGTTTTCTTTCACAGTATGATTTACGTGAAAATGTTTTTTGCATGACTTCACCTATGTCAAATCACTTGCTTTCTCAACGAGGAAGGTAGAGAGGGAGTGAGAGAATTTGGAACTCAAAATTTGAAAAAAAAAGAATGTTAAAATTGTTTTTATATGCAATCAGGAAAAAATAAAATATTAAAAAGAGCCACATATCCAAAAGAATAAAATGAAGTCAAGATAAAAAAACCCCACTAAACAGAACCTAATGTGGATGCTAGCATAGACACAATTACTGGGTTCTTCAAAGTTAAGAAGCATGTAGCCTTAAACGGAACTCAGAATCACAGAATTTTAGGGTCAGAATGAATCTCAGTAACAATTTAGTCCAACGGTTACCTGAAACAGAAAGCCATATTTTTTTTTTATAGCATATTGCACAAGTGGTCATTCAGCCCCAGCTTGAAGACTTAAGTATTTGAAGACCCATGAACATTTGAGGTATTCCAGTCCATTTTGGAGGTGGTTCTTATTGTTAGGAAATTTTTCCTGGGGTTAAATCTAAATTTGCCTCTTTGTTATTTCTACCCCTTGTTCTGAATTCTTTCCCTTGCAGCCAAGCAGAACATAACTAATCTATCTTCCACATAACAATATTTCACACACTCAATGCAACTATCATATCTCTCATCAATCTTCTCCCCAGATCCTTTAAATCATCTACACATGGGGTTAACTCAAGACTCTTCTCAATACCATAGTTGTCATCTCTGGATATTCTCTGGCTTACCAATGTCCTTTATAAATGTCATACACAGAACTGGACACCATACTATAGGAGGGGTCCAACCATATCTCAATAAAGTGTACATTATGTGATCATCAAGTAGCACATCTAGAACAATTCTTACTTGTCTGACCAAGTATTTATCTTTTTTGTTTTAACTGCTAAAAATGGAATAACCTACACAACCCAACTTATTACTACAAATATGTGGTTGTTCCATGTGTTAATTCATGTTGCTTGAAGCACATCAGCTACACAGAATAGGAACCATATCTATCATCATTAGTTCATAGTAAGAATAGGAATGCTGTGCAATCACTGTAGAGGCATCTCACTGTAATCCACCCCCTCATTTTTACAGGTCATTTCATTTTTTTTCCTGAACTTAAACAGCAAATGGAATGGCTATTTGCATATACATAGTTGAACCAAAAAAAGATGACTGTATATGTGACAACAGCTCTCTAGTAAGTATCCCACTGTAATTCTGGGGGAAAAAATCCAGCTATTGATTAAGCTGCTTTCCTTCAAAGAGTATGAAGCACAGTCAATTAATGAACAAGCCACTTTATGGTGTATTTCATGAAAAATTTTCTACAGAGGGTAGTAGAGTGTATTGTCCATCAATGCTTGACAAACTTCAAGGATAAGAGATCATACACCATAAATCACAATATTATAGATTTAGAACTAGAAAGGACCTTAAAGGTCATTGAGTCCAACCTCTACCACCCCTCATTTTTCAGATGAAGAAAATAAGAACTAGAGAAGTAAAAAGGTTTGCTCAGGATCACACAGCTTATACAAATCTGAAGTGGAATTTGAACTTGGGTCTTCCTGACTCTAAGATAAGCAATCTATCTGCTCAATACTAAACTGCCTCTCAATCTCAAATGTAGAAACATGGATTTAAAATCATTTGCTGCAATCCACAGCATGGAAATGGCGTCCCAATTAATTCCACGTAGTGTAGCCTGATACTTGAAAATCTACTCTCCACCATGGTGAGGAACTGCTGTAATCTCAGGTGCTTTTCTCTTTCACCTTTGAAATGGAGATCATTGTGTCTCTGACATCCTTGTCACCCTTTTTCCATTCCTCAAAGCACAATGAACCTTGGGATGTAAACTTGGCAAATGAAAGTAGTGAGTAACAAAAGTCAAAGTGTCCTCTCCACATTGAAGAATTTGTGATGCTTGCAAACTATATGGAAGACTCTTGTTCTCCCTGATTTCCTTCAAGTCTCAGCTAAAATCCTATCTTCTATTGGAAGCTTTTCTCAATCCTACTTAATACTTTGAGAAGTGTCTTCCTTCTGTTGAATACTTCAAATTTATCTTACATATAGTTTGTTTTGATACAGCAATATGCATATTATTTCTCACATTAAACTGTGAACTCCTCAAGAACAGTGACCATGGTTTTGCTTTTCTTTGAATCTCCAACACATGGGACAGTGACTAGCAAATAGCAGGTGCTTAATAATTGCTTGTTGACTGACTAACAAATAGTAAAATAATAGCTTGAAGTCTTCTAAGGCATGTTAATATTTTTGCTTTCTAGTGAATATGCTCAGTGCTAAAGGTCACCATGGAGGCACTGTCACAGTTAAGCAAAACAGCTGTTTATGTTGTTACTCATGGAGGGCTTCACTGAGGAAAGTAATACGATCAGCTGCCCAAATGAGAAGATCATCATGCAATGGACTTTTTCTGGATTACCTTGAATTGAGTCCCTTTATGGTGAGTTTCTTAGCGCCCATTCTGGGTTTCTTGTTGTTCACTTGTTTGGTTATGTCCCACTCTTTATGATCCCATGTGGAGTTTTCTTGGCAAAAATACTGGAGTAGTTTTGCCATTTTCTTCTCCAGTGGATTAACGCAAATGGAGGTTAAATGACTTGCCCAGGGCGGCAGAGCTAGTGAGTGTCTGAGTCAGGATTTGAATTCAGGTCTTCCTGATTCCAGGCCAGCACTCTATCCACTAAGCCAGCTAGCTGCTTACTATTCTAGGTGCCAGATGACTTATGGTGATGACATTTCGGATACTAGATGACAATACTGTTGTGTAGTTAGTTGTTTAGTGGTAGGACAGGTAGGATTGAGGGGTAGGATATCTGACAATGAGAATGAAGACTATCTTCTCAATTTAAGGTAAATATAGTGTGATATGATTCCATTGCACCCTCCTGAGACACACAGTTCATCCACTTTAGGTGAGGCTTGAAGCAAGATAGGGCTTTTCAAAAGTAGAGATGAGAAAGATGGGATGAGAAAGGGAAGAGAGGAGTCATTCTAGCTAGAGGGCACAGCTTGTACCTTTCATGTATGTAAGGAAGGAAGCAAGATAAAAGATCAAAGAGAAAGATATGCTCAACAGAATGTAGAATTCCTAAACAAGCAATCTGAAGAAATAGAAGAAATTATAGAACGGGAATGACTAGAGATCTGTTAAAGAAAATTAGAGATATCAAGGGAATGGTTCATAAAAAAATAGGCATAATATAAAACAAAAATGATTAAGACTTAACAGAAGAAGGAGAGATTAAAAAGAGGTAACAAGAGAACCATACAAGAAAGACCTTAACATCACTGATAGCCACAATGGTGTGGTTACTGATCTAGAGCTAGACATCTTAGAGAATGAAATCAAGTGGGTCTTATGAAGCATTGCTAGCAATAAGGCTAGTGGAGGTGATGGGATTCTATCTGAGCTATTTAAAATCCTAAAAAGATTATGCTGTTAAAATGCTGTAGTCAATATGGCAGCAAATTTTGAAAACTTAACAGTGGCCCCACTGGATTAGAATAGATTAGTTTATATCCCAATCCTAAAGAAGGATAATGCCAAGAAATGTTCAAACTACTGAACAATTGAGCATATTTCACAAAGGAGCTAGTTTATGTTTAAGATTCTGAAAGTTAGCTTCAGCAATCTTTAAACCAAGAGTTACCAGAAGAACAAGCTGGTTTTTGAAATGACAGAGAAACTAGACACTAAATTGCTAAAATTCTCTGGATTATGGAGAAAGCAAAGGAGTTCCAGAAAAACATCTACTTCTGCTTCATTGACTACAGTAAATCATTTGACTGTGTGGATCACAGAAACTATGGCAAGTTCTCAAAGAGATGAAATTACCAGATCATCTTAGTTATCTACTGAGGAATCTGTATGTGGGTCAAAAAACAACAGTTAGAACCAAACATGAAGCAACTGATTTGAATAAGATTGGAAAGGAATACAACAAGGCTGTATGTTGTCTCCTTATTTATTTAACTCACAGGCAGGGTACATCTTGTGAAATGCCAGGCTAGATGAATCAAAAGCCAAAATTAAAGATGCCAAGAGAAATTCAACAATCTAAGGCATTCAGACAATACTACTGTCATGGCAGGAATCAAAGAAGAATTAAGAACTCTCTTAATGAAGGTGAAAGAGGAAAGTGAAAAGGCTGGCTTGAAGCTTACCCCCCCCAAAAAAAAAATCCTAAGATTTTGGCAACTGGTACCATCACTTCCTGGCACATAGAAGAAAAATAAACGATAGCAGTGTCAGATTTTATATTCTTGAGCTCAAAGATCATTGTGGATGGCAACTGCGGCCATGAAATTAAAAGAAGCTTGTTTCTTAGAAAGAAAGCTATGGCAAATCTGGACAGCATACTAAAAAAAAAAAAAGAAACATTACCTTGCCAATTTGGATAGTCAAAGCTATGTGTTTTTTTTTTTCCAGTGGCAATGTATGGCTGTAAAAGTTGGACTATGAGAAAAGCTAATCACCTCAGAATTAATGAATTTGAATTATGGCGTTGGAGAAGACTTTTGAGAGTCCCTTGGAAAACGAGGAGATACTTAAAGAAATTAATTCAGGTTATTCACTGGAAGGTCAAATACTGAAACTGAAATAATTTGGCCACATAATGAGAAGATGGGACTCATTAGAAGTGATCCTAATGTTGGGAAAGATCGAAGGCAAAAGGAAAAGGGGATGGCAGAGGATGAGATGGATAGATAGTATCATGGAAACAATAAGCATGACTTTTGACAGAATTTGGGAAATAGTAGAGCTGGAAGGGACTGGCATGCTACGTTCCACAGGGTCATGAAGAGTCAGAGACTACTAAATGACTGAACAACAACAGCAACAATAACAAAAGTGATGGATTGTGCCAAATGGGAGAAAACAATTGATACAATTTGACTGAAACATAAAGTATGTGAAGGGGAGTAATTAATCAACCAGCATTTATTAATTATTTGCTGTTTTCTAGCCACTGAACTAGGCACTTGGAATACAAATAAAAAGAATGAAAAAATCCTTATGTTTGACATAAAAAAAAACTGGAAATGTATAATGATCTGAATTGTGTAGTTTAGATATCAGGCTGAGGGGTTTGTATTTAATCCTAGAGCCAATAGGGACACACTGAAGATGTTTAAGCAGGGAAATGTCATGGTCAGGTGTGTGCTTAGAAAGATTAGTTTCGCAGCTATGTGGTAGATGATTAGAAGAAAGAAATGCTGAAAAGAAACCAATTAAGAGGCTGTTATAGTGGCCCAAGTGAGAAGTGAAGAGGGCTTGAATTATGTTGGTCATCATTTGATGTGAGCGGTGTCATGATGATTAAATCAATATCAATACAATTTGACAACTTAATTGGGTTTGGAGAGACAGAGAGAGAGACAGAGAGAGAGACATACAGAGAGAGAGAGAGAGAGAGAGAGAGAGAGAGACAGAGAGAGAGAGAGAGAGAGAGACAACACATGGAGGAAATGAAAATGGAAGTTGTGTTATCAAGGGAGCAACCAGGGGCACAGAAATAGGTAAGCCTGGCCAAGGAGAGTGACTTGTTCCTCAGAGATTATAGCAAAGAAGGAGAGGACAGGGGACTTTGTAGGACAGATTAGGAGAGATGAGGTAATTCACCATAGAAAGCCTTGATTTTTTTTCAGTGAAATTCCTAACTAACCCAATTTAGAGCATTTCATGAGGGTAAGTGAATAATAACATTGAGGATTTCTGGAGAAAAGGTTTTGAACAAGTTACTTCAAGCATGACAAAATCAATCAGGAAAGAATAAAAGAATGGCGATCTAGTAGTCTGGGAGATTTTTATATAGTGTTAATGAAGGATGTCCAGTATCATCTAGCAGCTCAGGACAAGGATGGAAGGTAAATGATAGGAGTGAATCCAATTTGAAGTTAGGGCATGAACAGCATAAAGACAACCCTTTGTGAAGAAAGTGTGTGTGTGTGTGTGTGTGTGTGTGTGTGTTTTAACCTTAAAAACCAAAATTTCTGTCATTGTCACCATCATCCACTTGTTGAAGGCCTAGTTTCCATACCTTCTCTGACCCTAGGTCCCCATAGTCTTTGAGGACTCAGAAGTAATCCTGTCCTTGCACAGTCTACCAGAAGACTCTTCCTTGCTTTGTTCTCCTCCTCCATGTCACCTAAACTTAACTGAATTCCCTCTCCTCCATCCAATCTGTAGCAGGGATTTTAAAAACACAATTTATGCTCCCTAGAACATTTAGTTTTATTTTTAGTTATTATTTATTAATATTTTCATATTATAATTCTCTTTCTCTAGTTTCTTGGAACATTTCCCTTTTGCCTAATATTTCTATTATCCCATCATTTATAAGAAGACTTCTCCATTAATAATTTTTATTTATCCTGTACATAACTTGCTATGTATATATTTGTTTGTAGTCACCTTCACTAAACTGTAAGCTCCTTGAGGGAAGGGAATGTCTTTTGCCTCTTTTTATATTCCCAACCATTAGCACAGTGCCTGGCACATAATAGGTTCTTGACTGAGGAGCAGAGCCAAGATGGTGGAGAAAAGCCAGGAAGTTGACTAAGCTCTTCCCAGTTTACCTTGGTAAAAAAAAAATATATATATTAAGCCTCAAAACTGATTCTGGAATGAAAGAACCTAAAAAAGAAAGTTGGAATGAAACAATTTTCTAGTTTAAGATAACTTTGTAGGACCTCAGGAAAGTTCTGTCTCACTTGGGTAAAAGGGGAACAGAGCCCAGTAAATATGGTGTCTGGGCAAGACAGCAGTAGGCTCTTAACCACAGCACAGTTCAGCAATGAAGGCCCTTTGATTCTGGCTCAGCAGGCTAGTTGCAAAGCAGGTCAGTTGTGAGACCTTCAGCCCCAGTGCAGAAGGCAAACTGTCAGCCCAGAATCACCGGCACAATAGGGACAACTAGGCTGGGCCACCCCAGTGAAGTGGGCAAGCTGTCAGAACTGAGGCCATGGTGCAGAAAGCCAGTAATCAGGCCTCTGGCTCCTAGCACAAGAAGCTCAGGACAGTGCCCCCTGTACCCCAGAACTAGAGTTGTACTTTAAAAATCATGAAATAGGGGCATCCAGGTGGCACAGTAGATAGAGCATCGGCCCTGGATTCAGGAGGACCTGAGTTCAAATACAGCCTCAGACACATATTAGCTGTGTGACCCTGGGCAAGTCACTTAATCCTATTGCCTAGACAAAAAAAACCCCAAAAACAAACAAACAAAAAATCATGAAATAGGCTAAAAAAATCCATTAAAAAAAAACAGAAAAAAGACCCCTGACCATAGAAAGCTATTATGATGACAGGGAAGATAAAAACACAAACTCAGAAAAGAACAACATTATCAATATGCTCACATGCCAGGCCTCAAAGGGGAAGATGAATTGGTCTCAAGCCCAAAAAAAGAAACTTTCTTGGAAGAGCTCAAAAAGGATTGCAAAAAGTAAATAAGAGAGATAGAAGAAAAAATGGGGGGGAGGTATGAGAGTTAAACACGAGAGAGGCAACAGCTTGGAAAAGGTAGGACAAAAATTGAAAGAAGAAAACAATTCTTTAAAAAATATAATTGGCCAAATTGGAAAAAAATCCACTGAAGAAAACAACTCCTTAAAAAGTAGAATTGGCCAAATGGAAAAGGAGGTAAAAAAGCTTACTGAAGAAAATAGCTCCTTAAAAATTAGAATTAGGGAAATGGAAACTAATGAGTATATGAGACATCAAGACATCAAGTCAAACAAAATCAAAAGAATGAAAAAAAAGAAGAGCATGTAAAATACCTCCTTTGAAAAAAAACAAAACAAAACAACTGACCTGGAAAATAAATCCAGGAGAGATAATTTTAGAATTATTAGACTATATGAAAGCCATGATAAAAAAAAAAAACACCTGGGTAGCATCTTTCAAGAAATTGTCAAGGAAGGCTGCCCTGAGGTCCAGAACCACAGGATAAAATAGTCATTGAAATAATCCACCAATCAACTCCTGAAATATATCCCAAAATGAAAACGCCATGGAGTATTGTAGCCAAATTCCAGAATCATCAGGTCAAGGAGAAAATATTGCAAACAGCTGGAAAGAAACAATTCAAATATCAAAGATCCACAGTCAGGGTTAGCAGGACTTAGCAGCTTCTGCATTAAAGGATCAGAGGGCTTCAAATATGATATTCAAGAAGGTAAAGGAATTTGGATTGCAATGAACTACCCAGTAAAATAAAGCATAATCTTTCAGGGGAAAATATGGATATTCAATGAAATGGCAGACTTTCAAACTTTCCTGAAGAAAACATCAGAGCTGAACAGAAAATTTGATCTTGAAATACAAGACTCAAGAGACACTTAAAAACATAAAGAGGATAAAAATAATGTTATTCAATAAGGTTAAACTGTTTATATCCCTATACAGGAAGATAACCAAAAAAGGAAATGATAAATGTTGGAGAAGATGTGGGAAAATGGGAACACTAATGCATTGTTGGTGGAGTTGTGAAATGATCCAACCATTCTGGAGAACAGTTGGAAACTATGCCCCAAAGGCTATAAAATTGTGCATACCCTTTGATCCAGCAATACCACTACTAGGTCTGTATCCCAAAGAGATCTTAAAAAAGGAAAAGAACCCACATGTACAAAAATATTTGTAGCAGCTCTTTTTGTGATGGCAAAGAATTGGAAATCGAGGAGTTGCCCATCTATTGGGGAATGGCTGAAAGTGTTGTGGTATATGAATGTAATGGAATACTATCGGTCTATAAGAAATGATAAGCAGGTGGATTTCAGAAAAAAATTGGAAAGACTTACATGAACTGATGCTGCGTGAAGTGACTACAACCAGGAGAACAATGTACATAGTAACAGCAACATTGTGTGATGATCAACTATGATAGACGTAGCTCTTCTCAATAATACCGTGATCCAAAGCAGTCTCAAAAGACTCACAATAGAAAATGCTATCCACACCCAGAGAAGAAATTATGGAGTCTGAATACAAATTGAAGCATGCTATTTTCACTTTTTTGTTGTTCTTTTCTTTCTAATGCTTTTCCCCTTTTGTTCTGATTCTTCTTTTACAACATGACTAATGTACATGTATAACTTAAGTCAAATTGCTTCCTGTCTTGGGGAGGGGAGAGGTGCAGAAGGGAGGGAGAAAAAATTGGAAGTCAAAATCTTGTAAGAATGAATGTTGAAAACTATCTTTACATGTAATTGGAAAAAATAAAACACTATTTAGTGGAAAGAAATAAACCACACTATAGGAAGCTCTAAATAATACATATTGATTTGTGTTATTATTATTATTGTTGTTGTTTTTGTTGTTGTTGCTGTAATTATGTGTGACTTCATTTTATAGGTTAGTCCCAGTGAAGAAGCTCTTTCTGCCTATCCTGAGGCAGTTGGTGGCCCAGCACATAGAATTCTGGGTCTGGAGGAATACCTAAATTCAAATACATTCTCAGACACCTATTAGCTGTGACTAGCAATACATGTCCTCGGACAAGTCACTGAAACTGCTTGCCTGAGTTTTCTTATCTGTAAAATTAGTTTAATGACAAACCCATTTTATTATTAAAATATAACTTGCAGGATTATTGTGAAGATCAAATAAGAATCATATTTGTCAATTGCACTTAGCATGGTGCCTTGCAAAAAATAGACACCATGTAAATGTTTATTTCCCTTGTTCCTTCCCCCCCAAATCAGACTAGAAAGTGTCCTGCAATTTACAGTCTTAGAGCAAAGCGGTCTCCTAACTTTTTTGATTTAGTATTTCAGTCAATAAAAATGTTTTGAGCATGCACTACTAATGGGCATATTTATTAATTATATTCAGTAATTATTGTATTGACATATGGATATTATAAAATAATGCAAAATGTTTAAAAAATTAAAAGGAATGAGAGAAAGAAATAACATTTAAAATACCTGATTTCTTTCGTTAATAGTACCAAAGTATCATTGATCTTAAGAAAAATGTTTAAATATTCATTATTATTATTATTAATTCCTTAGTATGTTCTGGATCATAGGATGAACTTATAAATGATAATGGTTTATTAATAATTATTCAGTTAATTTAATCAATGTCACTAGTCAAGCAGACGAAATTATTTTTTCCAAGATATTTGCAAGATAAACGATATAATAATAAAATTATAGGTCATAGCAGTCAGTGAACCTAACTTTTCAGCAGCAGTCACGTTTCTCTGTGTGTGGATATTGACCACACACAATGCAATAACAGCAGGCAAAAGTGAATTATCTCTGATTTCCACTCAGCAAAAAGTTTTCCATACAAATCCATCCCTCTTTATGTGGTTTGGTTTAATGGATGGCATCATACCTTAATTTCCTATTCACATTGGAATTTATAGTTGTGTTTTTGAAGGAGTATGAGGAAAAGTAAGAGGGTCACTTTGATGGAAATGAGAAACATAGGAAGGAGAGTCAGAAGGTGACGATTCTGGAAAAGTGGGAAAGGGTCAGGTTAGGAAAGACTTTAAATGTCAAACACACGAGTCTGTATTTAATTCCAGGGAGTCATTGTAGATTATTGACTACCTACTAACAAGCCACCAGGCTCAAACCTCAATTCTGTTTGGCATTTAAGTCTTTATGTCCTGCTTCCAGAGTTGGGACATGGTCATCTCTCTGTTCTAGGAGAACCAGTGTTACCATTCAGTGGAGGATGGATTGAAGTGGGGAGAGATTGGAGACAGGCAGACAATTAGGACACCATCGAAATGGTCAAGGCAAGAGCTAATGAGGTTCTCTACTAGGGGGTAGGTGTGACTAGAGAGAAGGGGACATATGGGTGGGATATTGTGGGGATAAAAATGAGACGAATTGGCAACTGACAGGATATTTGAGCTGACAAAACCTTAAGAGGGGAGGATAATGCTCAGGTTAGGGATCTGGGTTCCTGGAGGATTGGAGATCTCTCAAAAGAAATAGAGAATTTTGGAAGAGGAGTGAAAGGGGAGCTAGAAGATAACATACTGAGACTTGAGATGCTGATTGCAACATATCTTTAGGTTGCTTGCCTAGAAGACTCACTCTTTCCCATCCCAAAAGGGGAGGTGTGGGGTGAGGTTCTTACTCACTGGTCACTGCCTTGGAGTATAGACTCCACCCACAGGGTGCCTGCCACAGCCATGAGATGAACTGGGGGGAGGCTGAGTTTGCTAAGTAAAGGTAAGGTTCCAACGGCAGGTGCTGGCTGCTTTTGTGTGGGCACATAGGAATCAGGGTTGCATAATAATTGCCCTAAAAAGTCAGCATCTGACCCAAAAGGAAGGTGGTTGAGGGCTTCCACACCGGCAAAAAGTGGTAGTGTTGGGCAATCATGGTGGAAATGTAGGTGTGGTTATAGGAGGAAAGCCCCACTATTGTCTCTCCCAAAACCATTATGTGTCAGAAGTTAGACTTAAACTATAATGCTTTTGACTCCAGGTGCACTCTTTAGTTACGCTGTCTTTTGTGATGATATTGATTATTATTAAATAACACATAATTATTTGGCATCTCCATAATAACTTATCTTTTAAAATAGATTGTCTAAAGTAGATTGGCCAGGGTATTATTATGCTTATTTTACACATTAGAACATTAGAAATTAAATGACTTACCCAAGGTCCCACCTTCAATATGTTGCAGAAGCTGGATTTGAACCCAAGTCTTTTCATTCCACTTTTTCCATTACACCAATCTGCCTCAGGTTCTTTTGACTACCTATGTCACTGGAACGTATTCTTTTCATGCACAGACCTCTGGCTATTTCATTTTCAAAGGTTTTCCAGAGAAGGTAAGCTTACCATATTCCTTGACAGTCTCATATAGGATTTCTCTGCCTTCTGGTTGGGACCATGCTAGAAATGATTTCTTCTTGCTTAGCCAAGTTCCCTGTTGCCTCCATGTACCAGATACCTTCTCATAGCTTATAATCCTCTGCACATATACACAAATGTGTTTAAAGAGCAGACTCAAACTTTGAGTTATCGTTGTGGTATCCTTCTTGTGTGACATCGGGTAAGGTTCATGAACTCTGTGGTACTCATCATTTAATGGAACCATTAATACAGTTCTCCCTTGCAGTCCTTGGAGATCATGGTATGAGTGAAGATAAAACTTATAAAAGGGGTCAGTTACCATGAGAGCTAAGGTCTGGATTTTAATTTATTTTTTTTACCATAGCAGATGCTGGGAAAATAGACCTTGGAAAATTCACATTGGATTGTTCACAGCTGATAAGAGTGAAGTTGGCATCAAAACCTAGCGTGTATGTTTTTGTTGTTGTTTTTTAGTCATGTCCAACTCTTCATGACCCCATTTATTGGGTTTTCTTAGCAAAGACACTGTTGTGGTTTACCATTTCCTTCTCCAGGGTTCCTACTTTACAGCTAAGGAAACTAAAGCAAACAGGTTAAGTGACTTGCCCAGGGCCACACAGCTACTGTCTAAGACCAGATTTGAACTCACTCCAGGCCCAGAACTCTATCTACTTTGCCACCTAGGTACACGGAATGGATGGTAACCAGCAGAAAAACTACCAGTTGAGATTTTTGACAAAGTTTCTTGCCCAACCCCTAGGTTCCATAATAGGTAGGCCTCCTGATTATTTGATTCTGCCTTCTCAATGGACAGTTTTATTCCTTCTTTCTACCACTTTATCCTCCAAGCTTTTCAGGAAGAATGTGTTTCTAGAAAGTTCCTTGAGGCAGGAAGTTTTCACATTGTTCTTTCTTTTCCCAATGCCCAGCACTTTTCCTAGTGTTTCTTAGGTACCTAATAAACGCTTATCGGTGCTCAGTTTGATTCATTTAGGTTAGTGTCGATGATAGAAATTCCAACATAACCTCTTATAATCCCAAAGTTAGAGAGAGAACAACTTATTTAAATACTGTCCAGCTTAAGCTTCTTTCTGAAACTCACTTACTTAGTTGTATATTGAGAGGGAGAAGGGTCCTCGAAGGCCATTTGGTCCAGTTTCCTCTCACGTCATCCCCCTGTCATGTTACAGATGAGTGGAGGAAGGTCCAGAGGTTCAGTGATTTGTCCCAATCTCATATTGTACATGACAGAGGCATAATTCAGAACCTAGGCCCTCTGATTTCAGGTCTATCCCTCTTCCCACAGTGCCCAGTTTATTGCATTCTGTCATGCTACTTTACAATTGGAAATGGGAAGCAGTACCATTTTCTTGGGCAGCTAGGTGGTACAGGGCTTAGAGTGCCAGGCCTGGAGTAAGGAAGACATCTTCTTGAGTTCAAATGTGGTCTCTGACACTAGCTATGTGATGCAGGGCAAGTCACTTTACCCTGTTTGCCTGTTCCCTCATCTGTAAAATGAGCTGGAGGAGGAAATGACAAACCAGTCCAATATTTCTGCCAAGAAAACCCCACACGAGGTCACGAAGAGTCAGATATAACTGAACAACAATAACAACATTTTCTTGCCAAAGTGACTTAGAAATAGTCAAACAAGGGAATGTATGTATATATGTATGCAGCATGCCTTTTCTGTATGTAGTATGTCTGTGTGCGTGTGTATGTATTTGTGTGTTGGAGGGGAAGTAGCAAGAAGCAAACATAACCTTCTTTCATGTCAATTATACTTTGCCTGTAACTGAACAAATTAGTTGATGCTTATAGAGACACCCAGATTTTTTTTTTTTTTTGCCTAAGAGAGGAAGAAAGGAGTCCTGTTACCAGGGTGGAAAAAAGAAAAAAAAAAAGATCTTGGGCAGTAAGAAATTTGTAGCTTTTCTATTAATAACCCCACCGAGCGCCAACCAAAGTTTGGAGTTGACCACAATGCCCAAAGCAAAACCCTTAACCGTCTTGACCACAGAGCCTGTGAACTCACAGGCCTACAGCTAATGGACAAGAGGATAAATATTAAGTTAGGACTAGGATATATTTTTAATTACTATTTGCATTTTGCTGCTGCCTAATCCATTACATAGGAGCCAGGACCTCTTCTTTTTCAAGCTTCTGCCTAGTTTATCATTCAGTGATGGAGCTCAGGCCCCCGCCAAGAGCATTGAGTTGAGGCTGAGCTCTATGGAAATGCAAGAATTAGACCAGTGATTATACACCCGCACCACAGGAAAAATGAGCCCCAAGAAACATACATATATTGCCCTTAGGTAATCACTTCTAATGTTTCCCAGAACTTTAAGGCTATTAGGTAAGATACAAGCTACAAGCTACAAATTCAGGCTGCAATTTAGCTTTCGTGCTTTTTCTTTTGTTTGCTACTTCTCGAGAGGCAGGGTAGATTGCCTTTGTGGTTGGATTGTTTCAGTCATGTCCAACTCTTCACGACCCCCCCTTGGGGTCTTCTTGGCAAAGATACTGTAATGGTTTGGCATTTCCTTCTTCAGCTCATTTTACAGATGGTGAAACTGAGTCAAACAGGGTTAAGTGACTTGCCCAGGGTCACACAGCTGGTAAGTGTCCAAGGGCTCCTTTTAAACTCAGGAAATGAGTCCTCCACACTCCAGACCCAGCACTCTATCCACTGCATAGTATATCATTTGATTTCTTGAGTTGGAGACAGGAAGACCCGGATTCTAATACTGCCTTGGACGTTTAATGACTCTGGGCAAATTATTTAATCAGTCCCAGGCTCACTGTCCTCATTCAGTTCATCTAGTCTGCTTTAGGCAGGTAAGGTAGTATAGCAGAGAGTGCTGGATAGAAAACCTGAGTTCAAATTCTGCCTTAGACACTTACTTAGCTGTGTGACCCTAGGCAAGTCACATAACCTCTCTCAACCTCAGTTTCCTCATCTGTAAAGTTGAGAAAATACCAACTATCTACAAGGTCGTTGGGAGAATCAAATGAAATAACTTCTAAAGTGCTTAAAAACCTTAAAGTACTATACAAATGCTATGCTATATTGTTATTATGTAACGGGGAAAATAATGGCACCTACTTCACAAAGATTCTTGTGAGGATCTAATGAGATAATAAAAGTACAGTTAGTCCTTCCACATCACGGGGGTTAGGGGCATGGTGCCCCTGTAATCTGGAAAATGCACATAAAATCCATAAGGGGCCCGGGGAGGGGAACCTGTGGCCTCCAGGCCATATGTGGCCTTCTAGGTCCTCGGGTGCAGCCTTTTAACTGAGTCCAAGTTTTACAGACCAAATCCTTTTTTTTTTTTTTAAGGGGATTTGTTTCTGGGAACTTTGGATTCAGTCAAAGGGTGGCACTTTAGGACCTAGAGGACCACATGTGGCCTTGAGGCTGAAAGTTCCCCACCCCTGGTAGAACCTTCACCTTCATTTTCCTTCAGGAAATTATGTAAGGACTTACCCTTTTCTCATATGATGGAGAGTCTAACAGAGTGCCTTTTTCATATCAGTGCCACATTTCTGAGTTTCTAATTTTTTTTCTGTGTCATCTGCTGGTCTTCGTAAGTTGTCTGCAGCTTCTGCAAAATTCCCCCAAAATTCCTATTTAATTTCTTATGACGACCTATGATATATTGAAATCACAATGGGGAAAGTCACAATGTGGAAGGGATAATTGTAAAGGCCTTTGTACACTTAAGGTGCTATATAAATAGAAGGTGTTAGTATCATTATTTCTGGCAGAAATGGTTATTCCCTCTCACTCCCAGCCCCCAGGGGCGCCAGGGGAAAGGTGCCACTGATTGCACCTACCTTTCTTCCCCTCCTCTGCTACCTTGGTTTTTGCCAGCTTTGGTTCTTGTCCCATACGCCATGTCAAGTCCCCTTCTGCCGTCTTTTTCAGCTTCAGAGTACGGCAGAATGGAGAACAAGGATTCCAAGCGGGCTCAACAGAGGACAGGTGGAAAGCATATATTATATTGCTCTCTCCACCCACAGCCTGCAGCCTTTATGGAATATGGCTAGAAGTCAAGTAAGGAACATCTGACTCTGAGGCAGCCACACCGGCAATTATTTCTTAGGCAAATGGTCCTTCCATCAAACATTTGGTCTCCGGTTTGATGACCAAGAGGCTAACAAAATTGTCGTAAGGCAGCACGTGTTTTGACTGCCATAATTGATGCTGATGAACAGTGTGACAGAAGACTTAAATTTAAAGTCTGTAGACTAGGGTTGAATGCGTAGTCTGGACACTCTATAGATGTGGGACCGCGGACAAGTCAACTTACCACTCTGAGCCTTAGCTTCCTCATCTGCAAAATGGCGATCATAATACTTACCCTACCTGTCTCATAGGACTGTGGTGAGAAAAACGCTTTATAATAAACCTTAATGCGTTATGGAAACATGAATTACTGTTAATGTGTGTGCCATTACCACAGCTACATTTGTTTACATATTTCACTCTTCCCTCTCCAACACTTGGAATATTACGACAGTAGACATTCAGCAGTGACATTTTATTTAGCATCTTCCAAAAGGTTCTACCTGGATGATGATGATGATAATAATACTAACAACTATATAGCACTTTAGGGTTTACAAAGTGCTTTACATCTCATTTAATCTTCAGAACTGTTTTGTGAGGCGGGGTAATTCTTATTCCCATTTTATAGCAGATGAAACTGAAACTGAGAGATTAAGTGACTTGCCCAGGGTCATATAGCTAGTAAGCTCCGGAGCCAGTATCCGGATTTAGGTCTTCCTGACTCACAGGACAGCAGTCTACCCACTATGCCACCTAGCTGACATTATGCCATGGTATACAATAGTGACAGGGCTTTGCTGGAACAGGCTGAAGTTGGCTAGTTAGAACTGCTTGTTAAAATTTCAGTGTGAGCATTTAAACCTCAGAAATTGGCAAATGCTACAAATCAAGGTTTGATTAATTGGTGGGTTGATTGCTCAGACTTAAGAAAGTGATAGAAAAAATGCTAATGCAGATTAAACTGGAAAATCTGTCAAGGATACTTTTTTGGGGAGATGAGGAGCTGATTGTTAAAATTTACCAGCAGATTCATATATAAAGATGATTAAAGACTCACAAAGGCTACACCAGAAGTTGGTCTACAGGTGATAAATCAGTTTGATCTTAGAAACTCCCAGAGGGGGTACAATATACATTCAATTTAAGTCAATCCCATGAATGCTTATTAAATGCCTTGAATGGGCAAAAACACAAAGACCAACATAAAAAGACCCTGTCCTTTAGGAGATAACATTCTAGTTGGGGATGATGGAGGAGTGACATGTACCCAAGTAAGCACATACAAAGTACATCATACAAAGTAATGAGAGGTAAGGCTAATGCGGTGGGGGAGAAAGCTGGAAAGGCCTTGGGTAGGAGTTGCCAGCTGAACGATGCTTTGATTCACCTGGGAGCACAGGGCATCCCAGAAATGCAAGACCACTTATGCATAGGCATGGGCACCATGCAAAAAGTACCCATACTGAGCAAACTGTGTACCTTGCCAATCATACACTTACAAATTTTACACCAAAATAAAGGAACAGTTGGTTTTTTATTCTCAGCATAATTCTACCGTGCATGTATATGTGGAGGGGTGTCAGTCTGAGAATATATATTCTCTAAAGATAAAGGACATGTCTTCCTCGATTAATCCAGACACTTGGCACAATTCAATGTCCACAGTAAATACTTAGCACAATTTGATATCCGTAGTAGCAATGTCAGTTGATGAGTGATGATGAAAGTCATAAATATGATGCTACTGTGATGCTACTTTAGTGACTGCTTCCTTAATTCCTAAGAATTAAATTTCTGTTCTTAGAAACAAATCATGATTCATTCAGGCTTGTTTTGGCAGAAAGAAGTATAAGGACTATAAGATGTGGTCATGAAGATATTTGTAAAAGCACTAAGCAATAACCTGGAACATAACATAACATGCACGATGGAAATGCTTAATTTCTGTCCTGATCTAATGGAGTGCGTGTGTGTGTGTGTGTGTGTGCGTGTGTGTGTGTGTGTGCGTGTGTGTGTGTGTGTGTGTGTGTGTGTGTGTGCGTGTGTGTGTGTGCGTGTGTGTGTGTGCAGAAGCAGTGTAGTATAAACCTGGAATCAAGTAATGTCTCTTATCATACTGGCCACGTGATTCTGGGCTACTCCCTTAGACTCTCACCTCTCTGGACAGCTCCCTAAGATTAGAAATTGCCGCACTTTGAATTGGTAGAGGAGGTTCCCTATACCAGTGAAATCATGCTCCTAGTCCCTATCCCTATGGAGGGAAAGGGTTAAAAAAGGCATTGAGGTCAATGCAGAATAGTAGGAGCTGGAATCTTTTATTTACTACAAAAAATCATAGAATTTCAGAACTATTAAGGACTTTGGAGGCCATAGAATATAATCCAAACCTGAACAAGGATTCTCCCTAGACATACAGACCAATGGTCATCCAATCTTGGCGAAAACCTTTAATTAAGGGAGGGTCCACTCACTCTTGATTAGCATTCTCTTCTTGCTCAACACAGTTGGTCTCTTGCTGACCTCATTTACTCCCAAGGTTTCAATTAGCATTTCTCTATAAACATATGGAATCCCAAATCTAAATATTCAACTCTAATCTTTCTCTGTAATTCCAGTCCTACTTTGCAAGCTTCCTGGTGGGCAGCTCCACCCAAAGTGTTCTAAACTGAAATTGTTTGCTTCCCCCACCCTCCCACCCCAAACCTGTCTTTCCTACAGATTTATCTATTTCTTTTGAGGATTCTACTCAACTTTGGAGTCATCCTTGATCTCTCTCTCTCTCTCTCTCTCTCTCTCTCTCTCTCTCTCTCTCTCTCTCTCTCTCTCTCTCCTTCTCTCACTCTCTCACTCTCTCACTCCAATGCATGCACACACACATATGTATTTGTCTGCATTACACACACATATGTATATATATATATATATATATATATATATATATACATATATATATATATATATATATATATATATAAAATAGTTTATATTTTATCTCTTAATTTGATCCTCACAACAACCTTGTATTGTAGGTTCTATTAGTACCCCTACTTTACAGGTGAGAAGACTGAGTGCAATTAAGTAACTTCCCTAAAATCTTACAGCTAGTAAGTATCTGACAAAGGATTTGAACTCTCAGTCACGCTGACTTCTAGGACAGAATACTACCTACTGAGTCCCCTCCCTGACAAATCAGTTACTGATTTGCCACTGTGCCCAAAGTCTTATGGGCTTTCCCTATCTGCTTTCTTGCTATACCCCTAGGGCCATGGACATTCCCATTTGTTTGCTGATTTACTGTAAGGATTTCCTAGACCTTGTCATTCATCCCATCACGGTATCCTTCAAACTTTTGACCCTTTCCATTCACCATATAGTTGAATCTTCCCATATGTAATGTCTTTCCTAATTAGAATGTGACCTCCTAGAGTGCAGAGATGGTTGGGCTTTTCTATTTGAATTCTCAGTGTTTACACAGTGCTTGGCACTTGGCATGTGTTTAATAATTTTTTTCCACTCATTTCCTTTATCAAAAACAAGTCACTTAACCTTAACCTCCTCATCTGTAAGGTGGTAGGCTTGGGATGGTAGACCTGGAGTCAGGAAGTCTTGAGTTCAAATCCAGCCTCAGACACTTCCTAGCTGTGTGATTCCTGGGCAAGTAAATCACTTAACCTGTTTGCCTCAGTTTCCTTAACTATAAAAAAAGGATAGCACATAGCTCTCAAGGTTGTTGTGAAGATCAAATGGGATAAGCTTAACATAGTGCTTGGCGTGTAGCAGAGTCTACATCATACGTAAATATAACAATAGTTGCACAGCTTACCTCATGGGGATTTTGTGAGAAAAGTACTTTGCAAACTTAAAAATGCCACAGAAATGTGAGTGCTTAAAAATAGAGGTTTTAATTTGTTGCTACAGGTAAAATATTATTTGAAAATAAGGATGTTTGCTAAGAAATTACATTTGAGGGTTCCTTTGAGGAACGTATAAAAGTTTAGGTTGATATTTTACTAAATGAGTAGGTTTATCTCTCATTAGTCCTGAGGGACTAGATTCCCACAAACTCCTTTAGTTCATAATAATCAGTTGTTACATTTAAATAGCCAGATTCAAGATGTGAAAATTTCCAATAATCTTCTAATTGACGTTCATTAATTCGTGAACCATTTGTTCATATACTCAAAAAACTCAGAGCTAGAAGGACCTTAGAGGCATCTACTCCAACCCTTTCATTTGGTGGATGAAGAAATTGAAACCAAGAGAGGCTAAGGGACTCTGGGATTGCATGACTTTGGACACACCATCCATTGCTGACTGTGCTCTTTTTCCTGGTGACTTTTGCTCATCCTTTGAACAAATCCAGGAGACTTTGCCCTCAACAGTAGGGCCAGTACTTTCCCCTACTTTTTGAGACCTACATTTACCACTGAATCTCAACTTGAGGGAAAGAACCACCGAGGCCTCCCTGATCCTCAATGTTTCTTGACTGTGCTGCATTATGAGATCTGTGGCTTCCCCATCCCGTCCCTCTTTTGTCATTTCTTCTCTTTTGGCCTTTGCTTCCTCTTTTGCTTCTTACTCTTGCCTCTAGCTTCTCCAGATCCCTTATGATGACTGTCTGCATCTGATGTAGAAGGTAAAAGAGCAGTCATAAGTTCAGAAGTCTTACATGAGGGCAAGCTAATTGGTAACATATACAGAATTCAAATCAATTTAATGGAATTCGACAATCATTTATACTTGGTGCAAAGCATTATGGCAAGTGCTGGGTTTCTGAAGAACACACACACACACACACACACACACACACACACACACACACACACACACACACCTGTCCTTGACCTCAAGGAGTTTACATTATACTTCAGTTGGGGAAAATGGCAGCCCATATAGTAAATACAGGCTATATACAAAGTAATTTCCAGCAATAGGGGGAAGGGGGCAGGTCATATATTTGATATGGCTGATGGTTTAATAACAATGGAATAAAAATTGCAGTGAGAACAATGGAAGGATTGAGAAGAAAGTGATGGAGTCACCAGAGGTATGGAATTGACATGGGATGAATAGGTATGAGGGGAAAAGGAATGATAAACAAGAAACTTCAAGCTTTGTTAGCCAACATCTCAGCTTCTGGATGGATCCATAGGACAATGGTTTATCATCCCTTCACAGAAGTGAAGGAAAGTTTGATTTGATCATCAATCCTCCTTGAGAAAAGAGCATGTGTGTGTGTGTGTGTGTGTGTGTATGTGTGTGCGTGTGTGTGTGTGTGTGTGTGTAGTACATGAGGGGCAGATATCCAGTCTCTGGTGGTCTTAGCTGACAGTCAAGACAGGGGACTGGGAAATTGGGAAATCTGGGGTCAGACATGATTAGGGCATTACCATATTATTAGGTCCTCTTGCCCCTGAATTCAACTATTTTTGAGAAAAGTGCCTCCCCTGGGAGAATGGATGAGGTTAACTGAATAAAAGGATTGCGAAGAGAAGCAAAGTAGATTCCTAGTCTCCACATTCTGAAAATGGGCAGTACTTGAAATTTATGACCTATTCTATTTGGTTAGCATTCTCCAGCACTCCCTGGCTCCCTGTGGACTCTAAAGAGAACAGTCTGATCTACTCCCAGGACACATCCCATATCAATATGAAATTTATAGATATGGGTATCTTGGATCAAACTCATTGGTCCACTTTATAACTTCAGGCTAAATCAGGAAACTTGTTGGCTGCATTAAAAGGTTTTCCACTCACATTCCTGTGCAACCACTAAGTATCTAACTTCCTCTACTCTCAAGTAAGAGGAAGTAAGGAATTCAAAATTCCAACCTACCACACAGATCATCCTCCCATATTCAGATGAGAATTAGCCATTGACTGGCTTTTGATCTGGGCTTTTGCTCTGCCACTACCTCGGTAATGATGGTTAGGCAAGGCAATTGACTTTTCTAAGGTTTAGGCTTCTCATCTGAAAAAACTGGTTATGGGTAAAATGAGCCATAAGCCATACCTCCTCACCTCCATGTCTTAGCATCTTTAGCTCCCTTTGAGGATTACCTCAGGTGCTACCTCCTAAAAGATGCCTCCCTTAACTCCTACATTATTGCCCCCTCCCCAAAATTACTCCTGAACAAATCTGTATACAAGTATTGTCCTTCCTCCACTTCTCCGCACACATACAAACTCAGTAAAATATAACTCCTTGAGAACAGGAATTGTAACCTTTTTGTTATTATATCTTCAGTGCCTAGCATAGGCCTGGTACATAGCAGATACTTAATAAATATTTGTTGAATCAGATCAAATATATTATTTTGGTAAGTGAACAGAGGACCAAAAAATAAATAAAAATAAAACAGAGTGGATATAGCACTACCTTGTTTTCTTAACCCCTAGATACTGCTTTTAATTAACTTTTTTTTTTACATCCTCTAAGAGTAAACATCTAGATACTTTATCAGATAGGACCTGCCCATCTGCAGATGGATCAGCCCATTTGCAAAAGGGCTAGTTGTTGCTACTGTCTTACCATGTAAACATTTAAATATCCTTCTCATAGCCTCTTGGTGATCCCAATTCATTTCAAACCTGTTGCCTAATCCATCACCGTACAGTGCTTCCTTGTGTGCATTTATGATCTCCATGATATATGTCCTCTGAAATACATGTCTGAAGGCTTATGGGAAAATTAATAAAATTGAAATTAAAGCTGACAGCTCTGAAATGATATGCTGCCCTTAGCATATGGAATGCCTCACACGAACACTTAAGGGGTTTGTGGCAGGATTACAGACAGTTACCCAGTGGGGAATAACTTCTGAACTGTGTTGCTAAATCTCATTTGACAGGTTTTGGATGTTGTATAATTTCTACAGCATTTTGGTGTTGGGTGAGCAATATGTTAGCTCTGATTCAGATGGCATTTTGTTTTTAAGCCTTCTATTCTTTTCCCTCCTGCTTCCCCATCTATTGCTTCTCTCCATCTCTTCCCCCCCTCCCTCACCCCAATGCATCTAATCCTTCCTGAATACTTTTGGCAGTTTTGCCTACGGCTTTTCTTAGCAACTCCTATGTTGCTAAGATGGGAGACAGACCCCTTTGTCTGGCTGCAAGACTGAGGATGCATATGTGTTCTTTAAAATGAGTTTATCACCTAAAGCATCCCAAAATGTTTAATTCAATAAAGGTTTATTAAGCAACCAATGTGTGGAAAGATCTGGGCTAGGTCCTGGAGATAGAAAGATTGAGCCAACATAAGCCCTGCTTTCAAGGATCTCATAGTTTACTTGGAGGTGGGTGGGGGGAGAAAAAAAATTCAGAAGTAACTATGATGGAAAGTGATATAAGGACAAGTGAATGTATGAATGAATGACTGAATATGCATTTTTAAGGTCTGTGTGACAGGCACTGAACTGCAAGTTGGAAATACAAATACAAAAGTAAAGATAGTCCTTGACCTAAATTAAAAGATAGCTTATATTTTAATGAAGAGAGACTACATATATAGGGGACAGATGACCAGGGAGGAATATTTTATTTTGGAGAGTTATGGGAATAGGGAGTGAAGCCATGGAGGATTAGACTGACACATCCTTTCTAGGAGAGTGGCAGAATTTGTTGGTTATGGTTGCAGAACTGGAAGGGGGAAGAGAAAGACCAAATGTTATAAGAACTGTGAGGAGGGAAAAATCACTTGGCGGTTGTGTGGGAAAGTGAGAAAACAAGATATACTGAGGTGTCCATTCTCCCAAACTTCTTGAAAACAAAAGATTGCTCCTTCCAAAAATATTTTAAGCTCCAGTGGTCCTGTAGTGATGACAGAAGGAAAACCAACCAGAGGACCACTTGCAAAGTCACACATGGTACCATCTCTAGAAATGATAGACCTTTGAAAGTTTGGGAAAAAATAATTAAAATTCAAATGCTGATTGCCCAAAGATAGCATTAATTGCAATAATTGTACTCTGCCTTTGCTGGAGGCATTCAGTGTCAAAGAAGACATACTCCTAGACAGCAGAAATACTTTTTTTTTTCTCAAAAAGAGAGTTGGGAGGTGCTGAACATGACAAGCCCTGAATAACATCATAGCAAAAAAAATTGATTATATCCTAATAAATTTGAGAGAAGTAGTTAATGATCTCAAAATTGACTGGCTCTGTAAATCAGTTTAATGACTTTTTAGAGCAAAAATCTTAAAGAAGTGAATATGTCAAATACTTAGAAGATAAAAGAGAAAACTCCTGGCCTATATTCCTACTTTTTGTCTCTACAAAAATTGCATTAAAGTAAGCTACTCATGGATTGAAGGCATCCTTGATGATAGCATGACAAGAGAGCTGGAAGATTTTCAAGAATGATATTATATGGTATATGGTGACCTTAATGGTTTTCTTCCAACAAGGTGTCTGTAAGAAATATGTTAAAATCATGCAAAGTTCCTTAAAAATACAGTAACTGAGATAAATCAGAAGACTTTTTTTTATTGTTCATAATCAACAAGACATAAAACAGGGAGATATGCAATCACCAAGAATGTTTGTGACTGTCACAGAGAAGGTTCATTTCAGAATTCAAGTGGAAGAAGGATTCTATAGAGATAACGAAGTTGTACAAATGCTCCTGTTCGTAGATAACATCTTACTGATTCCTTCGAGGCTCAGGACATCATAGAACCTGCTATAAATGCTACCTAATCACTGAGAAAGAATTAGCTTAGCAATCTACATAAGAAGAAACAAATGGAGAAGAAAGCCTACTGTCAAAATTATGATATGTTATGGAAAGACATTCCATCGAACTATTCCAACAGTAGATTTATCTTGGCCGTACACTACAGATGGAGAGTGATCTGGGTCAACAACTGGGCAGGTGGAGAAGAGTGAACCGGATTTCCTTTTGGGAAGTTGCACAATGCTCTTTATCATTCAAATCTCCCTAAAATATAGCTCTTCTTTTGAACACCAATATTCTTTCACTGGACTGTGAATAATGAAATAACACCATTTCTAAAGAAATCTCATTGCTAGTCACTCAGGGTGGGGCATAGAGAATCAATTGGTGGCTAGGAGCAGGCTGTAGCGTATTATGAACAACGACCATTGCAGATTAGTATCATTTTTTAAAGTATCATTAAACAGATTTATAACTAGAGAAGAAGGTAGCCTGTAATATGCTTAGATTTAAGGACAACTGATATGCATCTGGAGTGATCCATCATTTCCCATGAAATGTAATGAGATCCAGAGCAGGCTCCCAGCACATTGGGTAGACCCCATGTGGAGGATTTATGGGAGGGTAGGATGAGTCATCATAGATAGGGTGAGAGCTGAATCACTGGAGGGAGTATCTCCATTGATGATCTCTCTCTCTCTCTCTCTCTCTCTCTCTCTCTGGTCTGTCTCTCTGTCTATCTGTCTATCCATCTAATCTATCTGCCTATGGCAGTGAGGTGTTACACTGACTAGAGCACTGGGCCTCAGGAAGACCTGAGTTTAAATCTGGCCTCAGAAGCTGTGTGACCTTGGGCAAGTCATTTATTATGAGGTGCTCTGGTCAAGTCACCCCCATTTCATTTTGCTTCAATTTCCTCATCTGTAAAATGAGCTGCAGAACAAAATGGCAAACCACTCTAGAATCTTTGCCAAGAAAATCCACAGAAAGGGTCATGAAGAGTCAGACATGACTGATACAATTAAATAACATATACATATATATATATATATATGTGTGTATGTGTGTTTGTGTGTATACATATGTGTATACTATACACATATGTACACTGTGCCCAATGGAAAACCCACCAAGATGAGAGACCATGCCAGCCAGAGGTCAGCTAAAGGATCTGATAGTTTACTCTGGAGAAAATAGAGGGAGGCAGGATAGAAACTTATCCAAAGTAAGTCTCGAATATTTTTTTTGGCTTCAGTTTCCCTCTCTCCTAGAAGTGGGGGAAGGGAGGAGCTAGATGACTAGACCGACTACCTGAACTTCAAGGAGCCTTCCACCTCTACCTTTATGATCCTCTGCTCCTTTGAATTATGCAGAAATGTTTTAACATTAGAGAGGAGAGACCTGAGAGAATATTTCAGGCATCAAAGCTTAATTGTTCAGGGTTTTATTTTCCAACTTTTTAAAGAGTTTTTAATACATAGAAAATCTAAAAACATACTCTAGCTAAAATGTCATTCTGTTTTTTTTTTTTAATAAGACAGGTATAAATAGCTAAAAAAAAATAGATGCTTTAAAAATGAAATAAGTCTTCAAAATGCTTTGTTTTTCCCCCTTGGGGAGGAGAGAAAGGCATGTTGGGCCCCAAACTTTCACAGAGACTAAAAGATGCTAGCATTGTTAGAAATCATTGACATTATGGATTCCCCAGCATAAGCCCGAAGTGAAGAAGGCCCTGCTGTCTGAGACACATTTAGGCTGAAGGTCACAGTTGAAGTGGATGCTATGAGAGTTCTTTGGTCTTGGCTGCATTTCATGGTAGAGTTTGTGTGTGCCTGTGTGTTTGTGTGCGCATGCGCATTATGTTGAGTAATTTAGCCAAAGCTATTTTGGATGCTACTTTCCCCTCCTGTTTGTCTTATTTTTGAAAGAGTAAATTAAATTAAATTAAAAGTGTAGGCAAGATGTATGTGAAATCTTGGTCAGATTCTGAAATGCACAGATGTTAAGTTGGGTGTTATGTGCCCTGACATAAATACTGCATATGTTAAAGTTTTAATGTTATATAACACATATACTCAATTACATTCGGGTTCTGTTTATAAGCAGGACTCTTAAGGACTATTAGGACTTATAAGGGTGGTGGGGTTTTTTTGGAAGGGAGGAAATGGAATGAGGGGTGACTTGACCAGAGCCCCTCATAATAAATATGCCTCTTTCCCCCATCTCTCTCTCTCTCTCTCTCTCTCTCTCTCTCTCTCTCTCTCTCTCTCTCTCTCTCTCTCTCTCTCTCTCTCTCCCTCTCTCTCTCTCTCTCTCTCTCTCTCTCTCTCTCTCTCTCTCTCTCTCTGTCTCTCTCTCTCTCTCTCTCTCTCTCTCTCTCTCTCTCTCTCTCTCTCTCTCTCTCTCCCTTTCCCAAACTCTCCATCGCTGCTATTCATCAGCAGATTGAAATTTTAGAGGAAAATTGGTAAGGCAAAGAAAGTGGAGTGAGAGAAGAAAGCTGGTGGGGCAAACACCAGGAAGAAAGATGGCTCATCAATGATTCATGATTCCTTGGAAACTGGGGAGTGGAAATGAAACTCAAAAAGAGGAAACGAAACATCCTTCCTTAGTAATCATTCATTTTTGCTTTATTTCTTACTTCTCTATTCATTTAGAAGGAGCTAGTTGGTACAGTGGATAGAATGTTGGCCTTGGCATCGGGAAGCCCTGAGATCGAATCCTGTCTGAGATACTAGCTATGTGGTCTTGGGCAAGTCACTTAACCTCTTTTAGTCTCACTTTCCTGATCTATAAACTGGGGGGGAGTAAGAGCATCTACCTCAGGGTGTTTGTAAGGATTGTATGTAAATCACTTTGTAGAACTTAAAGTGCAATATAAATTATATTTATTATTATTCTTGTTCTTGCCCAAGTGCTGTTTATAGCTAAAGGATCAGTTTCAGTGGGAAAAATATTCCTTAAATAGCACATATGGGCCTTACTCTCTTGATTAATTTACTCAAATGAATTAGGGGTAGGAGGCCCCCAACTATACATAGAAACAAAGTAAGGACACATTTAGCAAGGGTGGGTCTCAGAAAGTAAGAGACCTGGATTTACATTCAGAAAACATTGCAAAACATACAACCTTCATTTTAGTAAACTGTCATGACGCATCTATTTCACATAGTCCTTGGATTCTTCAGGTTGGCATAGAAATGACCCTGTCAACTTGAAGGCTATGTCTATAGAGTCAAAGCTTTGGTGGGTCTTGCTAACATGGAAAGGTTTCAAGTCTGATACTGATAACAGCCTGTGTCTGTTGTCTGAGTATTAGTCTAGTGAAGTATGAAGATCATCTCTAATACCTTGATCATTAGGTGATAATTCTTTGGATATATCAACTCATGAAACAGAGAGAATGATAATGTGTGTATGAGTGCATGTTTGTCTGTGCTCTCACACATATAACACAGGAAAAAAAAATAAGGACAGGATACTTGTAAAGCTAGTATCTGGGACAATTGGAAAAAAAGGTCTCATGGATAAGGCAATATTTGAACTGAGCATTGGAAACTAGGGTTTCTAAGAATGGGAGGTAAAGAGGGAATCCACGCCAGGCATGGGAGAGAGCCAGTGCAAATACATGGAAATGAGTGACAGAGTGTCACATGTGAAGAACAGTAAGAAGGCTAGTTTAATTAGATTGTAAAGTATGTGAAGGAGGAAAATGTCTAATAAAATTGTAAAGGCATGTTGGAACCAAGTTGTGAAGGACTTTATGTGACAATCAAATAAATTTACATTTTATCCTAGAGATAATTAGGAGGTACAGGAGTTTCTTGAATAGGGGAGTGACATGGGGAGAAATGTGATTTAGGATTGTAATCTATATGGGGTATGGATGTAGGAGAGTCTTGAGGCAGGGAGACTAATTAGTAGGCTATTGTAATAATCCAGGTTAGAAGTAAGAAGGACTTGAACTAGGATGGTGGCCATTTGAGTAGAGGGAAGCAAACAGAGGCATGGAAATGGAATAATCAGTGTTTCACACATGACTAAAATGTAGAATAAAGAGTGAGGAGTAGATGGTAGCTCTGTGGCTGTGACCTTAGGTGAGTGGAATGATGTTGGGAGCAGATATAGGGAAATGCAGAAATAGGACAGTTTTAGAGGAAAACATTGAGACATTCCATTTTAAATGTCTTCCAATAGGAAGCTTGTAACACATTACTGGAGCTCAGGAGAGACACTGTTTGGATAGACAAGACAGACAGATAGATAGATAGATAGATAGATAGATAGATAGATAGATAGATAGATAGATAGATGGATAGAGATAGAGATAGGTAGATGAATGGATAAATTGATTATAGGTGGATAGAAAAAAGAGCTAAATATAGCTTAGATACACATACTTATGCATATATAAAACATGTATAATACATAAATATATACACATATTCATATATATGTAGGAATATTATGAGTAGAGACACATATATGGGGAGGTACTAAATGACTGGAAAAAAGTCAGAGGTAGTAGTTGCTAAAAGTTACTGAGAGAACATAAATAAATGCCAACATATTTGCCTCTTTTCTAATGTCCACAAAATCCTGAGAGTATCCTTGATACAAATATTAGAAGAAAACAGAGAGATTTTACAGATGATTTTCTACAAAAATATCTTCATAGCAATAACATTGTCTAAAAATTGGAGAGAATTCAAGATTCCACAATGTTTCATGTATTGACTACAATAAGTCAATATGACTCAACAGAGTAAAAAGCAACCTTAAAGACTCCCTTTTAACAAGATGCTGGCATGCCTGCGATCATATAACATAAAATTCCTTGAAACATATATGTGCATTTATATGTGTGTGTATATATATATATATATATATATATATGTGTGTGTGTGTGTGTGTGTGTGTGCGTGCATGCATGTGTGTATATGTGTATATATACATTATTTATTATTTTATTATATAGCGTGTATATATATATATATATATATATATATATATGTGCATACACACACACACACATATATATCCCTTGCCTCTTGAATGGAAAGAGGATTTTATTTGTCATCAAATATTTGAGGTTTGTATCCTTACTCTTATGTTACCTATGTGATATGTGATTTGTGGCAAATCTCTTCACTTCTCCTGGCCTCAACTTCCTCATCTATAAAACTAAGGGAATCATACTAGATGACCTCTAATATCTATTCCAGGTCTTAGTCTACTTGACTTTATTAAGTGATTTTCTGATTTCAGTATCAAGAAAAACACAAAATAGGAAGATGTCCACTTGCTAAAGATGTCCACTGCTATCTTAAAGGATGCTCTAAATAGGATTGAAATAGAATTATGATTTCCTTTACATGATGAAATCCTCTAGTTGCTTCTGTTTGGCAATACTATTGTGCTGCTTGAAACAAGGACCAGAATATTATGCTGCCTCTTCACTAAGACCCATGAACTCTCAAGCACTGGCTTCACAATCCATATACGAAAGTTAAATAGATGAGAAATTTTTATTGTTCATTTGGATGTCCAATACATTGAGATATCGCATTTATACACCCATTGTCACAGACACTGCAGGAGTTGGAAGTAGAATAAGTTGGATGTAGAATTTAATAGGATGATGAGAGTAGAGTGGACTGCATTTTCAAAATTTAAAAGAACATTTGATGATTCAAGACTATTGTCCAGAAAAGCTCAACTTCCAAATGTAATGATTCTTCTGGTGTTGCTATATGGCTGTGAATCCTGGGATACCATAATCTCTGAAGGATCAAAGTTATGGATGACCGAAAGTAAAATGGACACTTGGGTGATAAGTGTGCAAGAAGGGACATAAGAGATATAGAGATGGACAACGATCAGAATTAAATTTGAGAAAGATGAGAGAGCTGCAGTTAATTTGGAATATTGGAAAGTTCTTTTAGCAATCCAAAGCCGTCCCTTTTAATACAAAAATCAGCCTTCTTAAGATCAATATTCTTCTGGTAACCTCATGAGTCTGCAAACCACAGAATGCCCCAATTGCCACAGAACTAAAATTGCAAAGAGCAATGAGAGGGTGTTAGTAGGCTTCACCATGTTATCAATAACAATGTATGCAAGAAGTGACATAACAATATCACATAGGAAATGTACAATCAACAAAAGAGGTGGACCAGTCATATGTTAGACAAAGGTGTTACAGGTGTCTCAGTGCTTTGATGGAGCCTAAGAAATGCTGAAACAAACAAAGTGAAGAAGGCCACCAGTGTTTATGGTGGATCTTGCATAGTAGATTTATGGGAAAAGAGCAATGAGATTCATACAGAAGGAGAAGGCACAGATTGACTGGCATATCTGGACCATTGAAAAGTGTCTACATCAATGAAATCAATTCCAAATGTATTTCTCTAATTGGTATAGGTAATTGTTTTTGTTTTTGCAAAAAATGGTTTAATGAACAATAGTTTAGAATTTCCTGGCTCTGCTTGAGGGTGTTTGACCCTGTGACATGTTGTTTCCTCCCTGAGGTCTACTCTCCAATTGTGGATAGTAGTGGACCCCTGATAGAGTAACATTCACTCATGAGCCAGGAGTTTGAATGATTATAACCAATCATTCTCATAGGTCCATCCTATGGGAAATTGGGGTGGCCAGGGACCACTTCCACCAATTCCCTCCTCGCCTTCTGTCCCAGCTCCAAACAGAGAAATCAAGACAGGGGATTGCCATTGTCCCAAGCCACAGATGGACTTCAGAAAGAAATCCAACAAGTAGACAACTTGACTCACCCAGAAGGAAGGAGAAGGAGCCATTCAAAAGCGTCAGTTTCCTAGGCCATATAGCTTCACTGAGGATCAAAGTCTATTCTTAGCATTCCAGGTAGCACTCTGAGGAGCTTTTGTACTCACCAAGTCTACAGAAAAGGTCTATGGATCATTGCAGAATGATGAAGCTGCAATGATTTCTAGGAACCACTGGCTAGGCTGGGGAGAAATAGCCTACTAAAAGATTTATGTTAAGTGGGTTCCATTGTGTGAACTGAAGAGAAAGCCATCAATTATAGACTATGCCACTAACTGGAATATGGGAGATGAAGCTAGAGACCTGGAGGTAGAAAGTGGAATTGAAAGCAGAATCAACATTAGAATCAGGAGCAGACAATAAATAAGCATTTAATAAATACCTACTGTATGCCAGGAACTATCATAGGTGGTGAAGATTCAAAGACAAAAATCAAACAACCTTCTCTCATTCAGTTTTATTTTTTCCCTGTATTTAACAAATATCAAACGAAATGAGAATTTCCATATATACCATAGAGCAGGAAGAAAGTGTATATGAAACTGTGAATCCCTATTGTGTAGATATAAACATTTTTTTTAAGTGTATGATGAATTCATCAGGTAAATTTCAAAGCCACCCTGTATGTCTGGGATTCCTTCTGGATTTCCTGTTTTCCCTGGCTTTCAAAAAGCTTCTATTGGGTAACACGACACACACACATACATATGTGTATATAGACACACACATATACATATGCTATGTATATGTATATATTCTCTTTTCTTCTGCTTTCAAAGAATTTACATTCTATTAGTCAACATAACATTACATAAATATGTACATGTACACAAACGTATACAAGGCAGTTTAGGGATGGAAGACACTCGGAGTTGGGGGAATCAGGAAATGCTTCATATAAAAGGGCACTAGTGCATCAGCTGAATCTTGAAGGGAGTAAGGATTCCATGAGGTGAAGAGGAGGAGAGAGAGCATTCTATGTGTAAGGGGTAAAAAATCAGTACAAAATCATGAAGGCTGGAGATGGGGTAAGATGTGTGAGGAATACCAAGAAGACCAGTTTAGGTAGACAATAAAGTATAGGAAGGGAATGAATGAATAATGATCAAGAACAGACATCAGTGGATGAGGAAAAATACCATTTAAGCTCAGGCTTCAAGCATTCAATACCACAATGAGCAATAAGGTGATGATTTAGATAGTTTACTCAAGTTGCTGCACTCAGTGTCCTGGAGGATACGTGCATATTTTTATTCCCAATTATTGGGATTTCTTTCTCTCTCTCTCTCTCTCTCTCTCTCTCTCTCTCTCTCTCTCTCTCCCTCTCTCCCTCCCTCCCTCCCTCCTTCTTTCTTTCTTTCTTTCTTTCTTTCTTTCTTTCTTTCTTTCTTTCTTTCTTTCTTTCTTTCTTTCTTTCTTTCTTTTCATGGTAGCTAGAAGGTATTGCCATACATACTATATTCTCTATGTCAATAATTAGGGATAGGGTGTGAGTGAAAGATGGGAAGAGGAAGAAAGTGTAAAACTCCTAAAAGCACAGTTAACTTCCAGCACTGATCAGTGGTGGCTCCCTATACCTTGACAGATTGAGCCATAGATGGCACTCAGGTGCCACTGGTCACTTTTTGTAATGCTTTTGACTTTCAGCACTAATTAGCATTAGCAACAAGGACTAAAGAAATTAGGAAATGGTGCCTTGTGTTCCAAGTTATAAGTGACTCCATGTATGCAATAAAAGAAATGGCTTCAATTTGGGCTAAGGGTCAGTTTTTCTGTGAATCCCACCTTATCCCATGTCTCCTAAAGACCAATATGCCTACTTTTGAATGTCTGAGCCTTGGAAAATAGGGAGATCCAGAACAGAAGAGGTTAATAGAAAGATAGATCCTGTCCTAGAATTATTGTGGGGCACAAATGATACAGTGCCAGGCTGATCCCCTGAAGAGTAAACAAAACTCGTAATGGTTACGAACAATAAATTGCCAATACCTTATAGAAGCAATGGATAATGAAAAGTTATCATGCCTATAGTTAGTATCCTCTTTAAAAGAATTTACCGAGTCTATGAAATTAAATTCTGTGCACAGTTCTCTTAATTTGTCCTTAATTAAACAATACTCCATAAATGGTGCATTCAGTGACCAAATGTTCAGAGACAGCAAAACGGTGGGTCCCAAGCCATTAGGAATGAAATAAAGTCGGTCCCTGGAGAGTCTGCAAGAATCTGGTCTATCTAAGTGACAACTGATGGTTTAGGAAAGATAATTAACTTTGCAATTACAAACGGCAGCTTTCACCAACGCTGTTTTTCCCCCAGCCTAATCTTGTAAATGTTGGATTATTTTTATAAAGTGAGATGCAGTGTTTGGAGGGAAGGGAGAAAAAAAGGACAAACTCCTTCCACAATGTGCCAAGTTCATATGGGATTAAGTCCTTATTGATGAATTTAGTGAGCCTTGGACATTTTATTTATAAAGTTATATCAATATTCATCTGGTGGGCAATGATTATGCAAATTCTGAATACTAAAATATTGGCAGGGAATTAATGCAGATTACAATAACACATTTAGATTTTTGGATAAATAGGGGGGATCGGGAGCATATTTTCCATCACAAAAGAAACATGAATTTCCTGTTCTGTATCAGTGAAATGGGGGGTTTGTGGGATAGGCATCAAATTCTATGACCTCAATGGGCCTTCCAGTTCTCACTTTCTATGACTCTGAGTGAAAAAACTGAAATTAATTTTCTTCATTTCTACTGAAAATGAGTCTCTTAGACCAGAGATAATGTCTTGCCATTTGTTGTTTCTGTTATTTAAGTGATATAGTCAATTTCCCAATAGTTTATTTTTAATGAATTTTAAAATCACAGGAGCTACTAAAATACCTTAGTTTTAGAGAGGCTATGTGGAAAGAACATTAGATTTGGCATAAGATGATTGTGGATAGGCAGCCATACCTGTGTGACCTTGGGCAAGTGAATTAACCTCTCTGAGACTCAGTTTCCTCCTTTTTAAAATAAAGGCTTGGGACTAGACCAACGTTTTCCAAAATAAGAGATTACAGACAGGGTTGGGGGTGCACTGTGACATAACACTAAGGAATGTGTGATCAACCAGAGAGTGGGAAGATGGAGAGCATCCTATCTTTCCCTCCTCATTGCCAGTTGTAGGGTTCAAATTCACTACACCCTAGTCTTTACCCATTATTGCCTGACGTGTCAGTGTTCCCACTTCTCCCTTCTGTGCTGGGCATGGGCCCCCTCAAGAATGTTTGTTTGTTTTGTTTTTGCTAGGCAATGGGGTTAAGTGACTTGCCCAGGGTCACACAGCTAGTGAGTGTTATGTGTCTGAGGCCGGATTTGAACTCAGGTCCTCCTGAACCCAGGGTCAGTGCTCCATTCACTGCACCACCTAACTGCCCCTCCCTTCAAGAATGTCGTGACATAACTGTCCAGGGAACCCCCAGAAAGTGCCATTTGGAAAATCAAGCTCCTCCCCCAACATACCCAGCCCCTGCTGCCTGGATAATTTCACAGCTATAGTAGGTGCCTCTCTGAGGGGTGAATTTGCACTCTGGGGTAGTGACCTAGAAGATTCCCGGCTCCCTTCCCCTCCCATGTTTTCATGTTGAGTGGCATACACTGGCACAGGCTGAGCAGTCATGAATTGCTTGTGATATGTGTGCATGGGAGGAGGGTTTCTGGCATATTCCTAGAGTGCCTGGCATGGCATCTCTTCATATGGGGAACCTAGGAAAACCGCTCCCAGGAGAATTGTAAAGATGTATAAGGGAAGTCCTTGGAGAGACAAACTGGAACATTTGTCGACGTTATGTAACTGCTTCTAGTCCGAAAAGCACATGTTGAAGAGGAGGATCTTGGACCCACTGCAAAGACATTCAGAAAATGCCTTCAACCTTAGCTTCCATCTTTTTGCATCGTTTATTTCTTGGATATCTCCATGACTTCTTCACTCATGGTGTCTAGCGAAGGGAGTGGAGTCTATAATCTTGGGAGTTTTATTTAAAACATATATGGCAAATAGCTATATATTTACGAGCAATGATCTGCTAAAAAGCTATTGGGTTAATAGATTGTTATGACTTATTTAATGATTGCATTATGTACCTTTCAAAATTTCTTTAAAAAAGAGAGAGAATCACCTGCTTGGCTAGCTATGGGTGGATAGGTGGTACAGTAGAGAGACCACTAGTTCTGGAGTTAGGAAGATCCAAGCTCAAATATGGCCTCAGACATTTCCTAGCTGTGTGACCATGGGCAAGTCACTTAACCCTTGTTTGCCTCAGTTTCCTAATCTACAAAATGGAGATAATAATAGCATCTACCTCCAAGTGTAGTGAGAATCAAATAGGATAATAATTATAAAGTACTTAGCACAGTATAAGAGCTATATGAATGTTAGTTATTTTATTATTATTATCTATATCAATTATATGAATTGAAGATTTAATTACTATAAACAATGATTATTTGTTATTTATATTTACCTGATTTCCCAGTACAAATACATTGGTTTTTCAAAAGAATATAGAAATATTGAATCTGATTTATTTCACTAAAATAATATTTTGATAATATTTTATGGGAACAAAAATATTTGTAGTAATAATAAAGAAAATAAAAAATATTTAAAATATATCTCACCTTTTAAAATGCCTATTTTTATGTACATTTTATGCCAAACATGATATACTGCCCCAGTAATATGTACTTTACAAAAGAATAAATGTTCATTTACTTGGAGAATGCTCAACTTTTTGAAACTGATGCACATGTATTATCAAAGAAGTTTGCAGACCAATGAATTATCCTTTCCAGTTCTATATCTGTGATCCCATGATTCATTACTTCAACAATAAACTAAATTCTAGGCTCATTTCTGACCTGGCAAACTTATTGTAATCAATTTTCTGTTGATCTTCAAAGATTATTATGGTAGGACCCTGTTTTGGTCAATCTAGCCTAAGAGAAATTATCTGTATCATTCAAACCAAATTTCCTGATATGGGAGGGAGGAGGACACTCAAATTATCCTAAATAGTTGTCTATAAAGAACAAATAATCAGATTTTAGTACTTCCGTTTCTATCACATTTATTTTTTGATGTAGAAACTAGCCCACTTGCATATAGATGGCATAGGTACATGGCAAGATGTATCCTAACTGTTGGTGGAAAATTAATTAGAGAGGGCAGCTAGGTGGCTCAGTGGATAGAGCACCAGCCCTGGAGTCAGGAGGAGGTGAGTTCAAATTTGGCCTCAGACACATAACACTCACTAGCTGTGTGATTCTGAGCAAGTCACTTAACCGCAATTGCCTCACAAACAAACAAACAAACGAACAAATGAACAGACAAACAAACAAACAAACAAATAAATAAGAAAATTAATTGGAACCAAGTCAAATTGAATTGTACAGTCAGATGTCAAGGTGTTCTTGATTGAATCTAAACAGAACCAACATGTACGTTCAGGAGAGACATACTGGTTTATTAGATAACTTAGAAAGGTAGTCAAACTGGTTACTACTTGGGCTGGGTCTTTTTATTTTGTCTAGGTCAGGACAGAAGTCCTGAATTGTTTTAAATCATCCTAAATGTATATTTCTCTTGCTTTGGGTGGAGTATATCTGTAAAATAGTCAGATTTCTTTATGTTGGTCAAGGTAGCTCTATGGAGTAGATGACCAATTCTGCTTAGTACATGGTGAAGAAAGTTGACATGTATCCCATGACTTTGAGCCATGGCAAGATCCAGACTCCACAATACTCAAGAACAAGCTCAACAGAGACCCAGAATTCTATCTATGTTACCTTAAAAAGAAGCAAGCCTGTCATTCAGTAGGCATGATGACGTGTTTCTAATATTTCTAGAAGAAAGTATAGGGGCATGTGATCATCAATTTGGAGTTTAGAGGTCATTCAGCCCTCCCCCTAATTTTATAAGGGCAAATAAGCAGCACAGTGGATATACTCACCTTCTTGAGCTCAAATCCAGCCTCTGACACTTACTAGCTGTGTGGCCCTGGGAAAGTCATTTAACCCTCTTTGCCTCAGTTTCCTCAACTATAAAATGAGTTGAAGAAGGAAAGGACAAGCCACCCTAAGTATCTCTGCCAAGAAAACTCCAAATGGGGTCACAAAGAGTTGGGCACAGCTGGAAAATGACTGAACAACAACAAATAATTTTACAAATAAGGAAATTGAGTTTCAGAGGAGGGATATGACTCATCCAACATTGTACAAGCATTATGTGGCAGAGTCTGATATGAGATACTTCTCACAAAACTACTAAAATGGTCAAAGAATGACCTAAAAGGAAAGGTCAAGGAAGCAAAACATAAAAGGGCAGCCTTTAGATAAGAAGGCTGGGGACCTACAAATGAGGGACTCTTTAATGTAAGATAGTAACCAGTCACCTGCCAACCAGCTGGCAAAGCCAATCTGGGGCTTGGTTTTATGCCCCCTTATCTCTTAGGTAATCTCTGAACATGGTATATGGGATTTTCATACTTTCCCCTGATAGAAAACAGTTTGATCACTTTTAATCCCAGGACTGCTCTCTCAAGACAAAAGAAAGTCATAGACTCTCAAAATTGAGAGGAGCCACAAAAGTCATTTAACACAACCCACACCTGAAGGAGAATTCCCTCTGCCACAGCCTCCCAAACATGTGGCCACCCAACTTCAAGGCTTTCAGAAATTGTGAGTTTAAATATATATATATATATATATATATATATATATATATATATATATATATATATATACACACACATATATATGTATATATATATATATGTATGTATGTATGTATATATGTATGTATGTATATGTATGTATTTATGTATTCATGCATGTATGTATGTGTATAAGTGCATTGTGTATGTGTATATATGTGTGTGTATATGTATGTATATGTGTGTGTATGTGTATACATGTGTGTGTATGTATATATGTATGTATATTTGCTGACTAATTGAAAGCCAATTTCCCTTTCGTACAGATCTAACTTTTAAGAAGCCTTTCTTCCCATCCCCAGACACCATGCTTAAATTTTCCCCTCTTCAGTATCTTCCCATAGTTCTTAGGTCTGACGTCTGGGACCAGGTAGAACAACTACAGTTTAGGAGTCCTTCCTTTGTCTGAAAACAAACATCATTGTCCTTCCTGCATTTTCTTTTCTCCAGGCACATCATCCTCAGTTCCTCCACTTTATCTTCATATGACATGAGGCATAACTTTTCACCATCCTACCATCCCTCTTCTCCATGATCTCCAGCCTATCAATGCCTTCCTAAACTATTTAGAACATAATACTCCAATTTTAGTTTGACCTGGATGAAATATAGTGGAACTACTCCATTCCCGAGTTCTGCACATTGTGCCTCTCATATTGCCTGATATCACTTCAGTTGCTGAGTTGGTTGGTTATGTGGTTTTTGACAGTCACGTCTAACTATTGACATATCAAGGTTGAAGTCCTCTAAAAGCCCCAGACCATTTTCACATGAACTGCTGTCAAGTCATTTATCTCCCATCTTGTACCTTTGAAATATTTTTAGCCCTACAATAATATCCCTATTAAAATTTATTTTATTATCTGACCAAGAGGAACCATAGAATCATTGGTACGGTTCCTGCACATGGACATTTCAGGAAATGCCAAGAATATCTCAAATGACGACTAGTGTTAGTCAGGGAGAACTTTTACTCATTTGACTACTGCCATTTGGTAGTTAATGAGAATATGTCAGGTGTGTTATCAACTTCTGAATAAGTTGGTATGAAAGAGATCTAAGGGTTTTAGTGGAATGGAATCTTCATATAAGTCAGTAGCAGTCCATACTGGCAAAAAAAAATAAAACAAGACAACGTAAAATCTAGTCAAGCGAACAAACATTTATTAAGTATCTACTGTGTGCCAGGCATTGTACTAATTGGTAGGGATTCTAAGAAAAGGAAGGACACAATTTCAGGCATGAGGGACAAACAGTGAAAATGCCCAGAATCAGGAGATGGAGTGTTTGGGGTGAAAAATAGAAAGGAAACTTCTTGTTGTTCAGTCATTTCTGACTCTTCATGACCTCATTTGGGGTTTTCTTGGCAAAGATACTAAAGTGGTTTGCCATTTCCTTCTCCAATTCATTATACAGATGAGGAAACTGAGGCAAATCAGGTTAAGTGACATGCCCAGGATCACACAGCTAATAAGTATGTGAGGCCAAATTTGAACTCACTGAGATGGGTCTTTCTAACTCCAGGCCCAGGACTCTATCTGCTGTGCCACCTAGCTGCAATGTGATCTTCATCTGCATTTAAAGGCAGAAGATCCAGGAGTAGCAAGGAAAAGATAGGACTGTGGTAATCTTCCATGGTTGAAACATGTCTTGTTTATTATGTCCTTTTCTGGGCACTACATTTCAGGAAGAATATGAACTACCTGGACCACATCCTGAGGAAGGCAACCAGCATTGTGAGAAAGCTAGAAACCATGCCATAAGAGGAATATTTAAAGGAACGGGAACTGTTTAGCCTGGAGAATAAAAATCTTAAGAGAGATACGAGAGCAGTCTTCAAGTATTTGAAGGTCTGTGTTATGGAAGAGAAATGAGGTTTATTCTATTTGTTTGCAGAGGGCAAAATTTGGAATGATGGGAATTCCCACATATTCAGCTATCATTCCAACTCCCATGGGTTGTAAGATCTCTATATCCAGCTCCTGTCTCCCAGACTTCCATGTCACATAACCAACTTCCTATTAGACATTCCCAAGTAGATATCTCATGGATGTCTCAAACTCACCATGTCTAAAACAAAGCTCATCTTTCCCAAATCCACCCCTTCTTTCTAACCTCTGTATTTCTTCTGAAATTATGCCCAATCAGCCTTGACTCTGCCCTTTCCCTCACCTGCTCAAATCCAATCAATTGCCAATGCTTGTCAGTTCACCATATCTTGCATCCATCCTCTTTTGTCCTCTCATAAAGCCATCACTCTGGTTCTAAGCCTCTTCAATTTGTTTTATAACTGACTTCCTAGAATCCAGTTTCCCATCCAATCTATCCTCCACACAGTTGCTACATTAATGTTTCCATAGCACAGTTCTGACTGAATCATTCCCAGTGGCTCTCTCTTGCCTTTAGGATAAGATACAATACACAAACTTCTCATTTTGGTTTTAGGACCCATCTCAATTTGCCTCCAAATCTACATTTCTAAGCTTATTGCATATTACCATATACTCTTAAGTTTCAGCCAAAACTGCCTTCCTTGGGCAGCTAGGTGGTGCAGTGGATGGAGCACTGGCCCTGAAGTTAGGAGGACCTGAGTTCAAATGCAGCCTCAGACCAAACAAACACTTGACACTTATTAGCTGTGTGACCCTGGGCAAGTCACTTCATCCCAACTACCTAAAACAAAACAACAACAAACTGGCCTCCTTGTCAATCCTGGTAGTTAACATTCAATTGTCTTCCTAACTTTGCACAGCCTATCTACCTTGCCTAGAATGCACTCGGCCTAATGGAATCCCAGGCTTTCTTCAAGGCTCAAGCATCTCTTTTACAGGAAGCCTATCCTAATTGTCTTTTCCTCCTCTCCATTTGCTTGGGCCCTCTAGAATGAAATGACCACAACTATTTTGAACATATTTTATATTTATTTTTAATGCACTAGTTATATAAGTTCCTTGGAAACACATATGATAACCTCCCTCACGCCTACCTTCCTTATTACTAGAGAGGTCAACCCCATCTTCCCTCTGGCTTACAACCTAGGAATTATCCTGGGTTCCTCATTCTCTCTCATCCCCCTCTCCACATCTAAGCTTGCCAAGGCCTGTCAATTCCACCTCTGCAACATCTCTTAGGCTATGCCCCCTTTCATGCAAACATCCCCTTTTCTCGTCTGACACCGCCACCACTCTGGTGCAGGCCTTCATCTTCTCATTCCTGGACTATGGCAGTAGACTACTAGTGGGTCTGCCTGCCTCATGTCTTTTCCCATTCAGATGCATCCTTCACTCAGCCACTCAAGTGATTTCTAAAGTACAGGTCCTACTTAATAAATTCCAGTGGCTCCCTGCTGCTTCCAGGATCAAATAAAAAATGCTCTGTTTGGCATTCAGAACCCTTCATACCCTAGCCCCTTTCTAGTCTTCATACCTACCTTTTCAATTTTCCTATAGCTTCCACCCTTCCATGTATTCTTCAGTCCAGCAACACTGGCCTCTGGGCTGTTCCATGAACAAGATGCACCATCTCTCAGGTCTGGACATTTTCTCTGTTTGGCCCTCAGGCCTAGAACTCTCTCCCTCCTCAACTTTGCCTAATGTTTCCCCTGGTTTTCTTAACTTGAAAGAAAACCTTTCCCAACCCCTATATTTATATCTGCATAAAGCTTGCTTTGTCTATGTTTATTTGCATATTGCCTCTCCCATTAGATTATAAACTCCTTGAGGGCAGGGACTGGTCTTTGCCTCTATTTGTAACCCCTATGCTTAGCACAGTGCAGGGCGCATAGTAGGAGCTTAATAATTTTTTATTGATTGATTGATTTTTACTTATGTACCCAGTGCCTATGACAGTACTTGGCACATAATAGGCTCTTTATGTTTGTTGCATGACTAAATTTGCAGACAGGGAGATATAATCTTGATATAAGGATATCTTTCTTAATGATTCAGCTGTCCAGGCTTTTTCGGTCATGTCCAACTCTTTGTGACCCTATTTGGGCTTTTCTTTGCAAACATACTGCAGTGATTTACCATTTCCTTCTCCAACTCATTTTACAGATGAAGAACTGAGGCAAATGGGGTTAAGTGACTTTGCCCCAGGGTCCCATAAGTAGGAAGTATGGGAGGCCTGCTTTGAACTCATGAATATGAGTCTTCCTGATTCCAAGCTCAGTGTCTTATCCACTGTGCCACCTAGCTGCCCTCTTACTAATTAGAGCTGTTCCAAAGTGGAATGACCAGTCTTGGGATAGTCACTGGAGGTCTCCAAGTAAAGACTGATTGACCAGTGCTTCAGGATGGTTATAGGCAGGATACTTGTTCAGTGATGAGTTGGACGTGGTGGCTTCTGAGTTTCCTTGCGACTGATTCCATCAAAGGGTAATTCATCAAAATAAGAAATAGGCCTTTGGGGAAAAGGTTGCACAAGCTTAAAGGTCAGATTCAGAAAGGAGATCAAAGATAGTGTGAATTTTCACCAAATCTACAAACAGTGCCAGTGCCATTGCCTCTTTCACAGCTCAGCGTAGAAGAATGTGGGCTCCTTGAGGGGAGGAACTGGTTTCTGGTTTTAGTTTTGCCTCCCCAATCCTTAACACAGTCCCTGGCACAGAGTACACTCTTCATAAGTACTTTTTCATTCAATTTCTCCCAAGCCCTTGCCTCTATGCCCAACCTCCACAGTGGTTCAAGTCATTTCAAAGTGCTACCTCCAGATCCCACTTGTCTCCTAATCTGGTTTTCAAACTCATTGTCATTAAAAAAAATGGTAATAATATCTTTGAGAGTTTATGCACACAGCATTATTCTGGGCCCTATAGGATTATAAAGTAAAGGCAAGGTACAGTCTCCTCCCTCACCGAATAGTGTTAGTGTTGAACTGAGCCTGGGTACTTTTCCTTCAGGTGAATTGCTTCAGGGAGACTGGCTTGACTACCTTGAGTCTCCCACCATTTTTCTGTGCTGTGAAATCCTAATTGCTTCTCAGGGAGGATGGAACAAAATTACATTCATTAATATGTCTAAATGGAAAAGTCTTGCTTACTGTTCTTACTCATTAAGATTGTACATCAAACAAACTCCAGAATCACTTATTAATTAGGTGGTAGAGCCAGACACATCCCTGCTTCTGCTTAGCCAGATGGAGGGACATTGGGTGTGATGACCTAGTCGGGTCCTGTCCCTGGGGTGTTTCCCTGGCAGCAACTTAAGTGCTTAGCTCCCAACATGGGTCCTACTCCCATTTGTCATTCAAAATAAATAAATAAAGCTTCTTCAGGCTTAGCAAGTATGTACTTACATTTAAATCCTATTTTGAAAGTAGTTCAGATCTCTCAGATGATTCCAGGGAGAGCTGCACAGGGTTACTGCAAGAAGGTTGAGATCTCTGTAGCAGAAAGCCAGGCTCTTTTTCCTATGGCCTCAACAATAGCATTGCTACTGTTGTCAGCTTGAAATCACCTTGTCCGAAGGGACTATGATGGTATTGGTGTTGGTAGTGGCTGGTAGACGGGTGAGTGTAATCTATAGTTCACGCCTTCACTTGGTTATGTTGTTAGGATCCATCACCACCAACTCATTCTGTTGGGAAAACGGGGCCAACTCAAGCCAGCTTCTCTCCTCTTCTGAAGAGTATGGTTCCTGCTCTGCCTACCCATCTTTTTCTCAAATACAGTTATCCCGTCCACATTGAGACTTTCCCCCACATGGTTTTCATATATTGTGGGTTGGCATAAGAAATTAAATGGGAATTTTTGGAGAGTTCTATGTAAGCTGAAGATGACATGTGAAGGTTAGCAGATGACAGATCCTGTGACCATATACATAAGCCAAATTTTATAATAAGGTACTGTAAACACCCCATGAAAGTAAAATTAAAAAAAAATTCAGACTTCTCTTGCATGAAGGGAGGGCCAAACAATTTTACATGGATTTTCCAGATCATGGGGAGAACTGCAACCCTAACCCCAGGGATGTGGAAAGGATAACTATAGCACTGCTTCTGCTCTCTATGTAGTATATAATACAAAGAGCCAGAAGGTGAGGCTTTGAATTCTGGTTCTTTTGATGATTTAGCTACGTCACTGATCACTCTAGGCCTCATCCTCAGAGGATGGATGAGGTGACTTTTGGACTACTGGCCTTCAAACCATGAAACTATGGCCTTCAAGCTTTTGTGTTTGCACTCCCTACACTGGGTCAAGGGAAATAAATGCTGTGTGGCAAGAATGGGTAGCGCAGCATTGTCTTTGAAGCCAGACTCTTGAGGACTGATTCCCAGTCTCCTTGAGTGTGCGAAAATGTGCTTAGAGTTCTGACAATCATTTTCTAGGATTTAGCAGCTGAGAAAAGAAGCTTCTGACAGTGGCTTAGGGTTATTCACTAACATATTTACAGTACAGATGTACATTGGAAGTTTCTGATCAGGCACTGATGCAATGTTCTGCATTTGCATTAATTAACACAACACTGGCAAGTGACATTGTGCTTAATTTTTTTAAATATTTTTTAAACTCACCATTGTTTATGTCGACCTCTTGGAAATATAAAATAGAAATATTTGCCTTACTCAAATAGTTTTTCTTCTGTTTTATGAGCCTTCTGTTTCCATCTTGTAGGTTCACTCCTCACTGCTTTGTGGCTCATAAAGTCCAAATAATGTCCCCCTCCTTCCCCCCTCCCCCAAAAAGAATAACCAAAAGTACCTGAAAGGTTGCCAAGTTTTCATTTTATGGTTCTGGGCCCCAGGGTTCACAATAATGATGTGCTGGAGCCCACTGCTAAATACACTTGTCCCTAGGAGCAGAATGATAATTCTTGGCAGGACATGGTAAAGCATTTAATAAAGGAGTGGTTCACTAAAATGAGCTGTCCTACAAAAGTATTCATCTAAAAAGGGGTCTCTGACATGGCCACTCTCATCACTATCACCTTCGCTTTTGCAAATCTACTTTAGATCACATTGGATTGAGAAAATCACCCTTCTCTGTACTCACAGGGCCACCACCCTAGGTTAGCCTCTAGGTTGCAGTATGCAATAGCCTTCTAACTGGTCTCCCTGCCTCAAATCTCTCCCCACTTCAATCTATCCTCCACATAGGTGCCTAAGTGATTTTCTCAAAGCACAGGTCTGACCTTGTCTCAACTCTCCTTCGTGAAATCCAGTGGTTCCCTATTGTCTTAAGGGCCAAGTTTAAATCTATATCTATATCTATATGCATGCACAGACACACACACACACACACACACACACACACACATATATATATATGTATATATATATATATATATATATATATATATATATATATATATATATATATATATATATATATATATATATGTATATAGCCTTTGTTTGGTTTTTAAAGCATTCAGGCAACCTGGCCCCGACCTACCTTTGCAACCTTGGTCCTCCACACTCACACCACCTCAGAACACTAACTGTCCAATCCAACCAATATGGCCTTCCACTGTTCTGCACCCACACCTCTCATCTCCCATAACCATGCCTCTGCACTACCTGGCCCTGTGTATAGATTTCTCTACTTCTCACCTGTACCTCATAGAAACTTTTGTTTTCTTTGAATCTCAGTTCAAATAACATTTTCTACCCAAAGCTTTACTGATACATTCTAATGATAGGACATTCCCCCACAAAATTGCCTTGTATTTATTTTATATATTTATATATAATAGTAATATTAATATATAATATTAATATAATAATATAAATTTATATAATATATGTAATACAATATTTATATATTTATAAAATATTTTATATTTTATATGTGTGTGTGTTTGTATGTATGTGTATGTATATATATATACACACACGCATAATAGCTAGCATTCATATAGCACTTACTATGTGCCAGGCACTGTGCTAAGCATTTTTATACAAATATTATCTCATTTGATCCTGAGGTATGTGCTATTATTATCCCCATTTTACACTTTAGGAAACTGAGGAAAATAGAAATTAAGTGAATTGTTCAAAGTCACAAAACTAGTAAGCGTCTAAAGATGGATTTGAATTCAGGTCTTTCCTGACACCAGGCCCAGCACCCTAGTCACTGTACCACCTTCCTGTGTATGCATACACACACATACATACATACATAACACATATATATGTGTATGTATGTATGTACACATATACACATTCATGGGCACACACATGCTGCCTTCCTAGATAGATTAAACTCATTTTGTCGTCATATCTCCAATATCCAGTACAGTTTATGGCACATAGTAGGGGCTTAATAAATATTTGTTGATTGACTGACTCAAAGTTGAATACTTTAGTCAAATACACAGTCTATGTCTTCTAAACACTAGACAGGGCAGAGCTATGGCAATTATCTGGTTAAATATAATCATCAAAGATGGTTTATTTGGGTAGCTCAAGCCAAAAAAAAAAAAGGAAAAAATATTCATGCTAGGGCCTCTAGCCATCAGTTTGCCTGTCTACACTGGCTAGTTGCCAAATATCTGTTTCAGTGTCTGCTCCAAAGCAATACAAATAGGCAGATTTTACCCTTGTATGTGAATTTTACAACCTTAGCCAATTTGATGGACCAGCTATGTCAAGTAGTTATCTTGAAACTGGATTGTATGGGGTTATGATCTTAGTAAAAGACTTTTTGCCTTGACATATGATTTATTTTATGTCAAAGAAAGGAACAACGGTCACATGCTAATTCATGGTATAGAAAAAAAAATACCGTTGGAAGTGGACTCAAAAGACTTGGATTTTATTCCTGGGTGAGCTACTTCAGTGCCATGTGACCTTGAGCCAGTTACTTGGCTTCTTCTTGACTCAGTTTCTTCATTTGTAAACTGTCGTTGGACTAGATGATCTCCAAAGGACCTCCTAGGTGTAATTATTATGATCCTAATGTGCACAGATTCCTTAGGATGGGGAGCGATATTCCGTAAGGAGAGGCAACAGGGTAGCCTGGGAAAAAGGGCTGGACTTGGAGTCAGGAGGCAGCCAGGTTCAAGCACCAGCTCTGACCCTTATCAGCTATTTGCCTATGGATGAGTCACTTTGCTGTTCATTGCTTCAGCTTCCACGTCTGTAAAACAGGGATAAAAGGCAACATGATATGAAGAAAACTAGTCTCTGAGTCAGGAAGGTTTGCGTTCAGTCCCTGCCTCTGACCCATGCTGGCTGTGTGACCTTGGGTAAGTCATTTGACCTCAGCACCATAGGCAATGCTCTAAGATTATAAATGATAGAGCTAGTATTTATTTGAAATAGTAGAAGGAGTTGATTCATTGGAGGTTCCCTCTGCCAATGAAATCACAATAGATATGATCCAAAACATGGGAATAGAATACCTGTAATATTTACCTCATAGGACTTTTGTGTAGATTAAATATGATAATATCAGTTATGTGCTTAAACCTTAAAATCACGTGTGACATACACATACACATAAATGTACATGTATATATGTAAATGTAAAATGTATATGGTATATAAAACATATATATATATATACATATGTGTATATATGCTCACAAATGTATAAATATGTTTATATGTGAATACATATACTTAAAATATAAGGTATTATCATTGATTATCATTGTTATGATTTTGAGTTGAGTTGATTCAAACTCAATAAAGGTGAGCCATTATCTCATTAATGGAATGAAGTAGAAGAAAAATGATTCTACCAAACATTTTTAGAAGCTTGCTCATTTTGAGCAAGAGGCTCTGGGCCTCCCAAGACTCCATGACTCTTTGCCAACATTATCTCATTCTGTGACTCACTCTGTGATTCTGTGAAAAATGAACAAATTAGAGGTGGGGGAAAGAGACTTAAACCCAAATTATATAGTAAGAATAGATATTTATATTTATATATGTATGTATATATATACACATACATATATTTATATGTGTGTATACACACACACACATACACACACACACATATATATATATATATAACACGTGTGTATGTGTGTGTGTATACACATATATACATATATATGCATATATACATTTGTGGCACCTGGAATGCCCTCAAATATTCAGGCCTCCCTGACAAGCTATCTCAGGTTCAAGACAAGGCTATATGTTACCAACCCATCAAAACTATATCTTGGAAATCCTCATTAGTGTGTTGAATTTTACGAGCCACATAGACCTTATATTGATTTAAGAAAAAATAAAGATAGTCAAACAATATAGCAAATAAAATGAGAAGAAAAGACCTTCCACATATTACATGCATTACACTCCTCCACAAGTTCCCATAATAGCAATGGGCATAGGGATCATATACTGAAAACATGTGTGACCAGGCCCTTTGCATGGAGGGCGTATACAGAGGGAACTGAGTGTCCAGAGAATCTGATTAAATGTAAACATACCCAGAAACTTGGAGATCAGAGGGTAACCATTAGGGGCACCTGTAGTGAGGGCATCCATGTGGGCAAAGCAATTTGGAATGGGTCCAGTGCTGCAAATCTATAATATCTTCTGCTGCTATCTGCTACTTCCTTCATATTGCTTCTCTGCTCCCCACTGGATCCCTTGTCTCTATTTGCTGGGCATGGGTGTAAGCATGGGCATGGGTATGGCATCTCCAGGCTTCATCACATCACTTCTACCCAACATCTGCAATGGTTTTGTGGTTGTTCAGCTGCTTTCTAGTTCTATCCATTGGCCCACAATGATCTAGTCTTTTCAGGACCATTTACTGTTGTCTTTCTGTTACTCTGTGTTACTCTGGAATGGCTAGGAAACCTCAACTTCACATGGAAAGCACCATTTCTTTTCACACAAAGCCTGGGGCTATGTTCTAGCTAATTCAGCCAGGCAGCTAACAAAAGCCCTTAGAATGCCTTAGGCTAACAGTAAATTTATTCTTTTGCCCACTTTTCTCCAAATGTGGAATTGAGGGCTTTCTTTTCAGAAAACAATTTAACTGGGTTTAGTAAATTCTTTTTGAATCCTGTTAAATCCTTGATAATGGCTCTATATCTCTCAAACCCTTTTTAGGGACTCTGCTGTCACCTCCACCCCCACCCCCACCTCTAAAAGAAAAAAAAACAGTCCACAGGAGCCACATAGTGGTTGGAATATAATCTCTTCATTCTAAGAATTAAAACAGTGAAACAGGTGAACCTGCTTTTGTTTGCAAAGAACCTTTGTGCTCTGTTCCAGTTAGCGCGAACCTTCCCTTCCTTCCTACACTTTAGCAAAAATAGAAAAGTCACAGCTTACTTATTCTCTGTGCTTGTCTCTTTTTGTAATGTCATAATATCCCATTAGAGGCAGAGTAGTATAGTCAAGAGTTGGCCTCAGAGTCTGGATAACCTGGCTTCAATTCTCTTCTGTGATACATATTGGCAGTGTGACCTCAGATAAATCACTTAACCTCTGGAGTGTTGCTCCAGGCAATTCAAGAGCATAAGTTACTGAACAACTGCTGACTTGTATTGCTAGAATTCACCATGTGCAGAGCTCCCCACGAAAAGGAAATACCTGTCCTGGACCAAACAAACACAAATCTTACATTGGTTTGATAGACCATTTGTGTCCCTACCAGATAGAATAGATCTATTACTCCCAGGCTGATTATCACAGGATCTCAGTTAGAAGCCTTCTAAGCAGTAATCCCCTCTGCTACCTCCGCTGTAAGTGGCCATACAGCCTGTTTTTGAAGACTTCCAGTGAGAGGAGAGTTTACTGCCCCTCAAGCTAGCCAACTACATTTTCAAGTTGCTCAAATTGTTAGAAGGCTGATTTTTTGCCTTGGCCCTATGTTTAAATTTGCCTCTTCATTACATCTACCCATTTCTCCCTCCAGGTTTTGATCTCTGAGGCCAAGTAGAAAAAGGTTAATGCCTTTTCCTGTTAATGATATTGGACCCTTGTCACCCCCTCTTCTAAATGCTCTCATTTACAGGCTAAACATCCCCAGGTCTTCTGATTAATCCTCACGTGGTATGACCTTGGGACCCTCCTTATCCTCATTGCTTCCTCTGGACACTTTTCAGGTAAGTAAGCTGTTCTAACTATGGCCAGAAATTAACATTCCAGGAGCATCCAAGCCTGATAGAGTGTAATGTAAGTAACACCTGCTCATTCCTGAAATCCAGTCCTCTCTCAAAGTAGCCCAAGAAGGCATCAGCTTTGTTGGCTGCTATGCCACATTGCTGACTCATACTGAGTACAATATTTTGCCCGTCACAAAGAGGCACCTGCTTCCACATATAGGAAATGAAACGTACGTATCATAAACTTCTGAAGAATAATAGTGATCACATTCTCACAAATCTTGGAACACATCTCATTTGAGCCTCAGGACGACCTTGCAGTGGAAACGCTAAGACGGACCCCATTTTACAGATGAGGAAGAGAATTCTGTTTTTCAATGCTGAGTTCAATGGCAAACTTTCCACAATTGTCAATTTTATCTAATTGCTTTGTAAGCTTCCATGGTGTTAAGTATGCCCTCCCTTACTTAATCTTGTCAACTTAAAGAGAATGGCCTTCTAATTAGATCCTTCATCATCACTTTTAGAGAATCTCATAATGACTAAACTCAGTGGGTATTTTGTCTGAAGAAATTCTGTCTATTCAACTGGATTCCATTAAAGTCCATTTCTGAGTCCTTTTCAAGACATTAAAGGGAAGCCTGGTTTTCAAAGATTACAATGGTGGAGAACCAAATTTAGTAGGTCCTACCAAGATAGGATTGGAGTAGAGGATAGCATAATGGTTGGTGTTGGCCATTCAGGGACCATGAAATCTGAGTCTGGATTCTCATCAATCAGCAAAATGAGCATTTATCAATTGCCCGCCATGTGCCAGACACTGCTACTCTGGAGAAAAAGAGACAAGAAGGAATTTCTTCCTAACTTCATTTTTATGATTATTTAGCTCATTAACCCACTTGGGATTCACTACTGTAAGTAGAGTAAGATATGGCTTAATTTCACAATGCTACTATCAAATTTGTTCCTAAAATTTTTATCAACTAGTGATTCATTTTCCCAATATTTTATATTTTGAACTTCTCACTAATTACATAAATTTGGTTCTATGTCTACATTACTTTGCAGCATTGTTCCATTTTTTAAAAAAAAGCTAATAGCTGCTAGTTTTAATAATTATCGCTTTATATTATATTTTGAAACCTAGCAGGCTTCAGGCTCTTCATCCATTTTTTTCAGAATTCCTTTCATGTTCATGTCTATTTGTTTTTCCATATAAATTTTCTCATTTTTATTTAATTTTATTAATATTCATTTGAATTTTGATTGGTTTTACATTAAATCTATAAATTATTTTGTGAAATGTCAACATATTTACTATGTTGTAGTGTCTCAACCACATTAATAAGACATTTCTGAAAATGCTCAATTCTTTTATTTTTGTGAAAAAAAAATGAAGTTATCTTTACATAAGTCCCTTGTGAGTCTTGGTAGATTAATGCCAAAATATTTGATGTTTTTGATCACTATTATAATAACATGGTTTTTTTTAATTTCATTACCTTTTCTTGTTTTATTTTTATGAAAGAATAAAACAATGACAAACTAACACCTACAATGTACCTACTGTGTGTCAGGCATTATAACAAGTGCTGGGGATACAAATACAAAAGTGAGACAGAATCCTTCCTTTAAGAAGGCTACTTTTTTTTTTTTTTGGTGAGGCATTTGGGGTTAAGTGACTTGCCCAGAGTCACACAGCTACTAAGTGTTACGTGTCTGAGGCCAGATTTGAACTCAGGTCCTCCTGACTCCAAGGCCAGTGCTCTATCCACTGTGCCACCTAGCTGCCCCAAGAAGGCTACTTTTAAAAAGGAGAGTCAAAACCTATATGGTAGTGGTGACTAGGGAAGTGAGTTTTGGTGTGAGAAGTTATGGGGATAAAGAACGGAACCACAGGATAGTCAATTGTCAGGCTCTTTCTGGAAGCAATGGTAATATCGATTTGATTGCTATGGCATTGTGGAGTGGATAAATAGTGGGTCTTTGAACTTGGGTTCAAATCCCCCTTCTGATATATATTGGATTTGTGACCTTGAGAAAGTCACTTGAATTCTCAATTGTCTAGGTAACTCTGTAAGGCTCTAAGTTGGAGAAAAGATGGGGGACATGAATTAGTAAAAGAATTTCTTCATGTAGAAAAGTGGTGGGGAATCTGTGGCCTTCTAGGACCTCAAGTACAGCCCTTTGACTGAATCCAAACTTCACTGAACAAATTCCCTTAATAAAAGATTTGTTCTGTAAACTGGACTCAGTCAAAAGGCCACACCCAAGGACTTAGGATGCCACATGTGGCCTCGAGGCCACAGGTTCCCCACTCCAGATCTAGAAGTTCCCTTCAAGGAAATCACATAACTAGTCTTCATCCTTAATCGAGAGGAAGAGGTAGAAGGGTGGAGTTGTGAGGAGGGGGAATGTCCCAAGATGGCCCCAACTCCAAGGCCAGCTAGATATAATATGTTAGATGAATTTACATTCACTCCCTAATCAAGCTCAGCTCTATAGCAAAGGTCCAAAAAAGAATGAGTTAACTCAACCAAGGAGGAAGAAAAATGCTGTTCCAGTTTAGATGGGTAATGGGGTTCGGAAGGGCTCATTAGAAGAACAGATGGTAAGATGTCCCAAGGTGTCCAGTGCGGGATCGATGTTAAACATGATCTGAGGACAATTCTAATGGCATTCAGATGATTGGGGGGAGCATTTGTTACAAGCAGGGGTGCACTGAAATCAGCTCATACTGGTTTGTGAGAGCTAATTGTTCAATTTTCAGTACCAGTAATCACACCTCAGAAATCAGCCTACACATCAGGGCTTGCTTGACTGTTTTGGTGATTGTCTCAACTTAAGAAAGTGATGGAGAAAATGTCAATAATGTGATTTATACTTCAAAGTGTGTCCTGCATCCATTCATTTTTTTGGAGGAGAATTGATTGTTAAATATTTACCCTTGTCCACTAGGTTGCTAAAGTCTTTTATTATTTTAATTAGTCTGTTAATTCTTTTAGAATTTTAGCTATATAAATGTATGTGTTACAAATAGAAATAATTTACTTATTCCTTTAAAAGTTATTTCTTTAATTTACCTTTCATGTGATATAATGGATAGCTTGTTGCATTATTGGTCCTCAGGACTCATAGTTCTTATGGAATAATTAATATTTCTAAGGTTAGGTTAAAGAGACGTAATGAAAATTAAAAACCATATTGGAGCAAGTTATTTTTTCTATGGCACTTCAAGATTTCAAAGGACCTTTTTTGGTCTATGTGTTAGGGAATGCAATAGTATTTTCCTCATTTTATAGCTGAATGAACTGATGCCTACGGAGGTTAAATGCTTTGCCCAGCGCTGCGTAGATTGTTAGTGTTGGAATGGGAAGTTGTCCTTAGGTCTTCTGACTCTAAAACCAAGGCTTTATTTGTTTTCACAACTCTCAGGCTTCCTATTTTTAGTGGGAATGTTTCTAATTTTTCTCCATTACCAATAATTAGGTTTGGTTTAAAAAATGATGTTATTCCCATATGAAGGAAAACTTCTTCTGCTTCATATTCTTAAGAATATTTAAAAATCATAAACATGTGCTGTATTTTACCAAGTGACTCTTCTACATTTATTGATCTAATCATATGCTTTGTGATTTTTATTATCAATGGAATTTATTGCATTGATCGTTTTCCTACTATGGATCCATCTTTGCATTTCTGATATAAATCCTTCTTGGTTGTAAAGAACTTTTTTAAAAAGTGTATCATTTTGTTCTAATTTCTCGTATTTTCCAAACCACTTTTTGTAAGTAATCATTAATGAGATTGGTTTACAAATTTTTTTTTCTGCTTTGAATATGATTTGAGGAGCAAAACCACATTTTCTTCATAAATACCTTTTGATGATACTACCTCTTTATTTAGAAACATTTGATATCATATATGAGATTATTTGTTCTTTAAAGATTTGGAAAAAATGTTTGTGAGTCCTGGTCTTGAAGTCTTTCTGAAATTGTTCTATTATGGGTACTTATTTCCTCATTCTCTCAATTCCAATGCCAATGAATTATTTCTTGTTTGGTCAATTTGGGAATAACTTACCTCCAGATCTTTTTCACAGAAATTATTTTTCTAGGTGTCCTCTCCCCCACTTCTTCTAGTAGAATGCCAGATACTTGAGGTCAAGGAATGTTTCATTTTCATTTTTGTATCCCCAGTGGCCAGGTCAATAGCTGATGCATCATATTTACTTGATACTTGTCTAATTAAATTGAAATTCAGTGATAAATTTAACACTATTGAATTTCATGTTGTTGGTGCCCAGCTAAGGAGATCTGTTTGGGTCCTGATCTTGCCACGCATTGTATTGGCTATCTCTTTCAACTTTGCTTGATGAGCATGCTACCTTTGTCTTCATTTAGTTCATTAATAAAAGTGTTCTAACCTTTTTTCCAGGTTGACATTAATCACCATTCTTTGTGTCTATTGGGTCAATCGATTCTGAAGCCACCTAATTATACTATCATAAAATACTTCATCAAATGTGTTACCAAGATCCTTTTGTATCATAGCCTCAGCATTCCCCTGGTGTCCCAGTTAGTAACCCTATCAAACAGCACATAACGTGACGCTGACATGACTCGTTCTCAATGAACCCAAGCTGTCTTGGAGTTCTGTCCTCTTCCCTTTCTAGGAGCCCACAAACAATCCTTTTAATGATGTTAATGATCTTACAATTTTACAGCATCAAGCTTAGTTGATGATAATTTGAAATATCTAGCTTTTCCATTTTTTCTGAAAATCGAAACACTTGCTTATCTTCAGTAACACCTATCCTCTGTAGGTGCTGTCTCTCCAATTAGAATATAAGCCCTGGATGGCAGATACTGCCTTGGTTTTGTGTTTTGTGCAAACACAGTACTTAGCATGGAACAATTGATTAAATACTTTTTACTCATTCATTCAACACAACTTTTCAAAGATTATTGACCACAACTCAGAAATCACCCCAGAATTCTTTCATAGGATTATATATTTAGAACTGAAAGGGACTTTGGTCATCAAGTCCAATGTCATCAATTTACAGTGAGGAATTTGAGTCATCAAGAGGCTATGACTTAACCAGGGTGATATGACTAATGAGTATCCCAGTTGGTGCTTGAATGGAGATCTTCCTGAACCCAAGTCTAATGTGCTATTTACTATACCACACTACTTCTTGGAAAGCTATGGTGACATATTTATGATTCTATGTGAAAATTCCCCATTCCCTTTATTGCCCATACTTCCACATATAGGTATGCATACATTGTCAGTTCTTGAAATACCACACTCCCTAAACACACATTTGCTACCCTGAAGACGTGGAACAACTGTATATTTTGTGATGGTAACACGTGTTTACCCCTCACACTCAGTGAGTGTGTCAGAACACACTACAAACCCTAAACTCAACTTTGTTCATCTTATCAGATATTTATGCTAATGAATGCCATTCCCAGGGAAACGCAAGGTACTCTTTCATCCTTTATTCCCTCACATTTTTGTTTCCCATTATCCCTAGGGAGAACTCTTTCTCTACACCATAGTGATAGGATCAAATTCATCCACAGTGATTCAGTTTCCTAGCTAATCAGAGCATGCAGAACAGGGCCAACTGTTCATTTCCCAGAGCCTTCTTCCTTTTTAATTTCTTTGCTTGTGATTGTTTGCTGTGATTGGCTATTACCCACCAATTGTGCTCCCGAATCATTCAGTTTCCTGATCAGATCTTCATTGACCCATTAGCTCATTCTGCAAGCATTTACTAAGCAAGCACTGTGTGCTAGTCACCATACAGGGCATTGGGGATACAAAGATTCAGTGAAATGGTCCTTGTTCTGAAAGAGGCTAAGATCTATTGAAGGAAACAACGTGAACATAGATAGGTAAATACATGGAAATTTCCAGAGTGAGAAAGAACAGGAGGAAACAAGATAGTGTTAGGTAGGAGGTGACCCTTAAACTTTATCTTTAAGGAAACTGGGGTTTCTAAGTGATTGAGATGAACAAGGGCTGCATTCCAGGCATGAGAGATATCCTCTACAGAGGCATTGAGTAGGAGATGGAATTTCATGCCTAGCTTCCTGTCAAAGTCTAGCTAGCCAATAGATATTTTCATCCACTTTCATCTGTCTATATTTGGTCATGTACAGACATCCTTAGATATGCATTTCTTGTGTGACCTTAGGCAGGCCATTTAATATCTCTAGTCTTCAATTTTATAATAGAAAAATAAAAGTTTAGCCTAGTAATCTCTGAGGTTCCAGCTCCAGACAGAGATAGATAGGTAGATAGATAGATAAGATTTGTTAATCATTTATAACGTATGAGGTACCATGGTAAGTGTTGGCAATAGAAATATAAGCAAAATAGTCCCTACCTTAAGGAATTTTACATTCTAATAGGTACGTTTTATACACCTACACATATATGTATATGTATTGTAAATGTATATATAAACTTATATATACATACATGCTCATATGTATGTATATATATGTATATGTGTGCATATGAGTATATATAATAGAGAGAGAACATATTTGTATGTATATATATATGTATATATATATATGTATATATATATATGTATATATATATATGTATATATATATATACATATATATATATATATATATATATATATATAGAGAGAGAGAGAGAGAGAGAGAGAGAGAGAGAGAGAGAGAGAGAGAGGATATATATGTATATATGTGTGTATATGTATATACTTATATGTATTTGGGAAGGAGAAGGAGGAGGGGCCCAGAGGTCCAAGAGTGAAACAAGGAGTCATTTGAGCATAAGTGGCTTGAGCATCTCTTGAATGATACTTAGGATCAGAGGTATCAAACAAGTGGCCTGCAAAATTCCTGAAACAGAATAAAATGTAAGTTTTTATAATAGTTAGCAAAATAATGGTTGGGTTGACTTACTATAGCTAGATTCTCTCTCTTTCTCCCTTTCTCTCTCTCTCTCTCTCTCTCTCTCTCTCTCTCTCTCTCTCTCTCTCTCTCAGCTTATTTTTCTCTTCAACTGCTTTTATTATCTAGAGTCTTCCATTCTTCCCTTAAATGTTTTATACACAGCTTGTACTCTAAATTCATGTTGCTAATCATAATAAATATAGAGACTAGACCTGTGATTTTATTAAGCTAAAGAACTACCAGTCAAACAAACAATAAGCATTTATGCAATGCCTATTATGTTCTAGGCACTGTGCTAGTTTCCAGGGGGTAAAAAGAATGAAATAATCCTTCTACTGGGACCTGGTATTTCCCAGATGAAGAAACTTTCTCTCCCAACACAGATAAGCCCCTACTGTACAATTTCTAGTCTTGGAAATTTACCTAAAGCAATTTTAAGTTCAGTTCTTTCTCCAGTGTCCCCCAGCCAGTAGAAGCAGGACTTGAATCTAGGCCATCTTGACCTCAAGAGCAGCTCTCTATATCATACCATGATGCTTTAGTTTTCATAATTATGATGATTATGTTATATTATTTGTTGTTCTTCAGTCATTTCAGTCATGTCTGACTCTTTGTGATCCCATTTGGGGTTTTCTTGGCAAAGATACTGAAGTGGTTTGCCATTTCATTTTCCAGTTCATTTTACAGCTGGGGAAACTGAGGCAAACAGGGTTAAGTGACTTTCTCAGGGTCATGCAGCTAGTAAGTGTCTGAGGCTGGATTTGAATTCATACATATGAGTTTTCCTGACTTCAGGCGTAGCACTCTATCCACTGTGCCACCTAGCTACATACTATCATAAATTATAATTGCAATAGCTAGTATTGACATAATGATATATTTGGCTTGCATAGTGCTTTACAGTCTTTATCTTGTTTGATCCTCACAACTACCCAATAAGTATTGTAACTATTCTCATTTTTTTTTCAGAAGAGGAAATTGGATCCCAGGATCCCCCCATATATGTGCAGCTGGCTTACGGTCCCAGGGCTTCCTGATTCCACATTGCACATTCTTGTTGCCACTCCATGATTGCACGTGTGTCTGCTTCTCAACTACATTTTAACTTCCTTCAAAGATGGTGCCTGGCCTTCATCCTCACTGTTGTCATGAACACTCTGCAGCACTAAAATCTCTTTAAGACATCAAGGTTAATGAGACAATTGTCTTCAATTTTGTTTCTGGCTTCACTTTGTTTTCTGCCACCTGCATCCATTCGGTTCAAATCAACTCCATAGATATTTCCTGAGCATATTCTACATTCTGGGCAACATACTAAATAATAAAGAGGCAAAGACAAAAAGGAAAAAAAAATGGCTTGCCCTCAGGGAGCTTACATTCCACTAGGGGGAACAAAACGTATACAAGTAAATACAATCTAATCTGGAGGAAGAAAGGAAAGACAAGCGGTAGGATCAGAATAAGCTTTGTGCATGGAACATGGTCCTTGAAGTAGACACTGAAGGAAACCATCTATTCTAAGAGGTAGAAATAATCAGGATACATGTGCTAAGCATAGGGGTCAGGTCATGCAATGATACTGATGCACAAGACAGTGTTCAGAGTTTGGGCAATTAATTTAATGTTGGATAAAGGTTTTACCTTTGGATATCTAACAGTAACAGCTCTATAATATCTGTAGACAGACCAAGAATTTTAGTAAGCACCTGTTATGTGCTAATCACAAAGATAAAAAAAAAGAAATAGTCTCTGACCTCAAGGAGCATACATTCTATGGGGATGGGGAGCTTTGCGCATATATGAAATATGAGCAAAATGTGCATAAGTACAAGTTAATTTAGGGGAAGCATTAGCAACTGGGAGGGTCAGTAAGGACTTTATATAGCAGGTGGACTTTGAGCTGCGTTTTGAAGGGAACTGGTGGTGCTTATGGACAGAGGTGAGGAGGGAATACCTTCCAGGCATGGCATTGGGGGATAGCCTGTGTAAATATATGAAGTGGGAGATAATTATAGTGCCCCATGGGATGAACATCAAGAAATTCAGTTTTGTTAACCATTAAATATGTGAAGGGGAGTAATATATATATGTATAATATTAAGTATCATATGATTAATAAAAGTAATGTATAATATAATGTGATATATATGTATATATATAAACACACATAAGGCTAGAGAGGAGATAGAGAAACAGAAGATGAAATAATGATTCACTGATGCTAACCTCTTGTCACTAGGCAGGACTGTCCTTAAGGCTGTCAAATTACACAATCTCAGAGCTGGAAGGGATGTTAGATTCTGACTTTTCCAATCCATATATGATCAAGAATCCTCTACAAAATGCAAAATGAGTGATCATCTCACATAAACTTGGTTACTATCAAGGAAGAGGAATCTGTTACCTCTCACTACTGTATTCTACTTTTGAATACCTCTAATTGTGAGAAAGTTATTTTTTTTTTACATTGAGTTGATATCAATTTCTTGCAACTTCCACTCACTGTTTCTAGCATTTATTCTATTTGGGACCAAAGAGGTTAAGTCTAATCCCTCTCCTGTAGGACAATTCTTTAAATACTTGAAAACAGTTTCCATTAAAAGAATGAATGGGGGGGGGGCGGTGGCTAGGTGGTGCAGTGGATAGAGCATCAGCCCAAGATTCAGGAGGACCTGAGTTCAAATTCTGCCTCAGACATGTAACACTTACTAGACCCTGGGCAAGTCACTTAACCCATTGCCTAGACCCCTCAAAGAAAATGAATGAATGATTTAATAACTGTGGTAATAAGAGAACTCAGTCACTGATTAATACACAGAAGAGCTGCCTATCATGCATCCCCACTGCTAAAAGCTGGATAATTCAGAGAATGTATAAGCTGTGATTGTTGTGGTCAGGACTGTACACCTATATGGTTACCACGCTAGTAAATGTCAATGCGTTCAAGCCACTAGCCCATAAACTTCAGCCAATGGGTTCTTTGAATGAACTAGCTAGTCAGTTTAGTCCAACTTAGCAATCTGAAAAGACAGACCTTGTCCGTTTTGGGGCACAGAAGAAGCTCTCTGTGGGAAGCGCAGAAAAGAAAGGGAAGGAAGAAAAACTCATTTGAAGACATTATACTTCCAAGCTTGGCACTCGCTCCACCGGGGTGCAGAGTAAGATGAGAAACTGACCCTATATGTTCAGTGGGAAAATCAGAAAGTAGGCCAAGTGCACATTAGTTAATATTAAAGTGTGAGTCTCTGGAATTGTTTTTGCAAATCCCTCACTCACTGGTCTAATTAGGGGAAATGGAGGATCCCAACCTATCAGTAATTTCCCACCAGTGGAAAGGGTTGAAGTTACATAAACGTTTACCTCAATATCCCCATCATAGTGTTGTGCCAGCATCTCCACATTTCTTCAGATCCAAGGGGTGTGAGTGCCTGCCTGAGGCTAGCTGTGTTGTTGAAATTATCCAATTTTGGACAGAAAATCTGAGCCCTCAGCATTGGTCACATTCAGAATGTTGGGAAATGGTATGACTGCCCCAAATTCCATTTTTTTCAAAAACACGTAATTGGGTCACTTCTCCCTTCATTAAACTTGCCCTTTTACTGAACAATCAATTCAATCAATCAACGCGCACGTATTAAACACTTAAGTGTCAAGCAGTGTGCTAAGCCCTGTTGATACAAAGAAAGGCAAAAGCATGGACAATAGTTGGAAGTGGAATTGACAGGACTTGGTAACTGATTGCTCCAATGAAGAATTGCTCACCTTCTCTCCCTACTGTTTATTCTGGATAATGTGGATAAAGAATGTCCTATAATTGCTGTATTATCCATCAGCGTTAGCCAGGATGTATCACAATGAGGGGAAATATAATTGCCTTTTCTTAAAAATGTTTGAACTTCCTAAAATATCACTGAATACATATAATGAATGAATGAATGAATGACACAATATTATTGTCAAAATCTTAATACATGTGTCCCAACTCTGAAATCGCCTTTTATTTCTTTTATATATAGCTTGTATCTATTTAGATCTGTACATATTATTTCTCACAATCGCGTATAAGCCCCTCAAGGGAAGGGACCATCGAATTTTTTTTTTTCTGTCTCCAGCACCTAGTAGAGTGACTGGCACATAGTAGGTGTTCAATAAATGTTTGTCAGTGGATTAATTTCACCATGATGCCTTTGTATTTTGGGTTTTCTCATCTTCCTAAATCGCTCCTTCTCCCACGAAACACCTATCATCAAGCCAATGATAATGTAATGCTATTTTTTATCATCACTGAGTGATTTCCCAATAATTTTTAAATACTCATCAGTAAGCCATTTCTACAAGGTTATTAAGTCCTTCACAGCATGTTAGAGGGCCACTTTACCAGCAGCCAAAAACTGCACTAATAAATTCTTGTGTGTGGAGTAGGTTAAAAATAATATGTACACCAGAGATAATGGAAACATGTTGACATTATTAAGGCTATAATAAATTTGAAGTTACCTTAATTGTAATATTGAGCAAATTGAAGATTATCAAGTGCAGTGTCCCTGAACATCCAGGAGCATCATCTTTCCCATTTGACTAATTGCTGTGACACTTGAGATCTCAGTGTGATGTTTTCCCCTGTTCAAGTGCACAAGTGGAGGCCACCCCACCTCTTTAAATAAACAGGCAGATGTGCGTAAATAATAAATTAATTTCTATGGAAAGAAGTCAGAGCTACAGACTTTATCCTCTGGCTTCCCCACCTAGATTATCTGCCAGCTGAACTAAAGGGAATTAGTTAAATTATTTGCTCCAGTGAGCACATCTAAAGGAGTTAGTTTGTCCATACCACCTTACCTGAATATGAGCTTGGGGATAATGGTCCCAAAAAACTCTACAAATCACACAGTAAGCAAATACAACAAGAGGAAGATGTTAGATATTGTCCTTCTTTAAATTTAGTCTGTATTTTTTAGGCTGATCACTAGTGGTCATCTGATGTTGTCAGTCCATGGACCATTGAGGCAAAGGCAAGGATTCTATGGACCACTCACCAGATCCTTGCCAAAAGAAACTCCACGGTGTGGTTGGAGAATATGATATATGGGAGAATCATCCAGAGTTATGATTCTCAAGGTTCATATGTTGTTGGTGGTCTAGTTAATCAATAAAATAATCAAAGTTAATCATAAAATAATCAAGCAATACACATTTATTAAGTTCCTACTATATACGGAGAACTTTAATGTCTTTCAAATAGTTTGTGAACTGGTCTCTTATAGTAATGGTGTCCAACTCAAACAGAAATAAGGGTCATTAAACTGGACATGAGGATCCCTGTGAACAGAACATTGACTTAGAAAACCATATAACAACATTATCTATGTTCTATTGCATGTTTTTTTGTTAAATATTTATTTCTCAATTATATTTTAATCTGAGGGATTACTTGGGAGTGTTGTGGACCTGTTTGACACCCTGTTTTAATATTTATACTGTATATCCAGCTAGTTATCTACACACACACACATACACATCAGACATTACCAAGATATACAAATGTATATGTGTGTGTATAATATAGACATTACCAAGAGATATACATCTGTGTGTATATATGCATACATATACATATATACATACATATGAGTATATATACATACATGAGTGACTATATATGTATATATGTAGTATCTATACTTTAGAGCATTAATGTTCTACTTTTCCCACATGTTAGGAAGAAGACTTGAGTGCAGTGCAAATCAAGTCAATCCCACATGAGAATGGCAGGTCAAAGGAAAGGGTTATTTAAAGTGAAAATATCAGTTTCTAGTACTGGGGCTGCAATTTCACAAGTACTTCAAGGGCTTGTGTTTTAGACTACTAAGCATGTCAGATCTGGAAACAAGCTAAGAAATCATCAAGCTCAACCATTTTTGGAAATATTACATTATAGTTCTCTGTTTCTTATTACCTCTTTCTGTCTCTCCCTGGCACTCATTCTCTCTCAATCCCATTTCTCACTCTCATCCTTCTTTTTTCTCTTTTTTAAAAAAAAAAATTCAATTTATGGAATAAAACAAACATATCCATAACATAATACAATAAAAAGATGATTTTACATAAAACTGCAAATTTGCGCACAACTTGCTATTCCTTTTAAACATACAGCAAGATTATCTTGTAATTTTTTTGCTTTTTTTCTTCCCTCCCTCCTGCCCTAGTAGAGATGGCTACTATTGGACACAAATAGGTACATATATCTGTGTGTATTTATGTATATATGTCAAAGTATTCTATACATTATTCATCAGTTCTTTCTCTGGATTCAGATAGTGTCTTCCTTCATATGTCCTTTATAGTTAATTTGGGTGTTTATAATAGACAAAATGGCATATTCTCTCAAAGTTAAAACAATATTACTGTTACTGTATACAATGTTCTCTTGCTTCTGCTCATTTCACATACATATCATTATTTTGTACAAGTCCTTCCATGTTTTTTCTAAGATTATTCCTCCTTTTTTCTCTTATCCTCTTTCTCTCTTTTATTCCCCTTTCTCTCTCTCATGCTCTTTTCTTTCTCATTCCCCTTTCTCTCTCTCATGTTCTTTTTTCTCTCCTTCTCCTTTATCTCTCTCCTCCTCCTCTTCTCTTTTTCTCTTTCTCCTTTCCCTCCTCTATGTAAGAAGTTCATCATTCTCAATCTCTCCATCCTTTTCCCAACAGAAAAAAAAAATATTTTCTCTGTAATTACAATAATTATCATTTGAATGTAAACACACAAGGAAAGGCTTCATTTCTATTTAGATGACTTGGCAGACCACACTGAATGATCACAGAGTAATAGATTGAGAGCTGGAACAGACCTGAGAGGTCGGTCCTTTAATTCAACTGCCTCATTTCACAAATGATGAAACTGAGGCTCAGGGTGGTTAAGTCACTTGACCAAGGTCACATCAGTCATAAATGACAGAGCTAAGATTAGGACTACAGCTCCAGGGTTCTTTCATGATACTACACAGTCCCTCTCATGAGTTAATGTGGAGCCTTTTTCTCTTAGAAGGTGGTAGAATCATAGATAGGGTCATCTCATCCAATCCTCTCATTTTACAGAAGGAGCTAAGAACCTGAGTGGCAAAATGATTTGCCCAACATCACAAATTTAGCAGATGACAAAGCTTGGATTTGAACCCAGGTTCTCTGACTTTTTTCACCTACATGAAACCATACAACCTCCCACAGGTGTCTAGGACTCAATGAAAGTTTAATTAATATTTAATTAGAATTCCTACCTTTTCCTATTTTAGTAATATCATCCCTTTTAGTAAGTAATAGGTGTACGGGGTGTCCAGGGAGGACTAGCACCCTGGTGTAAGGGCTTGCCAGAGATGAGCTCTTTTCAGGGCTGCTCATCCATGCTTGGTGTCCATCTTTCACCCAACTCTCACCTGTGGCTTCAATAAGCTGTAGCCTGTGCAGTAGCTATACTCAAGTAAACTGTCTTAGAAGATGGGCTAAACCATGTTGAGGGTGACCAACAGGTCTCGGTCTTGAACTGATAAGTGAATTCATCAAGCATGTGAAGACTTCCCCTGGTGGAATGGGCAGATGAGGATAAGCTGTTTCAGTGCCCATCAAGGCAACTGAAGGAGGCATTGTGGAGCACTTAGATTTTGATCAGAGAATGAAGACACCAAGGTCATCCACTACATCCTGGGCCATCACCGGTCGTCTTGCCTTTTGTCCTGCTAGTGGACTTTGGTCATTCTGGGAGAGTAAGGCTGACAACTTTGTGTAATCCAATTCACCCACAGGTCAAGATATCACCCATGATATCACTGATCCTCTTCAAGAATGAAAGAAAAACAACAACAACAAGAATAGGACCTCTTGACATTTGACCCTGAAAGTGTTAAATATCTATACCTGGAACTCTGCCCTGAGCTATTTAGCTGTTGCTTTGGTTTTGTCACCACTAAGAAGAATGTTCATTCATTATTATTGCTTAAGTGAACTAATATGACTTGGAAATAACATTAGATAACATTTCTCATTATAATGAAGTTTTAAAAAAAGCAAGGAGATAGCCTGCTAAGGATTTTTAAGATTTTTTTTGTCAATGTCAATGGATTAATTAACAGTAATTTCTTGAAACAGACTCTAGCATGGCAACATCTGGCTGGTCGAGATTATTGAAGACGTGGAGCTGTCTCTGCAGAGCTTTGTGGTTATTGTTGGTGTTGCCTGTTCACAGTACAAGAGGAAGGTGCTGGGAGCAGAAGCCTGCCCGGGGTCATGAGACACTGGGTGGTACTTTTGAAATGTTTCGCATTTGGAATTCATGAGTTAGTAGAGGCTGGGGCTCATCTCAGATTGCTCACATCAGATTGCATTCATTACTGTAGCCCTGGGAGTGGAAGGTCAGGAGAGACAAAGCCTAGAATCTACATAAGTTCCTCAGTATGTCTTGTTCAGTTGAAGCATCACCACCCCATTGGCCAGTTCCATTTCCAAACTCCCCTCCTTCCTCAGACTGGCGATGTCTGCCCAATCGAGAGATGGAAAGTGAGCAGGTGGAAGAGCGAAGGCAAAACCCACAGTATCTTATTATGCTTTAGACAGTTTCTTCCCCACATTTGGTTTAATGGACCACATGGGCACTAATGTGGAAAGAATATTTCCAAGAACCATTTTTTTTCTTCAATTCATTCAGCTTGTGGGAAAAGTTGGAAAGTTATTTCCTGGAGATATATTTCAGCTCTGCATCTAGGAACCTTCAGGCTATACTTCATGCAGATTGCAAACCATCCTTGCCTTACTTAGCAAACCACTTCACAAGCTATAGTAGTAAAAACAGAAGACCCTTAGCTGGGGGTCAGTTTTCTAGAAGTGAGTCTCTCCTAGCTAGTTGTTTGTTGTTATTATCGTTGTTGAGTTGTTTCAGTTGTGTCTGACTATTTGTGACCCACTTTGCAGTTTTTTTGACAAAGATCCTGGAGTGATTTGCCACTTCTCTAGCTTGTTTTACAAATAAGGAAACTGAGGCAAAAAGTAACTTGCCCAGGGTCACATAGTAAGTGTATGAAGCCAGATTTGAACTCAGCTCTTCCTGACTCCAGGCCCGGCACTGTCCACTGTGCCACCTAGCTGTCCCTTACTTAGCAAGGCCTGTCTTCTAAAAGAAGAGTATTGTTGGGATCATATGTGAAGTCCTTTTAGCTTGGCAGATCTTGCTGAAATTGTTCTCACAAGACACAGACATCAAGAACCCCAAGTCACTACCATACCACAAGGACGAATCAGAGGAAAGATCTGGTGTGCATTTGAATAGAAGAAAAAGGCAAATTGCACTTTGTCCACTAAACTTTTACATTTTTGGAGTGGGTGGCTATGGGAACTGTCCCTGTCCTTCATCTATGTAGTCTGCCATTTCTACCGTCCAAAGATGGGATCCAGGGATAATAATAATATTTGATACATTCAAAGCACAGATTCAAAGCTGGCAGGGATTACCAAGGGCATCTAGTCCATCCTCTTCGTTTTACAGATAAGGAAACTGAGGCCCAGGGAAGTCACATGACTTCCCTAATGTCAAAGAAGTAGTGAACACCAGGGAAAAGATTTGAACCTTGTTTCTTTTTGTCAAGATACAATGCTCTTGCAACTACATGGTGCTGCCTCTCACATTCATGAAACATTTTGCATCTTTGCTTCCTTGTAACAACCTCAAGAGGTAGGTGATTACCTCTCTTTTTCTCATCCATCCTTGCACACACAAACACACACATGTATACAGTTACGAGTTGTGCCTGTTTAAGCTGCACATTTTCAAGATTGCTTCAATATTTCTCTTAGCTTTATCATCCTATTTCCACTGTTCCTTAACTTACTATCTGGATTCTGTGTTGTGGTCAACCAAAGCCTTAATTCTCCTAGCTTCTACATCTCCAGAAAAAAAAAAAAGAAAAAAAAAAACAAAGAAGAAATCTAACTATGAAACTGGGGCCATTAATCCTTTCCTAACTTGACTACATTTCACAGTAAGCCAGAAATGGAGTATGTTGTAATTTGTGTACTTCAGATTTTTGTTCTGCAAATTTTAGAGCTCAAAGGGACTTTAAATATGATATAATTCAATCCTTTTATTTTAGATAAAGAAATGAAGTACTAGGAAATGGAAGTGACTTGGCCAAGATCACACAGCTAGTCAGCACAATGCTGGAACTAAAACCAAGGGCATACAACATCCAATTTGCACATTTTCCACTGTATCATATTAGATTAGGATAGAAACCTTGTGGGTAGAAATGATCATGAAGAAGAAGAGGGTAGCTAGGAAGATGGAGAAAAAGAAGAAGAAGAAGAAAAGAAAGGAGGAGGAGAAGGAAGGGGAGAAAGAAAGAAAAAGAAGGAGAAAGAAAGAAAGAAAGAAAGAAAGAAAGAAAGAAAGAAAGAAAGAAAGAAAGAAAGAAAGAAAGAAAGAAAGAAAGGAAGGAAGGAAGGAAGGAAGGAAGGAAGGAAGGAAGGAAGGAAGGAAGGAAAAGAAAAAGAAAGAAAGAAAAAGAAAAAGGGAGGGATGGAAGGAAGGAAGGAAAGAAGTACTCAATTGCTGTGTCACTCTATAAGACACAGATATTTACTATTACGTGATTATCCCCACAAGAGCATCCTGGTGTGACCAGAATTCAGAGAAAAGGCTAGGGTTCTTAGTAGGGCTCCAGTGTTCTTATTCCTCCCTAGGGGAGACTACAACTATATGGGAAGAGTTGCAATTTCTCCATGGTAGCTGCCATCTACAGGACAATCACAATAGTTCATATTTCTAAAGTGTTCTGTGTTTTAAAAATAATCACCCTTGTAATAACCCCAGGAAAATAGGTTATGTGAGTATCCCACTGTGGTCTAAATGGCCCTTAAACAGTCTAGAGACCCCCCCCCATCAATCTTTATTTAGTAGCAGTGAGTATTTTCCATGTCCCCGGTACTTTTATTTCAATCCCGTTGAGCAAATGTTTTCTATATACCTATTATGTGTCAGACACTGTGCTAAGCATATACAAAGACAAAAATGAAATAGCCACTGTCTTCAAGGAGCTTACATTGTACAGAGTGGAGATGAGTAAACACCTCGATGAATGGCATAACATGTAACTGAATGTGAAGGAATTTTCAGTGTATGGTGGTGGTGGGAGGCACTGCATAAAATAAGAAAGACTTCTTGTAGGAGGTGGATCCATATAATCTAGTCCTCTCATTTTACATGCATGGAAACTGAGCCCCAAGGACCTTTAATAGTTTGTGCAAGGTCAAACAGATTATAAGAACCAGAAGCTAGATTTGTACCCAAGTCATCTGGTACCAGAGTCAAGGCTCTTTCCACTGTACCACACTGCCTTCTAGCTCTTGAACTGGTCTATTTGACAATGCCTGTAGTGTCTTCAAATTCCCCCTCCACCCCGCCCCCAGACATCGAAAGGCAAACACAAACAGACTTTGACCAGACCAGCTTCTCTGCCTGTCCCCAATAAATCATTTGAAATTAAGAGCATTCGTTGCTTACTTCCATTTTGAACCAAAGCACGCGGGCACGCTGGAGGGCAAATACAGGGCTATGGGGGTTGAATGTGAGAGCTGACTCATAGCAAAGAGGAGGCCATGCACCATTGTGCATTAAGATGCCACTTCTATTATGGGAGAGAGTAAGCAAGCTCTACCCTGAGACTGCCTGCCTCAGATTGTTGCTTTAAATAAATAATTCCTTGCTCAGTGTTTCCGTCTCCCTTGTCTCGTTAGAGTTGCAGAGGGGAAACTGAAATGGCAAAGTTGTACCACCAGATTACCCCAAGGAGCCATCTTAATATTTGACTTGCAATCTCTGATTAATACTGCATAGGTAATGTTTTTATGGCAAGGAGAGATAGCCAATTGCTAATCATTTGGGGAAAGTCAAAAACAACTACAGACAAAGAGAACCAGATAAGTTTATCCACCTATTTTGATGTGAATGGTTGAAATGCAGGGAACCTTGAACTCTTCCCAAGAGGAGGGGGAAGTGTGGGGTCAGGACAAGCTGCAAAAATTGGGAAAATATATTTTCAGGGACCAAGTCCAGGCAGGAGCATTTCTTCCTAGGAGATCACCCTACCAGCTTTGCATTTTAGTCAATGCCATTCTGATGCTCATTTGCATATAAAGCATCTGGAATAAACAAAGCTCATTTGAATCTTCCTTTGTAAAATGTTAGTAGGATTAAAGGATCAGGTAGCTGGTTTCCTTACAAGATTCATCAGAGAGTGAGATGAAATCATTAGGATGGCCACACTATCTTACATTCATGAAGACTGCAAAGGATCCTGCTTTTACTTATCCTCTTCAAGGACTTTATTAGCATGATGGTCTATTAGCCTCCCCTTTAGACTGGTTGGGTTTTGACTTGATACCAACTGAAGAAACACCTGTGACTGTCATTGTTCAGAGGGCTCTCAGAGCCTTTCTTTTGAAGTGCTCACCACAGAGCTGGGGAAGGCATAGATAAGGTGCTCCACTTTCAACACCTGGGCCCTGTCATTGTATTGTTTCTGATGAGAACATACTGTATTTGCCAGGTGTTTGCTTTTTTTGCCCACCTTTTGGCAGGAATGGTTCTAACAACCACCCTGTTTGTAGATATCCAGTGAGTTATTTCAAGTTTGTTTTCTTTCAAGTGACTTTGAAGCTTCTGAAAGCTTAGATATATATCTTAAAGACACCAAGGGAACTATACTCTACACTGTCCTAGGATTTCTAGTGTCTCTGTAATAGCCAGGGCCTTGTGTCAACATCAAAATTTGACTGTGGTTCATGTGAGTGGGCAAGCGTGAGGATGGGCTCCACTTTTACCCTTGGATGGTTACTGGCTGTGTTGGGAATATGAGGATGACTGAAAGAAATCAGGAAAGGTATGGCAATGCCTCCCTTTCCATGAGGCCTTTCCTCTCCTTTTGTGCCATCTGGGAGATCACAACCTTTTTTCTTGAGTGTCTTAAGAAATGATATGCTTTTGTAAGACTTTGATGGTCCAATGGTCCTTTGATACAGTAACGGCTTCCGTAACTAACATTGCTCTGGGTCCTTTCAAGGTCGTGAGTCATAGATTTAGAATTGTAAGGGACCTTAGAGACCATCAAGTTGAACTCTTCACTTTACACATAAGGTAAAGAGGCTGAAAAGTTAAGTACTTTGCTCAGGATTATAGAACTTAAAAATATTTGAGGCAGGCTTCAACTTCAGGTTAGTTAATTAGTCAGCCAGCATTTATTAAGTACCTACTTTCTGCCAGGCACTATGCTAAATGATAAGTATTGTGTTCAGATCTTCCTGAATCCAAGGCCACCACTCTATCCAATATGTTAACTAGCTGCCTTCACAGATAATGGATCTAGAGCTATAGAGGGCTTCAAAGATGCCCTCTGCCAACCAACCCCCTTATTTTAGAGATAAGTAAACTGAACCCCCAAGGAGGTTGAGTTACGTGCTCAATATCATATAGATTGTGAGCATCAGAGAAAGGAATCAAGCCCAGAACCTCTGGCTCTAGAACTAGTACTTTTTCCTCTGGGCCATTCTATCTCACTAATGCAGGTCATATTTCATCTATGTTCCTTATCCTGTAAGACTCTAGCCCGTTTCTTATAAAATTTCCCATCGATGGTCTACCGAAAGCATTCTGAACCTCCTTTTGGAGCACTCATTATTTCATGGGTACCAGGGAAATGCTTGGATGATTAAGGGAATACCACACCGTCTCTACATAACTGGTTCACCTTTCCCATTGCTATGTTCACTGGTTATCTTTTACACCACTTCTTCCTTGGGAGCCATCAGTGAAAATATGCTGCAGCCTACTTAAATCCACTATGCATCCTGCCATTGTTCTTTAAGTCAGCTGCTAATTTGAGTCTTCTGCCATCAGTGGTCTTCCATGATTCATGATCAGATTGCATTATTGGGTGAGTGATAGCATTAAGAAGATGGGTTTTGGTGACAAGGGACAGCATGGGATTATTGAAAGGGTTATCTAATTACCAAATGCAATCTTTTCCACCCTCCAGGTTCCATACAATTCTGGGGACAGTGCTTTATTACCTACCTACACATTCTAGTTAGACTGATAGACCAACTTAGTGCACTTTCCATCTAACTGACGGTCTGTCCATATTCATTCTTCTTCAACCTATTGTGCTTTCCTGGGTGGATTACTTAAACCCGCCTCATTTGCTCAATCTGGATCTCATTAAAGTAGTATGTCTGAGCTCTATTCAATCACAGGATGATCTAATCCTATCCAATCAGACAAACATTTTATCTGCAAACAGGAGCATTTAAAGGACACTGCTATCAATCTGGAATATGTCCTTCATTTTGATTTTGCCTGGGCCATCTTTCATAACAGCAGTAAACGTGTTTAATAAAGATACACTTTCATTTCATTGATAATCAGAGAATCATTGAAAAATGTTACTATTGATTGCATCTAGCAAGGAGTCATATATGATCCAAGCTCATTGGACAAGAACCGATTTTGCTCTCATGCATCAAATATTTCTTTATAATCAATAAACAAAGAACACAGTGAGTCAAATATTCTCTATATCTCTCAACCAACTGAAGACTATGAAAATGTATTCTAATATAGAAAGTTTGAAAATCCTTGTCTGTTCCTTTCTCACGATTTCAGTAACTGAGAATAAAACTCGTGATAATCATTGCTAATATCTATACAGCACTTTAAATTTTTTCAAAGCGCCTCTTTTGATAATATACGTAATGTACTTTGCAAAGCTTAAAGTACTTTATAGATATTAAGAGTTATTTGATTTAGAATTTAAGCACCTTGAAGACAGGGACTATCTTTGCACTCTTTTCACTTTGGTACAGTGCCCAGCACTGATGATGAAATGTTTGTTGATTGACTGGTATGTGCATAAACAATTCTCATAAAGACTTTACAATTCAACATTTCAATGGAAATGTGATTTCCTTGGTAAGCATACGTCACTGGTGTTACTGATTTCTCATCCTGTTTAATAATCATCTAAATGTTCCTATCATACTGAGTGTACTCTTACGGGACTTTTAACATTAGGCAGATACTAGTGTGACATACAGGCAGTATCCCTATAACTTTGGTTTTCCCTAAATTATAGTTGAACTAGAGGCATTTAAAAATATACATCATGTTTTTCCTTATGTTCCTCTTTCTAACCAAAAATAAGAGTATTTAACTTTAATGTTTCATTTTGCTGTAATAAATGATTGATTTTACTATATTTAGGTAGACGATTTAAAAATTGATAACCAAAAAACAAGGGTTTTTCAATGGGGTTACCCGATTCTTGTCCAAAGGAGCAGTTTCATTTTGTGCAATGTTAAGATCACCATGTGAATTTCTGATTCTTCTTGAAAAAAAATGTATTGATGCTACAGGCTATAGAGGCATGGAGCTTTGGCATAGTATTTAAGCCTTTTGCTTCTTTTTTTTCATCCTTAGAAATTTTAGAGGATGAAACATATGGGAATATGGACTTATCATTAAAGGTGCCTTCCTGGTTGCCTTTTTTGGAGTCATGATACCACCTAATGAACCTTTCCATTTTGGGGGCATCTTCCCATTGTCTATCCCCATTTGAGCAATCTCATTACTGCCGCTTTTGCAAAAACATTATAATCACAAATCTGGGGCTGGATGGGGACCTTAGAGGTGACCTGGATAAGCTTTACAGAGGGGGAAATTTATGTCTGGAGAGTTGAAATGACTTGGCCAAAGTCACAAATGTAGTAAATGCAGAGTTGGGGTTTGAATATAAGCAAGCAGGCAGGCAGGAAGGAAAGAAGGCAGGAAAAGAAGAAGGGAGGAAGGAAGAGAGGGAAGAAAGGGAAGAAAAAGGGAAAAAAAGGAAGGGAAAGAGGAAGAGAGGGAAAGAAAGGAGGAAGAAAGGGAAGGAAAGTTTAATAAGATTTATACTCTTCCCACCTCACCATGACACCCCACTGTTTGGTATTTCTAGAAATTACTAATGCCTTTAAAATCATGTCACTTCTAAGGTGATTTTTTAAATTTAAACTTGAGTAGGTCCAGCTACTTTTTCCGACTACATTTTTGCCAATGACATTTCCATTTCCTCACATGGCATATAATGCACTGCGGTATTAGAGTCCAAAAGTTGTGGTTCTGCTGCCGCTGATGATGAGAATCTTTGGCCACACTAATGCCAGCCTATCGATTCAGTTTCACATCTATTTCTTGTTCTTTCAGTTTTAACTAGAAATGCTCTTGAGATGATCTGGTTTGGTCTTATGCCAAGTTTTCAGCAGGCTCATTTTCCTCATCACTGCTCTGGATTTTTTTGTGAGGTAAGACTGCTTATAATCCTCTGTCATTAGTAACCATGATGTTTTGTAAATGAGCAGAACAGCTGAATGGATACTAGTAAAAGAGAAAAAGTTGCCTTCTTGGCATTACACACATATCTGCTATAGAGAAAATACTTCAAGGACATACAATTTCATCAGTGTGACTATATTGATCACAACTGTTTTCTGCCTCAGTAGCTGATGTTTAATGGTTAATGTGAGAAGGGACTTTTTTTTTTTGTATTTCTTTGTACACTCATGTGTATTAGAATGCTTAGCACATGGTAGGAACTTAGTAAATTCTAGTTGAGTGACTTAGTTCATCTATCATAGTTATGAACTTCTCAAAACTTAATTATGATGATCTTCAGACAAATGTATAGAGCATTATTAGTCCCATGTTCAAGGCATTTGCCATCTCAGAAGGCCTAGCAGAGTTTATATTCTACTGGCATTGCCTTCCAGAACCCAAGGTCAAACTGAATATCATGATGAAGCACCAGAAAAAATGATAGACTTATCAATCTAGAACTGTAAAGGACTTTGGAGGAAGGAGGAAGGAAAGAGGGAAGGAAGGCTGAGAGAATAGAAAGAAAGGAGAAAGAGAGGGAGAAAGTGAGGAAAGGAAGTCTATCATTTTACAGACGAGGAAACTGAGCTCCTGGGATGTTGTGTCTTGCCTGATGTCATAACAAAGGTAGAATTCAAACCCAAGGCCTCTGACTCTAGGGCCAAGGTTCTTTTTGCTGCCTTTGTTCAAAAGAGACCTGGAAAACCAGTCAGCAAAGAACAGTCTGTGAACAGGGTTAAGTATTTAGCAATTTCATTCATTGTATCCATGTTTACGTTTGTATTCCCAAAGCTAATTGCTTAAGAAAATATTCTGCCTTTATCATAGCCCTTAGTAAATGAAACTGCATTTGCATTTTGCAAGTATGTCTGGATTTTACATTTCTTACACAAGGGAACACCTTTTGCATGTAACTAACTAATGAAGTTGTTACCTAAAGAAATAAATAATTACCCTTGTAAATAAATGCATCAAATAAAGTATGATATAAGGAGAAAAAAATTTTTTTAAATTACCCTCTAAAGTAGTGGTTGACGTTGACCTCTCCCCCCAAATCACCCCCATGCAGCACTTTTGAATTTGCTGATTTTCTATGTACTGGCTCTGGCTGTGTCATCCTGGGCCCTTTCTTTTCCTGTGCAGAGACCAGTGGGAGGTCAGAACCATGCCCTCCAATGCTTCTGTCTTCCAGGGCTTTGGCATCATATTGTTGGGGAGGAGAAATTAATTCACCCCTGTGAGCCCTAGTTTACTCATTTGTAAAATAGGAGTTATTATACTTGCCCCCAGGCTCAAATATGTGTAACACATATGGCGAACCTGAAAATCGGTATGGTTATCAGGTGTTATTGTTACCTGAAAAGGTTCAAATAAGACAACACATTCGGTGGGCAGCTTTTTTATCCTAGTGGATCATGAGTTCCCTGAGGACAGAATTTTGTTTTTTCATTCTTTGTTTTTAAATCCCCTGATCCAGGGAGGCAGTGTGAGGGGTAGGATATAGATATTAGGATTCAAGGATAGGAAAACTTGGGTTCAAATTCTTCCTAAGATACTTACCACTGTGGTAATTGAAGCTTAGAAGTGTTAAGTGATTTGCCCAAAGTCACACAGTTAATAAAAAGAGCTGGGATTTGAACCTAGGTACTTCAAATCCAATGGTGTTCTGAACACACCATGTTGGCTCTTTCCACTCTTGACTCTTTCTACTTGCCAAATTACTTTGTACAAGTACATCTTGTAATATCTCTCTGGATATTAGCTTCACTTCTGGAATTTGCTAAAAGTAACTAACCACATTCATTATTTTAGAAAGATCCTCTTCTGATATCTCATCTGAAATAGAGATGACTCTGAATTCTTGAAGGCTTTACCACTAGAGTGTAAACCCTGGAAGTTCCTAGCAAATTGGAAAGGTTTTCATGTTGGTTAGTGAGGTGATGCTATCACCTGCAGAACCATCTAGCATACTTCGCAGAGACTCCTCACCATGTTGAAGACAAAAGAATGTAACTAGTCATGGGAACTCTGAAAGACCATGTACTAAAATATATGGAGGAATTCTCTCTCTCTCTCTCTCTCTCTCTCTCTCTCTCTCTCCTCTCTCTCTCTCTCTCTCTCTCTCTCTCTCTCTCTCTCCTCTTTCCTCCTCTCTCTCCCTATATTTTTCCTCTCTCTCCTCTTTTTCTCTCCCTCTCCTCTTTCTCTTTCTCATTCTCTCTCCCCCTCTCCTTTTGTCTTCTCTTCTCTGGATCTTTAATGTATTTAAAAATAATCTCCTTGAATATCAGCATTTACCAAGCTAATTAAGGGTTAATGCATGACTAAAACCACTGTCTTTCTCATAGTTTTTACAGGGACTAATTCACAGAAATCAGGCCTTGGAAAATGAATGGGCTAGTAAAAGCTATTTTCAAAGTAGCCAATTGACTAATTCCAGCTGTTCTTTTCTTAGTGTTGCTGAATGTGCCTAGAACCCACTCCACCCTAAGTCTGATTCTTTTGGCCGTGCTTACAACATCCGTCTTCGCATCCTTTCACAAATGAATCTCTAGGGCACATGCTAGAGAGGAAAGGATAAATAGAAGAACACAACATAAATAGGAATTAATTGTCTTTGCCATTTAAAAATTAGCTGTTAAAATGGATGTGTATTCATTATGAAGTACTCTCATTGGTGTGAACCACAAGGTTAAAATGATCAGGTGAATTTATTTTCATATATTAAAAAAGATTGTTAAAGATAAATTCATGACAGCTTTTATTTTTACAAAGATTAAAGGTGTATTCTAAAACTTTCTGTAAAAAATTTCCAGGGAATATACACAGCTATCTGACCATGTGATTGCATTTTGCCTGTTCCCAAATTGAAAGTTTTTCTCTCAGTACGTTCCAATCAAAATAATAAAGGAAGATCTTTGTGGTCTGAATTATTCTTTTCTTTTCTTTCTTCTTGGGAAGAACAGATCATTTCAAAGGGGAAGTTCAACCCAGAATCTAAAAGTGAGATGATGGAACTGAATTCTAGATAAGCTTTGTCTTTGAGTCTCAGTTTTCTCATCTGTAAAATGGGGATAATGATGGCAACTACTTCATAGGGCTGTTTTGGGAATCAGAAGAGACAATTTACAAAAAGCACTTTACAAGTCTAAAATCCTTATGCAAATAAAAATCTACTACTATGACCACCTTTCCAAGTAGGAAGTAAGAAGGCAGAAAAGAAAGAAGCAAAGTGTTAAGAGAAGGCCTCAAAGTTAGCTAAGAAGAAACTGTTCTTTTTTTTTTTTCCTAAATGGAGTGTGGAATCTTGGGCTAAGTATCTTCTACTGAAGAGATAATAGGAAGCAAGAAAAAAAGCTTGTGAGTTTTTAAGCTGAAATAAAATAAAAATGTTACCTTATCCTCCATGAAGAAGTAACCAAAGATTTCAGCTAAGCCAGAATCTGGAAGCAGCTAAGTAGCATCCAAAGAAGACTATAGGTGAGTGTGTCGAGTAGAGCAGAATCTCTGGATCATCTTTGATGGAGATTATGGTAGAGCAGTGTCCAGTGGACACCATGTGTCTGCCTGAGCAGCATTCAGAGGAAAGTTTAACACCAGTGGGGAGAAGACCTCGTGAGAACAGTATGAAAGAAAGAAAGAAAGAAAGAAAGAGAGAGAGAGAGAAGAGAGAGAGAGAGAGAGAGAGAGAGAAAGAAAGAAAGAAAGAAAGAAAGAAAGAAAGAAAGAAAGAAAGAAAGAAAGAAAGAAAGCAGGAAGGAAGAAAGAAGAGAGGGAGGGAGGGAGGAAGGAAGGAAGGAAGGAAGGAAGGAGGGAAGGAAGGAAGGAAGGAAAGACAGAAGGAAGGAAAGGATGGAGGGAGAAGGAAGGAAGAAAAGAAGAAAGGGTGAGCTTTGTAGCTCACAAGAAGAAGATTTTGATTATAAATTTTCATGAGAAATGTTATAATATTAGACTTACATGTACTACCACATAGTGGCTGAAAACTCCCAATGGTTTGCATCGTTAAGGTCTCCTGTGATTTTGCCGGAGGATGGGCCTCTTGAAGAAGTATATCTTACAGTCTTAGAGGATGCTCTACCCTCCTTTAAACAAACAAATAAACAAACGAATAAAAACAATTCTTCAATCACACCCTAAGTGAGACTGTAGCAGGAAGGAATAGCAAAATGTTCACAATTTTCAAGACTATAAGATTCAGATTTTCTAATTAAAAAGTAAACTTAAAAACTCTTTCTGAAAGGTTTCTTATAAACCTGCTAAGAATTCACTTAGCCCAGGCAATCCCTGCAGATGCGTGAATTATTTGGTGGCCCCTAATGTAATCGACTTGAACACATTCTTAACATCCTTCAGTTTCCATCTGCAGTTATCGAATATATTTAAATATTTGGCAATAAAATTAAAATATGAAAACCAATATAGCAATTGCCCCCAAACACATAGTTTTCCAAGGAGATTTCTGTGATTCAGAAGGAAATCTGCAGAGACATTTTTTTTGTCATTTAAATAAAAAGGCTGTATTTCTGACTTTTTTTTTTAATCAAACTGAAGCAAGGGTAAAATAAAATAAAGTAAAATAAGCAATACAAACTGTATTTTTTCCTAGAAGGAAGGAGGAGAGGAAAGCAAAGTTGAACTGTAGGCCATACCTTGCTTTAAACAACCTCAGTGTTTGGAATAGATAAAATGGATATTCCTAAGTCCAGCATATCAGTCTGTGATTGTTCACACTATAAAACCATATACAAGAGGATTTCTTTATTGAGTTGAGGTATTTAACATACAGTTTGGTGTTCCAAAATTTGATTTGAACTTTTCAAGATCCCAGATACTACATTAAACAAAAAGCCTGCATTAAAAAAAAAAAAAGATGTATTGCTAGGTTACTCATTGCAATTTGGGGTTAGCTTTATTATCTCAGGTGAAGAAATGACAATGACTATGTTTTATTACTTCCTAGATCTAAAGCTTGAGGCTCCTGACCTAAGTCTGGTGAATAGCAAATACCTAACATGCTACAGCTGCAGGTCAGATAGCCAATACACATTTATTAAGCATTTTCTATGTGCAAGGCACTGTGCTAAGTGCTGGAGATACAAAGAAAGGTGAAAGGCAATCCCTGTCCTCAAGGAGCTTACAGTCTAATGGGGGAGAAAACATGCAAATGACTATGGATGAATACACCATAGACAGGATAAACTGAGAATAATCAATAGAAGGAGGGCACTAGCATTAAGCATTAAGTAGGACTTCTTGTAGAAGGTGACATTTTAGCTGGGACTTGAGGGAAACCAGGGAAGACAGGAGGCAGAGATAGCGAGAGAATTCCAGTCATGAGAGATAGCCAAAGGAAATGCACATAGTTGGGAGATAGAGTGTCTTGTGGAAGGAACAGCAAGGAAGGAAACTTTTGTTCCTGGAAATGGATGAGGTTAGGAAGAGCTTAGGACAACAAGCAGGATTTTATTTCTGATCCTGGCAGTGTTGAGAAAGCATTTATCGAACAGGAGTAGAGGGAGTGCTGGCTGAGCTATGGTCAGTCCTGCGCTTTTAAGACGATCAGTTTGGAAGCTGAGTGGAGGATGGACTGAAGTGAGGAACGACTTGAGGCAGGGATACTCACCCAGCAGTATGTTGCAGTGATTTGAGTGGGAAGTATTGAGGGCCTACCCCTGAAGTGGTTGCTGTATCAGATGAGAGAAGGGGGTATATACAAGAGATATTATGAATGTAAAATTGACAGGGCTTGGAAACAGATTGGATTGCACATTAAACTTTCTTAAACGTGTTTGTCAATACCTCTGCCAACAGTAGGGTTCAGCGCCTTCCTTTCTGGCAATGCCTTTTGGTCAATCAAGCAACCACCAAGCATTTCTAAAGTGGCATAATGGGCCAGATAGCGCAGATCCCTGGAAATGCACTGCAAAAGAGAACTTACACTTCACTTTCTTACCAAGAGGAAGTGTGTGGCCCTTTACTAAGCAGCTGACTGAATTCAGATAAACAAAAGCATTCAACAGATATTTATTAAATGGCTGTTACGTGAAAGGTGTAGTGTCAAGGGTTAGATAAATGAATTAATATTGCTTTATCACGTTCTACTTCCTTCCACTACCATGCACCAGACTGCAGACTCCATGAGGGCAAAGATTGTTTTTCATTTTGTCTTTACATCCTCAGTAGCTATCATAGCGCCTTACATGCAGTAGGTGCTTAATAAATGGATTGTTTTGGATGTGTGTTATATCCATTTAAAAAATCTTGAGGTGCTATATCAATGGAATATCTATTACCATTATTATTATTGTAATCATCATAACCTTCCAAAATCTAGCTTTTTGTCTTAGTTTCTCCTCTAGGTTATTTGTTAACTTATCTTTCTTCTGCTTATATTTTTTCACCTTATAACCAGTGCCGTGAAAGATCAGAGAATTTGGAGTAGGGAGATATAGGTTAAAATTCTAGTTGTTCCATTTGTTTGACCTTTGGGAACTCAATTAATCTATGGGCCTCAGTTTCATCATTTACAACATGTCAGGGAGGGACTAGATGATCTGTGACATCCTTTTCTACTTCGAATCTTATAATAAGGTTCTACTTTTCCTACAGAAAGCTGGGAAACAATTTTTTCAACCAGTGTCTCTGATAAAGGCATCATTTCTACAATATATAGGGAACTGAGTCAAATTTATAAGAATGCAAGTCATTCCCCAATTGTTAAGTGGTTAAAATATATGAAGGCAGTTTTCGAATAAAGAAATTAAAGCTATCTATAATCATATAAAATGCTCTAAATCACTATTGATTAGAGAAGTACAAATTAAAACAGCTTTGAGGTACCACCTCACACCTATCAGACTGCTAATATGACAAAAAAGGAAAATGATAAATGTTGGAGAAGATAAGAGAAAATTGGAACACTAATGCATTGTGGATGGAGTTGTGAACTGATCCAACCATTGTGGAAAGCAATTTGGAATTATGCCCAAAGGGCTATATAACTGTACATACCCTTTGATCCAGCAATACCACTATTAGGTCTGCATTCCAAAGAGATCATAAAAAAGGGAAAGGACCCACCTGTACAAAAATATTTATGGCAGCTCTTTTTGTGGTGGCAAAGAATCAGAAATTGAGGGGATGCCCATCAATTGGGGAATGGCTGAATAAGTTGTGGTATATAAATGTAATGGAATACTATTGCTTCATAAGTAATGATGAGCAGGCAGATTTCAGAAAAACCTGGAAAGACTTAACGTGAACTGATGCTGAGTGATGTGAGCAGAACCAGGAGAACATTGTACACAGTAACAGCCACATTATATGACGGCCAATTTTGATAGACTTAGCTCTTCTCAGTAATACAGTGACCTAGGACAATTCCCAAAGATTCACGATGGAAAATGCTATCCACATCCAGAGAAAGAACTATGGGGTCTGAACACAGATTGAAACATAGTATTTTCTCTCTTTTTTTTCTTTCTTGTGGTTTTTCCCTTTTGTGCTGCTTCTTCTTTCACAGCATGACTAATGTGGAAATATATTTAATATGAATGTACATGTATAGCCTATATAAGATTGCATGCTGTCTTGAGGAAAGGGAAGGGGAGGGAGCAAGAAAAAATTTGCAACTCAAAATCTTATAAAAGTGAATGTTAAAAACTAAAATGGGGGCAGCTAGGTGGCACAGCGGATAGAGCACAGGCCCTGAGTCAGAAGGACCTGAGTTCAAATCCAGCCTCAGACACTTGACACTTACTAGCTGTGTGACCCTGGGCAAATTACAACCTCATTGCCTAACCAAAATAGCAGCAAAAAAATAAAATAAAATAAAAACTAAAATGAATGAATGAATGAATGAATGAATGAAGTTACACTTCCTTCCTGCCTGATGCCAGTGTGTGGCCTGAACTTTGGCTGAGGGGTAACAGTGCTTGATTTGAAAGCATCAGACTTGGGTTTGAATCCAAGCTCTGCTATTTACTGCATGTATGAGCTTGGGAATCCACTTCACTTGCTAGATTTACTTGGTCTCTAAAGTAAAGGAGCTAAAGCAAAAATAAAAAATTATAAAAAATGGGGCAGCTAGGTGGAGCAGTGGGTAGAGCACCGGCCCTGGAGTCAGCAGGACCTGAGTTCAAATGTGACTTAGACACTTGACACTTATAAGCTGTGTGACCCTGGGCAAGTCACTTAACCCTGACTACCTCACCAAAAAGGCTATATATATATATATATATATATATATGTATGTATATATATATGTATGTATATATATATATATATGTATATATATATGTATATATGTATATATGTATACATATATATGTATATATATAGATATAGATATACACACACACACATATATATATATATATGTATGTATGTATAAAAATTCTAAAGCACTCTATAAATATTAGCCCTTATTAAAATCCTATCATCCTTGGTCCTTCAGAGAGAGCACTGGCTCTAGAATAAGAGGACCAGTGTTCTCATTTCTCTTTTGATATGACTTAAGTGAAATTGAATAAATCACAATATCACTTGGGCCTCATCTGTGAAATGGGGGGAACCTCTAAGGTCCCTTCCAGCTCTAGGACTACGATCTTAGGATCCCCTCCTCAACTCTTGGAATAGAAATGACTTAAAGACATCCTTGGTGGATGGATGTTATCTACCTAGAAGTTATAATGCACAGTGGAGGCCCTAAGGAGTCAATCAATCAAAAAGCTTGCATTAGGTATCTGTCATAGCCTAGGAACTGCCCTGGGTGCTGGAATACAGAAGTGAGGCTCTCCCTGCCCTCAATGAAATTTCACTCAACTGGGAAGAGACTAACTCCATTGCGAGGAAATGTAAGCACCTCTGATTCAACAATTCCTTTACTTTTCTTAGGAGATATTTAGAAGAGTTTTTTTTTCTAAAAAAGGGGGGGAAAATAGAAAAAAATGTAAGAATAAAAGATCCATCTCCTTCTACTGTCCAGAAAGATGAGTCTAGCAATTCGAAATGGCCATTTTAGCTGAAGTTGTGAGCACCCAATCCTGGGTCCCTGGGAGAGGGCATCATTTTCTCTATGTATTCTGATTTCTTCTTATTTTCATTCACACACACACACACACACACACACACACACACACACACACACACAACACACACACACACACACACACACACACGAAAGGGAGGGGGAAGAGCCCTTATCCTCCCAGTAATGATGAATAGAGTTGATTGGGCTCTCACACAGAGGCAGGTGATGGCTGTTCTGTCTATTTCAAGGCTAAACTTTAGGCTGGCCACAGGTGTTTTTCCTTTTTAGACTCAGTCACCCTGCAGTCATTAAGTTTGCCTGAGACAGCAGACTGTTTCAGTGACACCCAAAGTGGAGGGGAGGGGGAGCCGGGCATACACAATCCAGCTGAAGTTTTAAGAAGGAAATGCAATCATCTGAATGTCAAAAGAATGCATCTCGCTTTCCTCTAGACAGATTGTTCCCATGGGTGAGCTCTTGAAGTTAAATCAAAAGTATTTATCATTTAGAGATAATTTAATCCAACCCTTCCCCAGCCCACCTCCACTTTTCATATGGGGAAACTGAGGCTAGAGGAGTGAAATGACTTACACAAATCATCATTGGCAAAACTGGGATTCAAACCCCAACCTTCTGACTGAATTTGGTTTTCTTTTGGATATGTGCTATTATTAGATGTTATTATTGTTATCATCATCCCTTTGAGAGCACCTTGACTCTCCTCTTTTTTTTATATTATGACTTAGTTTACAAGCAAGGAGCATGAAATAAAGTCCCAAGACTAATGCTGATTATGTTTGTGATGTACAATTCACTTTACCACCCTGGGCCTCAGTTTCCTCATTGGTAAAATGAGAGGGTGGGGAATAAATCCCTGAGATCCTTTCAACTCTAGATCTATGATTGTGTCTGTGATTCACTGAAATTTCTGATTATGTGGGGCAGGATTATTTTATTTTTTCTTGTTAAAATTGAGTTTTGAGAGAAGAATAGAAAGAATTCTATTCCTGGAGTCTGATGATCTGGTTCAAATTTTATATTTGACATTTACTACCTGAATGACCTGGAGCAAGTAAGTTACTTAAATTCCCTAAAGGCTCGGTTTTCTCATCTATGAAACGAACATTGGACTACATAGGTGGCTGAAGGCCCTCCCAGCATTATATCTAAGATCCTAATATTTTTTTCCAAAAAAGTTTCTAAGGAAGACACCTTAAGCATTTTCAAGGTCACATAACTTCCTTCTGGGACAGATAGCAGGAAAGGAGGAAGTGATTGCAACGGTTTAAGGCATAATTGCCAGGGACTAAGGTAGATTTCTTAGCAATTTACAAACTTTCCCCAGCTAATACCATTAAACAAGGACAAAGTCTTTAACTTCACAAGGAGAGTTCACACTTGAAATGCAAACACTCCTTACAGTATGACTACGTTGACTAAAAGGCATATTATTATGCCAGTGTTTGATATGGTAGCCAGGTCCCTAGAATCTGTTTAGAGAGGGGAATATTGGACTATACAATGGGATCAGGGAGATGTGTCTCTGGATATATACAAAGAGTAAAGAAAATGGTGGATCAATATTTCCTACTGTCTAAGCAGATACGTGAGTCCAAGCTAACGGGAACTATCTTGACAGCTGTTTAATACAAACACCACAAATTAACAACAAGCGGCTCTTCGTCATGGGCATCTTCTCTTATATCCATCTGCCCCCCATTCCCTCAAGCCCTTTCAGGGAGGCATGAGAACACACACGTGTACACAGGATCCATTGTTTTTCTGATGGAAAAACATTGAGTTTAACATTGTCTCTAGCAATCACCTTCAGTGTGATTGCTACAATCTCTGGCACTAATTCTCCTGGGAAGTTGTCTGTCTTTGCCTTGTTGCATCTGGAGTCTTAGGCTCTGTCCTCTGAATAAAGGAGTTTTCTATGCCCTGGACAGTTTGAAATTTGTCCACTTGTTCAGAAGAGGTTGGATTGCCTTATGCAAAGGGCAGTATGATTCCCTGCTTCCACCCCCACCCATGCCACTATCTTATAGAGCTTTTAGCACTATAAGGGCACAGAAACACCAGATTGAACAATTGATGCTATTATCTCCTACAGATCGTGACGACACTTTACCCACTGTGCGCTAGCATTGTAATTAATGCTGTTGTTCTTTCTTCTCCTCTTCCTCCTTCCCTGTTTTCTCTTCTTCATGCTTAGTCTTCTTTCTTTTCTCCTTTATCTTCAATCCCCCCATCTTTCCCTTCTTTCTCCCTCCTCATATTTCATTCTCCTTCAGAGTTTTGTCTGGGGCCAGTACTTGGGCTTTGATAATTTTTTTAAAGCGATATCTCAAAAAAATTAGTTTTGATATACACAAAGCAAATATATTTTATTTAATTTCTACTTTAAAAGATTTTTAAAGTGAAATGGTGGAAAGATACAAAATTAAGTTGTCTTTATAGGTGTCCCCATTACCCAATATTGTGCTTTAAATGAAAAGGGGGATTATTAGAGGTCATGAAGTTTTCAGTTCAACCCTCTCCAATAAGATTGTGGAAGTATTCTTAGCAGTTCCAACTGGGCCTTGGCTTAAGTTAGCAGACATTGCTTTCTGATTTCTAATAAGAAAAAATAAATGAAAAAAAGATGACATCATTTTTGAAAGTATAGACATTAAAGAGGTCTTCAGGTAGGTAGATGGCTATTTGTTAAATAAACTATATACAGAGAGTTAGTAGAGATTACATTAAAGGGCCTCTGAGGTCCCTTCCAACTCTGTGATTCTGTAATTAAGTAAGTTGTAGAAGTCCTGACTATTGTTTTCTAAGAACACAAATAGTATGCTTTTTACTGCTGATCATCTTTAAATTCATTGGTGAATTTATTCTGAATAACTCATTTATTATTATTCTAGAGTGATTACTCTGGTCATATGTTTTTTTCCCCCATATATTTATGTAGACTAGTTGCTTTAAGAAAGAAAAAATTCTGGGGAATGCATCAGGATGCTGAATGTCCAACATGTTCTCACTCATGAGTCTTTCTTGGAAGCCAATGTGAGTTTCCTTAATCTGATAATTTTCATAGAAGATCTGGGAGAAATTGAAGATGGTGGACTGGAAAAGAAGAGGTTAGTAGTAGCCGGTCTTTTGGGGGGGAAAAATAACTACTTGGAGAAGCTGGGAGGAAAGTAACAATGATTAACAGACATTAGCTTTGAGTTTTCTCCCGGAACATGTATACTGGACTAATGGATCAGAGAGATGGGTTATATGGGCCAAGTGTACTTTCCAATGGGCACATACACTCATTGTATTGTAGAACAATATGGTGAAACTTGCTCTTCATCATTATAGAAACTTAAGAAGACTTGGAAAGATGAAAGTAAGAGAAAAAACAAAACAAAACAAAACAAAACAAAAAAACAAACAACCCTTCCAAGATAGGCCATATCAGAGGTAAAATCCAGTACAGTATTTTCAGATAGCTATATATGATAATTAGGGACAAGCATACCTCCAGGTTACCCACAAGAATTTGTGTACATTCGGCATGAATATGTATTTATGACTGAACCAAAATAAATGACTTTGAATAGGTTGTAAATGGAAATGCAGATGGAAATGTATAGATCTAAAGATCAGGTAAATTTAACATATCTTAAGAGAAATTCAGATAAAAAGTCAATATTCCAACCCTCTGGTTATAATTGTTGGAAAGAAAATATGATCTTTGAGAATAAGAAATTCTGTGGTTCTAGCAAAAGGTAGGAAGACTTATCACCCCAAATGGATTAAGTTGAAATTATCCATTTTAGACAACAAAACTTTGCATACCATAAATTCTGGGAATCCTGGTAGAATGTTTTATGCTCTAAGGCATTTTTTAAACCTATTTCACAGATAAGATTAATCAGATCCATGGTAACAGAGTGTGTGTAGGAGTGGAAAAAACCATGTTTATTGGCTGAATTCCATTCAGCTCCAGTGACCCATTTCTGCATCAGAGTAAGTTACCTTAAGTGGATGGTGCTGCAGGGGATGGAGGAATAGGGGTGGCTCATGCCTCATACACGACATTCTATTGGAAAATAAATGAGGGAAAAATGAATGGTGCCTCATCCAAATTCAAGTGTTTCAAGACATAGTGAGCAAAGACAAGGAAACCCCCAAATTTTACAGTCAGCATTTACCAAAATAATCCCAGGCAAGATGCTTCTGTTTGTATTTGCTTTTGATAATGTCTTTGGTGGTGTTCTGTTATTTAAAAGGATTTGACCTTGGCTAACATCCTCCTTCAATGGCTCTTTATGGCATGGAGGAAACCTTAATTATTCAAAGGCTACACCAGTAAGAAGTGCAGGGCCTTGCTGGGTCTGCCAAGATGGATAGCATTGAAATAGAATAGGCTATTTATCAGCTGTCTGTATACCAGCCTAGCTCAGTTTGGCGCCATGTTGGCCACAAGGGGACAGATTTTTTTTTCATCCTCAGCAACATTTAATGGCTGTCTTCTAAATCAAAAAGAGACGGAAATCTGTGTTAGTGGAGTAAATACCCACACCAAAATAAAGAAATAAATTACTAACCTTTGAAGTTTTAAAGCTAACGTGTAAAGTGTCTCTAGTATTTGTCAGGTGAATGAAGGAACTCTTTAACTTTCCCTGTTGGTGAACTGGGTATTCTTCCCATATTCCTTCCTGAATAAATATCTGATTTGACTGATTGCTTTTCTCAAGTTAAATCTTGGCTGGATATGAATCACAGCTCTAGCACTTACTGAAACTTGGTCAAACCCCTTAATCTCTATAGACCTCCATTTCCTCATCTGTAAAATGAGTAGAGGGACAGACTAGGTAGTATCTAAGGTTTCTTCTAGTTCTAAAACCTTTGATCCTTTGATCCCATGAATGGTTGATTTAAACCTTTTAATGTAGCAAAACCACCACTGGGGGCTTTACGAAGTCAGCTCTTTCATGGATCAGCTTGGAATAACCCATGTAGCCATCTGCCAATGTTCAAGCTCTTGTTCTTTCATGGACAGTGGTCATATCAGCATGTTTCTACTGTGTAAGCTATAGATTTTAATTTGGGTACAGGCATCTATAAATGCCACTGGTATTCAGTCTTTGCTCTCAGACAGCACAATATCCTTCAGTTGAACATCTTTTCTGGATCACCCAAAGCAACATGACCCAGTGACCATGACTTTAGCCCTTTCGCTTGCCTCCATTGCAGCGTATGACCACTCCATCGCTTTCCATCATCTTAGCCTTTGTAATAGTGCTGACACTTCACATTTTCCTCTTCTACTTTTTGAGTATTAAGGTTTTTTTTTTACAGTAGCCTATAAACCACCTCATTAATCAGATAGTGTAAAACCCAATTAGAGACATTAGAATCCAGAAATACAAGTGTTAAGGAATGTATTTCTTGATTGACAAGAAAGCCAAATAGACTCATCTATTTAAAATCTTAGCAACAATTAGCTGCCTTAGTTTCATTTATTGTGACATAAAAAATCTGGTTTATTGAGAGTGCTATTGAAGAAGATTTCTATGATATGCACCAGGAGAAAAGATCTTCAAACTAAAATGATTGTTTTGCTGTAATAAATTGAACCATATGTACACTACGTTATTCAATCTTTTTTTCTTCAAGGCATAAATTGATATTAAAGAACATTTAAGTCATAACACATGGTTATCCAGGCATGAACGAGGCAATAACCCATATAAGTTGTCAAGGTGAAGCCAAAGCATTTATTAGAGGTTTGTGTTGTTTTTGAAAAGTGCACGGTTGGATAAACATGGATTAGCGCTATTATGCCGCCACGATGACTCAAGTGTGTTTTTACGGTGTCAGTAATTTTTATGTTTAAAAATCACTGGTGCAGTATATTAGCTATAATTTATGTTTATCATCTTGTGTACTCTAATAGGTTTCAACAAACCATTTAACACTTCAGCTTGTGCATATACATTACTTAATAGGTATTTATCTTAAAAAAGAGATACTTAACGGGACTTTCCAAGCTTGCAACTGCATAGTAAGAGAAAATGCTGCAGTGGGTCACATTAACTTTTTTTTCCCACTGCCCCCTCCACCCCTCTCCATGGTTGGTTGTTAACTTTGAACAGCCTGACCACCCCAATTCGTTGTGCCATTGGTCCCTGGGTGGTGCAAGAAGAGACTCGGCCCTTCAGAATCCTCACCCACCTAGAAGGACAGAGACATCCCCTAAGCAGGCCTAGAGTGTCCGTCACACTGACTAAATAGGGTGGCCTCCTGATAAAACCAACACAGCTGAAACTGCCAATGGAAGGTGTTATGAACAGTGGATGTATTGGGGGTGCCCTTTCTGGAGAGTTGAGAACTGGGTATTCTGTAGAAAGCCCTACCCTATCTCTGCCTATAGTTTTATTCCTGGACATTTTCATTGCTCCAGTGACTTGGTATATTCCTTTTCACAGAATGGCTGAAAATACTCTTAGGTGGGTGGGGATCCTAAAGAGAGATATAGGTTGAGAGGGGATCAAAGGGGATCAGATGAGACACTGTCATTGTTTTAGGCTTTCTGCAGCAATATTTGAGCAGGACTCATTTATCAAGACACTATTGATTCTCCCAAATGGTGTTTTGCTTATTGTTTTTGCTGCATTGATGACCTATTTCTCTTTTCGATGGGCTTGGTAGATGAATTACCAGTGTTTAGTACTTTCATAAAGGAGATTGATGCTCATTTAGAATTCCCTGTGTTGGTCTTGCAGTGGGGTTTTCTTTGATTTTTTTTTTTAAGTTTACATCTCTGAGTTGCTGAAAGGTCTATAGGAACCGTGGAAGCAAATATTCACGTAATTCCATTTAGTAATCAAATAAGGTAGAATGTTCATTTGCCTCGGAAGTCAGTTCAGTGAAGGGAGGGATATTTTCTTTGGAATCTTGAAATTATGGACATACTGATCCACTTGGTAATAGATTTTTAGAAAGAGACTATAAATCCTCTTGACTCGATCAAGCATATCAGTTGGCTGAGTTAGCAAATAGGCAGGATTTATTACTCACTGGAAACAAATCGACCAAGATGGACTGTTTAGTATTGCAAACTACTGGGCATTTTTTTTTCTTGTAAATCCAATTTATAAGTGTTATTAGAAACTGCCACCTATAGAGATGATTATTTCTTTGTCCATTGACTAGTCTTAAACTGCTCCCTAGATTTTTCTCAAACTTTACTGTTTGTATGAAATAGCTGAAATCAGATTAAAAAAAAACCACAATTTTATAGGGGGAATATACTTTCTTTTCGACAGGTGAATGGGATGTCTAGTTTCTTCTACATAGGGAGAATTAGATGATAAATGCTCATTAAAATACTAAATAGAAGAAATCTTTTTTTTTTCTCACTGGTCAAATTTCTCATGGCACTTTGCCTAATCTCTGTTTTGCACTTAGAATAATAACTCTAGGACTTCCAGGGATCTCAGAGACAATATATCTAGTTTATCCCTTTTACTTTCCAGAAGAGGAAACTGAGAAAAGTTAAGTGATATGCTCAATGAGAGATAGGTAGTTAAAATCAGAGGGAAGCCTTATTTCACTGTCCCTTTTATCATAGTTATTTGTGTACCTGTCCTTCCATCTCTTTGATTGATTAAGCCCCTTAGAGTTCCACAATTTTTTATCTTTAGTCTTTGTGTTTCTATCCCTTAGCCCCAAAATAAAAGTTTATTGAGTTGAATTGTAAGCTCATTTAAAGCAGCATCTGTAGGTTACCTATCTTTCAGCCAGAGAAGGGGCTTTGGATTTAATAAACATTTCTTGAAATGATTGTTTGGAGCCCCAATAGAAATCTTAGTATTATTATCATTCCACTCTCCTCATGTCTTAAGAAATCCACAAGACATTATTGATTCTTAAGATTTAGAGCTAGAAGAAACCTTAGAAATGATGGAGATAAAACCCCTCTTCCCTTCCACACTCATTTTACAGATTAAAACATGGAGTTTTCAAGAGGGTGATTGATTTAGCCAATATCATATGGTAACTAAGTGGCAGAAATGGTATTTGAACACGTTTATGTCCTATAGTTTCAAATCTGTTGCACTTTTCTACCAGTCAATGCTATCTGTTTTCACCTACAAGTTCCTGATAGTTCCCAGAAGAATATGGAGAGAATGAGCATTGGGTCAAACAAGTGCTGCTGTTTTGATGTTGTATCTCAGTTTCTTCTCCAAATGAATTTACAGGCTATATACTGATGTTTTCAGTAATAGCCCAAGTGTTGGTATCTGGAGATCAACCCTTATTAATTCTTATATTCATTGATTATGGAGCTTGTTCAAGCCTCTAACTTCACACATGAGGAAATAACTTGCACAGGGTCACTCTGGGAAAAAAAAATTACAGGTAGGATTTGAATTCAGATCCTTTGACTCCTAAGTCAGTGTTTTTCCCATGAGCTACACTGACTGACTTGTGTTACTGACCAATTGAACCCTATGAGTGGGCTTCTTAGCTGGACCCAGATTGAGGCTCAAGACTACAAGGCCATCTTCAAGTCTCCATGGGAGAAACTTCAGTTCAAATTCAGTCCCTCATACTGGCTAGGTAAGTGACTATGGGCAAGACCCTTGACTTCTCTGAGCTATAGTTCACTTATGTGGAAGAGATACTGATTCAGGCAGGGTTACTATGGGGTTCTAGTGAGATCATGCTTTTGAAGTACTTCAGTAATCATAAACAACTACCTAAATGTTGTTGGGTTTAGTTTGATTGGTTTTATTTGGATGGAGAGCCTTTATGGTGACTAACTGCCTTAAAAGAGAAATGAACTTTTGACAGAGAGGTCTGTAATCCCAAACACATTACTTTGAAAAGAAAAGGGATAATGTTATTGAATCACCTGGTATGGTCCTCCTTTTTGAGAAATTACATTTATATTAAATTTTTTTCAATCACAATATTTGTGAAGAGTTCTCTTTAGCTCTTTAAATTATGTTTACACAGTGATTTTGCCTTCATTCCCTTTCAAAAAAAGTCGGATCTCCCTCAATGAATAAAAAAAAGAAAAAAAGAGATCTTTTATGAAAGCCAGAGCAAGATGAAGCTCATATGTCCTGAAAGGATGAGGTAGACTGACTTGTCCAGGCAACAGTCAGGCAAAAAGGCATTTTTCCATGCTGATTCTGCTCCATAGACACCTTCAACTCTGGTTTCCCATGATTCCTAAAACCTAGTCAGTTAACAACAGCCCAAGCCTGGTTCTGGTTCTCTCTCTCTCTCTCTCTCTCTCTCTCTCTCTCTCTCTCTCTCTCTCTCTCTCTCTCTCTCTCTCTCTCTCTCTCTCTCTCTCTCTCCCCCTCTCTCTCTCTCTCTCTGTCTCTGTCTCTTTCTCTCTCTCTCTGTCTCTCTCTGTCTATCTGTCTCTTGTAAATTCAGTTTGCCAGTATTCTCCTGGCTATACTATTGTCTAAATCCTAACAAAATATCTTGGTAATACTTTGGCTCTGCTCTCTTCTAGGTATTTCTCACCTTTAAAAAAAATCCTATCTCCTTCGCCTTGTTGATAGATTTCATGGCAGGACAGAGACTTGGAACTGATAACTATTCCTTAGCTTAGAATCACAACTAGTCTGTGCTTAGAGCTCTAGAAGATAACTAGGAGAATTTAAGTTTGGGGAAACTGAGTTTTAGATTACTTAATACCTGATATGAGTAGGAAAGTTGCATTGAAGAGTAATTAACATATAATCGTCTCCCAGCTGCACTCCTAACTCTTCCTGGTCTTTGTTTATAAGGTCCCATAAGCCTCCTTACCTTCGAAGTTCATTGTACCTTTACACTTGCCATATTGAAATACCCTGTGCCCCTACATCCTCTCCCAATGGTTCCTTCCAGAACCATCATTTTTAAGGAAGAGGCCCAGGTCACTCATGTGAATATATTTCTCCAGATTATGCTTCTTATTATCCTGGACTTTCTCTACAACTCCTGTCCATCACCCCTATTCAGCTCCTTCTTTATGTGTTATCTTCCTTTATTAGAATGTTAGCTCCTTGAAGGCAGGGACTGTCTTTTTGCTTGTATTTGTATACCTACAGCTTAGCCCAATGTGTGGTACATAGTAAGTGCTTAATAAATGCTTGTCATCCCTAGGGGGTAAGAAAAAAGAGGAAAGTAGCAATAACTTTATTGTATATTTAAAGGAAATGTCAAGTTGTACATAGTGGATTTGTAGTTTTCATGTGCCATCATATTTGTTTTATATTCTACTGTGTTATGGAAGTGTTGTTTCATTTCTTGAGTTCATAATAAAATAAATATTTTTTTTAAATACATGCTTGTTGATTTTATTTGATTGACTTGAAATAAGAGCTGAGATAGGTAGGGGCAGAGGCTATGACGATGAAGTGCAGTCATCATGTAAGAGAATTATAAGCCAATATTTAGAGGGTAGAGTATAAACAGCTGTTAGCAACAAAATGTTTAATTGCACTTAAGACATTTTTTCCCTTTGAAACCTGTCTACCTGCCCTTATGTGGTTAGAAGTGGTCCAAATTAACTACAATGATTTATGTCCTATTGCCAAGATATGAACTTTTAAAAAACACTCTTAAGAATACACACACACACACACGCACACACACACACACACACACACACACACACAAATCCAACTGTTTTGGACCATATTCATGTAATATTAATGACCTAACGTCAGCTACCTAATGTGAAGATCTTACAAGAATTGAATTTAATATAGTACTTTCTCAGTCACCTCAAATGTTATATTAAATAGAAGTTGAGCAAGAGAGGGAGAGAGAGGGGGAGAATAAGGAGAAAGAGGAGGAGGAGGAGGAAGAAGAAGAGGTGGAGAAAGAGGAGGGGAGAAGAGGGATGGAATGAACTTGAGACATAATTTAACCTCTACTTTTGATAATAGAAATAAAAACATGCATCTTGAACACGAATCTTATTAACAATCATCCTTTGGTTGTTTAACTATATTACAGAGAGAAATAAAAAAGGTTAGAAAATAGTATCTTTTTAACATCTATGAAATTCTTGGAGTGTGTGGCCTTGTTTCAAGGACTATTATATTGATGCTGAGCAAATTGTCATAGAAATAACTATTAGAAACAAAGAAAAGAAATAAACATTTCAGTGTCTGGGCCTGAAGGTGTCCTGGGGTAACAAAAACTAGAAACAATTAAACTAGTGAAGAGGTACTCAATTGCACTTGAAGTACAGATGTCACGTCCTAAGCCTTTGTTGTAAAGGCTCAGCCCTTTCTCTTGACCTCTATGCTTCATAGAATCAAGGATCTTCTCCAGGTACACAGCTCACTGGTGTAGCTCACATCCCATCCGTGTCTTCTTGGCCTATGCCATTCATGTCCTTGTCCTCCCCTAAACAAAGAACATCCACTTTCCAGGCTGTAGACCTTGTTCTAGGTCCTGTAACATTCTTTAGACACCAGGGCTGGGATTCCAAGTTGTCTGTCTGTTATCCCTTACCCTCCCTATTTTACTGGACACCTCTTTTTGTGATTATTAATTTCTGGGATGATATCCTTTATACCATTTCAAGCCATTGTGGATAATATGTTATAGATCCCAAACTTTAAGCATATGTTTATCCTTTTCCTTTTTAATTTCTTATGCTTTTGAATCTTTGGAAATTGTATTTTCCGCAATTTGTAAGCCATAATATCAAAATAATAAAAATTGCATTTATTTTTTTCTGATAATCATTTTCTCTAACTTTTTCATTTTTTTCTAGTAATAATTTTTCTAGTAATAACCATAACTCCAAACTCTACCTTTTTTTAATGGACCTTAAATATACCTGAATTTGAGAAAATTTAAGGCATGTCGAAGATCAGTGAAAAATGTGGGATTTACCAATTTTGTCATCTCTTTATGTCATATAGTACATGTTTTCCCTGCCTGGCAGCCAATGAATGACAGACAAGAAAAAATAAGTTGCTATAAAAACAACATACTTTACTATGGCAATATCGTCTGTATTCCTGTCTTCACTTAGTGATGATAAGGTATTAATGGGTCTGAAGCAGGGGTGGGGAACCTGAGGCCTCAAGGCCATATGTGGCCATCTAGATCCTCAAGTAAGGCTCTTTGACTGAACCCAAATTTCACAGAACTTAGTTTGAAGTAATAGGTTTGGTCCCCCATACCTGGAACACTCACCCCCTTCATCTCTACCTTCCGGCTTCCCGGACTTCTTTCAGGTCTCACACAAAGTCCCACATTGTGTAAGAAGACTTTCCAGTCCTTCTCAACCTTAGTGCCTTCCCTCTGAGATCATCTTCAACTCCATCCTGTATATATCTTGTTCACACATCATTGTTCGCATATTGTTTCCCACATTAGACTGAGCTCCCCCAGAGTGGGGATTGTTTTTGTTGTTGTTGTAGTCATCGAGATCTTTGTGTGTGTGTGTGTGTGTGTGTGTGTGTGTGTGTGTGTCTGCCATTTACACTCTGCCTGTAGGTAACCTAACATAAAATCACAGAATTTGTGGTGTAATCATAGGTGGTTGACTTGGAATGGACACCCGGGTTTTGTCAGCTAGTCAGTCAATAAACATTTATTAAAAGCATGTGGGGCAGGCACCATACTAAACACTGAGGATTAAAAAAAACAGAGGCAAAAGACAGTTATGCTTCCCTCAAGGAGATCACACTCTAATAGAGGAGACAAGAAGCCAACAGATATATAGAAAAAAAATGCTATCTACAGGATAATAAGGAATAATTAACAGAGGGAAGGCATTAAAATCAAGAGAGGGTGTGGAAAGCTTCCTGCAGAAGGTTGAATTTTATTTTGAACTTGAAGGTTTCCAGGGAAGGCAATGGGTAGAGATCAGGAGGAAGAGCTTTCCAGGCATGGGAGGCAGCCTGAGAAAATTCCTGAAGCAGAGAGATGGACTGTCATGTTTATGGAACAGCAAGGAGGCCAGTGTTGCTGGATGGAAGGGTATGTGAGGTGGAGTATGAGGTGTAAGTAAACTGGAAAGATGGGGGGGGCTGGGCTATAAAGGGCTTTGAGTGCCAAACAGAGGATTTGGGATTCAATCTTGAAGGTGATAGGGAGCCACTGGAGTTTGTTCAGTAGGGGACAAGTGGTAAGGGCATGAATAGACCTTTAGGAAGATAACTTTGGTGGCTGAGCAGAGCATGGAGTGTGGAGTGACTTGTAGCAGGCAGACTCCCCTACAGGCTATTAGTGCAAGATGAGGTAATGAGGGCTTGCACAAGAGTGGTGCTGGTATAAGAGGAGAGAAGGGGTCTATTTGAGAGATATGCAAAGGTAAGACCAATAGGTCTTGGCCACAGATTGGACATGAAGGGGTTGTGGGTTGAACAGTAAGAAGATGAGTATGACCCCTAGGTTGTGAGCCTGGGGAAATGGGGGGGATGAGGGTGTTCTTTACAGCAATAGGGACATTGAGGTTATAGGGCAAAGATGATGAGTTCAGTTTAAATACTGCATCAGATTTTAATTCCCTGCCTTCTCAAGGTGAACTCACTTAAAATTTCAGAACTTCAGTTAGCTTATCTGTAAAAAGCAAATAATACACTTCATGAGTAGATGGCCTTCACACTTCATTCATTTTTCGCAGTGCAGGTAGAATCCAGTCAGACTAACACAAGTGAAGTAAATTTCTGCCTATGAGGTACAACTTTGGGGGTATCAAGAAGGCTCAAAACTCAAAACAAAGAAAATAAAACAAAACAAAATAGCCAACCCTGAAAATCCCAAAATACTCCCCCACCTGAGAGGGAGTACACTCAATTTCATAATTTTTACCCCTTTGATTTAAGGCTCTATATGGGTCTTTCACATTGTAAACACCCTTGGCAGAAGTAACACTAAGAGTGTTAGATCCTTTTGAAAGAATAAGTTTGAATAAAGGGGAGAATAGATCCATCAGTGCAGTCATTGATTGAATGAGGTGGGAAAGAGGCATTATTGATGTGGGGAGAAAGTGCAAAAGAGGGACAGTTAAACAGTCATCCCATATTTGTGGTCTCCAAACTTAAGTCCTCCATCCCATCAAAAATAGTGGAGCATGCACCCTTGATACAAGCTTGTTGATTTATAGATTATTTAAATGTATTGCTGTATTAATATATTGCATAATTTTTGAAAATACAAAATGCAATTTTAAAAGAATTAGATGAGGTTGAAATATTTTAAAACTGTATTGATTAATGGCAAAAATGTTTTTTTTTTGCTTAAACCAAGATGTAATTAATAACACTTTTTTACTGAGAACAATGTGATTGAATATGCCTCGTTATCTTAAAAAAAAACAACCTGTGTGTACTCTTGGGGGTAGGGCAGATTTGTAAAGAATACTTGTTAGTTAGAAATTAACGCAACAAGGTATATTTCTTTTTTAGATATCTCAAAAAATAGATGAATACAGCACACAACAATCAGATAGTCCTAATGGACAGTTAATAATTATAAGCTAACAATAATAATAATAAATCAGATGATAATAAACCCTAAGAGCTTTTGAACAGCATTTTCTCTGTGTAGAGATATTCTCTGTACACAAAGTAAAACCTTTACAACCTGGCTCCAAGCTGTCTTTTCATGTTCAGTGGATGTTATTCTGTGCCCCCCCCATCCACTCTTTGACTCAGCCAAACTTGGTCTTCTCTCTCTGCTTCTCATGTATGACAACCCACCCACCATTTCTGTGCCTTTGCACTGGCCGTAATCCATACCTGGAAAAAGAGAATTGTCTCAGATTTCAACTCAACAAAAAAACTCTGGTATAAATAACTTTCCCTTTCCTTACATAATTCCTTTGAATGGATAGTACCTTATTTCCTCTTCATGTTTGAATATTTTCATTGTGTTTTTGCATGAGTGTGAAGAACATTTAGAAAGCCAGTTTGGCTGGGTTGTAGAAATGTAAGAAGGGGAATGATTTATATTAAGGTTAGAAAGGTAGTTTTGGGCCAGATTGTGAAGGGCCTTAAGTATCAGAAATGTTTCTACTTGCTCCTATGGTCAAGAGTGAGCCATTGGGGCTTACTGAGTAGAGAAGAGACACAGTGAGATGTGTACTTTGGTGATTTGTCATCATAAGGTGGATGGATATGTTAAGAGGGACAAAACAAGGACACCAGTTAGGAGCACAATATAATAGTTTATCCAGGCCAGTAGTCATGAAGACATGAACACTATGATGGTGGTTCTATGAGGAAAAAGAAATGAGTGGATGCCAAGAGATGTGGAAATAAAAAATAATAAAAACAACATCTAGTAACCGCTTATACAAGTAGGGTAAGTGTGATCAGTGAGTCAGGCTCAGTTAGCAGTCAACAAACATTTATTAAATTTAGAGGTACTTTTCTGGGTACTAGGGATACAAATACAATGAATAAAACAGTCCCTACTCATAGGACTTAGACATCAGCTGCAGTTCAGAAACTCTAACTCCAACTTGATACCAATAACCTAATACCTCTTGACTCCAAATCACATCTCAGACACAACTCCTCAAGCCTAACATTTGATGGGTGAATCATAAATATAGAGATTAAGTTTCCTCTGTAAACTTGGTTGGAAAATCAAAGATGAAAGCATTTGTCAAAATGCTGATGTGAACAATCCTTTAAATAAGACGTCTGCTATTTTGCTGAATTCAAGGCGTCTCCAGGCTTTGCCAACCTGTGTTATTATCTACAGAAGGGTGTGGAACATAGATGTTGCTGGAAGATTTCAGAGAGAGCACCTTTGGTTGATTACATTCCATGGTATGTCCAATTTAGGAGCAGTATGTTATAGGCAAAAGTGCACTGACTGTGGAGTATAAGGATCTGGGTTCAAATCTCACCTATGTGTGACTTTGGGAAAGTCACTGAACCTCCTTAGGCCTCACTTTTCCCACTTGCTAAATGAAGGGGGTTGAACTAGATGCCCATTTCTATATCTAGGTCTTTGTCCCGATCAACTAATGACTCAACCAGCAAACATTTATTAAGTACCTTCTTGGTGCCAAGCACTGACCAATACCTGGGAATACAAAAACAAAAAGTAAGACAGGCTCGGTCCTTAAAGGACTTATTATCTTCTTGGAGGAGACAATGTGGATATAGGCATGTAAGAAATATATATGACAGTTTTGGGAAGGGAAAAGGTCCTAGCAACAGAGGTTTCTAGGAAAGACTTTATGTAGAAGGTTGTACTTGATTTGAACTTTGGCTGAAACTAGGAATTCTGAGGCAAATATAAGGAACTAGTGCATTCCAGGCCTGGCATACAAAGACATAGAAATGGGAGATAGATTGTCACAGGTGACCAAGAAGGCCAGAGAGGCCAGAGTAAACATATAAAGGTATAAAGGGAAATGTGTGTGTGTGTATACACACACACACATACATATATATGTATGTATATGTATATTATGTATGTGTGTGTGTGTGTGTGTGTATGTAGGTGTATATATACAAACTTCCCTTTCTGCATATATACTATACATATATACAATATAAACTTCCTTTTATACATATATACATGTATACACACACACGTGTGTGTGTGTGTGTGTGTGTGTAAAACCCAAAAGGTAGACTGGAGCTAGGTAGGTCATAAAGACCAATGCCAAGCAGAATTTCATATTTGACCCCCCAAAGGTGGGGTTTGCAGGGTAGTGGCATGGTCAGACTTTTGTTTTAGGAGAATCTCTTTGTCACCAGAGGACAGGATAGATTGAAGAGAACATAGGTTCGAGGCAGGGAGATCAATTAGGAGGCCATTGCAATCATCTAGGTGAAAGGTGAGAAGGACCCAAGCTAAGCGCACTGGGTACTGGCAATTGTAATGGTGTACTTTCCAGAGGAAGACGGCTTAGCTGGAAGGCCTTTCAGTTTCAATTCTTAGTTATTTAACTGCGAGCTTCCATGATGTACCAATACTTCCATTCAATTCATTTTAAGTGAATAATTCTCTTTAATTTAACAAACCTTGATTAAGGCAGGACTATAGAAGATGAAATAGTCAGAGAAGCCACAGTCCCTGCCTTAACAGAGTTCACAGCCTTGTTCAGGGGAACCCAAACTTTTTGAAAATTAGAACACTTTTTCATGTAATTTTTTTGATACCTCTAACCTCACATGATAATAGTTATTGACCGACTAAATGCTTGAAAGATATTTGATGTAGTTACCACCGAGCTCTATTCAAAACAAAGCTGAACCCTTCTATGATTCAGGAGACAAATTTTAGAAAGTTGTCTGAGCTACACATTGAATTAATGACTTGCTAGTGTTATGCATTGAATGTCAGAGGGGGATTTGGACACAGGTTATCCTGACCCCCAAGCCAGCAATCTATCCACTATACTCACCTACCACAATGATCAAGCCAATACATTATGAGAAAATACAGGCTGACCAAAAACTGCTAAGAATTCAGTAATGCTTTTAAATTAGTTCTGTTGTATTAATCACCACATCTTCTTTTTTGGTTGTTTTTTTTCCACATTTTCTTGCATTTGAAAAATAATAATGCATCTAAATTCAAAATATTTCCTCTGTCTCTGAAAGGTATATTTACTTGCTTTATTATATTGAGTCATGTTTTCTTATTTAACTTGTGTTAAGGTGAATGTGGAAATCCTTTTTGCATGAATGGATTCATTGAACCTTTTAAAATAATTTGTCAAATTTTCAAAGGTCCATGGGTCAATATTCAGCATCCACTGGGCTACTCATGAGTCCATCTATAGAGTCTGACTTCCAGAAAGACAAGTTTGGCAGGAATTCTTCTGCTTTCTTCCTGACTCAAACCAAAGTTAGTGTCATTACTCTTCTATCTTACCCCACCCTTCTCTGCCATGTCCATACTCTTAACTTTGTAGAGGACCTTAAAGCTATATTTCTGTTCTTCCTTGGAATAATGGAAGTTTGGCAAAAATCAAGCTGGGGGGCTAGATGAGAAAGAAAGCATCGTTGAGGGAATACTGTCTTGAATATCTGAATTGAAGATGGACAAAGAAAAGCGGGTTCATTCTTAAAGATACTAAAATAATTCTTGGGTCAGGAAAGATGTACTACAAATGAGACAGAGACATCTTTCAACCCAAGACAGTTATTGAAGAAAATTCATTCAAATGAAACTGTTAAAAGAGTGGAAACAAATGAATATAATATAAATATAGAATAACATCTTGGGAAAATTTAAAATCTCTCCATTTAACATCTGTCTTATATAACTGTAGATGCTAGATTGATCATTTAAAGAAAGCTGGAGATTTCAAATTGAAGCAGCTGAGTTTATTTACATCCACTGCAAAGGGACTACTTTCTCTGGCAGATTGATATTTCACAAATGTGTTGTATTTGATATTTCATTGAAAACAATGGAACCGTAGGAATTCTTGGGTAATGCCCTATGCCATTCCTTGTTATTGGCCTTCCAAAGGCATCACATTATCATAGTAAGGCATCACCACTTACTTAAATGACACTTTTTATAAGAAGGCTCTATATAAAATTTGTGGGATGCCTGGAGCAACCACATATTTAGGGCAGCTAATTCGTGAAGTGGATAGAGTGCAGGTCCTGGAATACAAAATCCTGAGTTCAAATGCAACCTCAGACACTTGCTGTGTGATCCCGGGTAAGTCACTTAACCTGTTTGCCTTGATTTCTTCATCTATAAAATGAGGATAATAGCACCCACCTCCCAGGATTTGTGGTAAGGATCAAATGAGATAATAATTGTAAAGTGTGTGGCACATAATAAGTGCTATATGAATGTTTACTATTGTTATTATTTTAAAATGGTGTGCAGGTTCCTTTGAATGGTAGAGGTTGTTCATGGTACAAAGTAGTTTGATAGTTTTCTTCCAAAAGTTAAAATTCTGTTTTGAATTTCTCAAAAGACTCTTGTTCAGTAAAGCCTTGATCTGGGAAGCAGAAGAATAAAGTAATGTAAATGCTGCCAAATTATAATCAAATTCAAAAGTAACAGATTTCAAGGAAACATACAAGCCATTCTTTCTTCTGTGGTCTCAAGACTCCTCAATGAAACAAAACCAAACGAAAATCAAGTCAGCTTAAAAAGAGTTAAACAGTTGAATGAGGTTGGCAGGTTTTATTTTTTTAATTAGTTTTGTGTTCTCTTAATAATTGTTTCATTATATTTTGTATATCCACGTAGAAGTCTGATGATCACACTTGGTAAATTTCCAAAACAGCAATAAAGGGGGGGAATACCAGTTAAACAATAGTCCTGCATAGAAACACCTGTGGGTTAAAAGAAGCTGAATCCAATAGCTCTGAGGGGGAGAAATTCCTTAGACAAAGAGTTGATTCTGCCCTGCTGGGGAATGGTAAGCCTTCAAGTGAGTATGACATAAAATTGGGGACACAGCATTTAAAAAAAGAAGATAGATTGAAAGCAGCTCAGAGGAGAGTAACAAAAATGATAGAAGGTTTGGAAAATAAGGCCTATGAGGAAAGGTTAAGAGAATAGGGAATATTCAGTCAAGTGAAAGGAGACGGAGGGGAGTTATAACTGTCTACCAGTAAGTCAAATGATGTTATAAGGAGGCCAAGGATAAATGATCACTTGTAGTCAGTGAGGACAACTAGAAGTAATGGATTTCAGCAAGAGTAGAGAGAACTTAGCTTAAATATTAGGGACAATGATGCAAAACTAAAAATACATGAAATGGAAGCATCCAGCACAGGGGATCTTGGAGATAGCATTCTAGGAATCCAGACTAAATTTGGTGCTTATCTCCCAGAGATGATCTGAAGGACAGAGCAATCAGTCTTACCACCTAAAGAGATGGGCATAGTCACTAAGTCAAAAAATCATAGAATATAAAAAAACAACCCTTGGTGGCCACCTTGTCCAAGGCACTCTTGAGAAAAAAATGTCCTCTACAACATACCTGTTAAACAGTCAGCTATCTACTTTTGGTTGGTAACCTTCCAATGAGGAAGAACTCTCTCCTCCTAAGGCAGCCCATTCCAATTTCAAACAGCTCAAATTATTGGGAAAGTTTTCCTTATATCTGGCCTACATTTTCCCCTTGTCAACACTTTTCCACAACTCCCCTATCTATCTTTGGGGTGAAAGAGAACAAGTCTGTACATATTTTGAGTTATTCTTCTTTGTAGAGGGTGCTTTCTTTTCACTGAAATGTATGCTCCTAGAGAGTGGGGGCTTTCATTTTTGTCTTTGTATGTGCAATGCTGAGCACAGTATACAAGCTTATACTAGGCACTCAGTGAATGCTGGTTGGATAAATGAAGTCAAGTCCCCTCTTAGGGGATAGCTTTTCATGTACTCACAGAAATCTAACATGCTCCTTTCCTCACCTCCCAATCAACTCTTTTTCAGATCGAACAACCACAGTTCTTTGGAATAACCATCATATGGCATGAATTGATGGCCTTGACCATCCTGTATGCTCTTCTTTGGGCATTCCCCACTTTATCAGTCCCTTTTAAAATGCAGGGTTCAAAACTGAGAGCTGTGGCACTCCCATATGGTCTGATAAGTGTAAGCCTAGTGGAGTCTCACTTAACACAACCTAAGATTTCCTAGAATTACCAGGCCCTTTGCTAAGTGCTGAGGATATATTGTTGTATGTGATTTTGATGGAATACCATTGTGTTCTAAGAAATTATGAGCTCAATGATCTTAGAAAAATATAGGTATACTTGAATAAAATAATGAAGAGCAAAGTGAGTAGAACCAAGAGAACATTGTATACAGTAACAGCAATATTTTTTTAAGAAGACTGAGTGAATAAGTCATTTTGACTATTATAAATACCCAAATTAACTACAAAGAACATACTAAGGAAGATGCTATCTGCAGCCAGGGAAAGAACTGATAAACAGAAGTATGTATGGAATGATTTTACACATACATACATATTCGTGTCTAATGGTAGACATCTGTGTGTGTGTGTGAGGGGGGAATTTGCATGATAACTTTATTACATATTTAAAAGGAATAGCAAGTTGCACATAATAGATTTATAATTTCATGTGCAATCATCTTTTTTCTTTAAATTATACTATGTTATAGAAATGCTTGTTTTATTCCATGAATTAAAAATAAAATAAGTAAAACTAAAAAAATGTCACGAAAATACATACACACCCCAGTCCTGGTTTCCAAGGAACTTACTTTCTAATGGTGCAGGGGGCAGCAAACACAAATCAGTAAATGAAAGATCACTGAAGAATAGATGGAGGGTAGCTTTAGAGCCTGGTATGCTGAAGCCAGCTCAGATTTGCTCATTAGAGCCAATTCTTGAATTTTCAGGGACAACATTAATGTCAATAACACTGTATACATTCCCCCTCAACCCCCACAGAGCCAGTGGTTAACCTTTCACCAGTGTTCTTCTCCTTAAAGAGGAAAGTAGGAGCTGTGTGGATTAGGAAAGATCTCAAGGAGGTGGCAGTTAAATCGCATAAAAAAAAAAGCCAGGGGATCTAAGGATCTGAGGGGTTGGTGGGCTGGGTAGAACATTCCAGGCACAGGGACTTGGGAATAACCAGGGCAAAAGTTCAGAGACAGGAGATGGTAAATTGTGTTCCAGCAACGGTGAGTAGGTCAGTATAGTGAGATCAGAGTTCATGAAGTAGTGGGGTTTTTTTCCTACGATACTATTCTTAGCCAGTAAAATATGTTATAATGGAGAAATGAAAGAAAAGGATAAAAGAAACCTTTCCCCTTTCTAGAAGGAAGGTTCTGACTAGACAACAAAATGATGCTAAAAACTAAAGGTTAAAAGATAAATATTGCAAAAAAAAATCCTTCTAGAATTATAGGTTAAAGAATTAGAAGATACCTTAAAGGTTGTCCATTCTAGGAATTCTAATCTGGGGCCTATGAATGTGAGGTTATTTTTAATACAAATGATTGGTTTCCTTTGTAATATTCTCTATTTTATGTTTTGGATTAAAAAAACCACATTATTCTGAATAGGAATACATACATTTCACCAGACTGCCAAAATGGTATAACATACAAAAAAGTTGGACATCATGATTCCAATCCTCTCATTTTACAGATGACAAAGGACCAGGGAGGGGAAATGATTTGCCCAACATTGTACAGGGAATAAAAGTCAAAGCCAGGAGTCAAGCTCAAGCCTGCAGACAAAAAGACTCCAGATCTATCATTTTCCCCATTGTACCACATTGTCTTTCATAAATGTAGTCTTCCTTTACAATGTGTGCTGATGAAGACTGTACTTAGAATTTTTTGATTTTGAAAAGTAGCAAGAAAAGTGTCTTGGGGGAGAAGGGAAAGTTTTCTTTACTAAACAATTGTTAAGTTTAGTTCTGTCTCTTTTGCTAAAGGAGGATAAGGGCCATAAAGGAGATTCTAAATCTCAGCCCCTTGGGCAAAGCCCTTTTCATCTCACCCTCCCATTATGGCTTGGACGAAGGGGAAGGGAATTGCCTTTATGGCAAAAAGTCAGTTTATGTGTTAGTTTCCTTTCCTCCTAAACCACATAGAAATTAATCATGAGCTTTATGAGCTCTGGGCTTCAGGATATTTGGCCCTAACATCCTGAGTAAGTATAGCATTTTGCTTTTTAAGTAATAAAATTATTTTTCTATTTCTTTCCATGATAATTACTTTAATAATGTTTGACTAGATGATATTATACAGTGCAAATCAAGAGAGAATGTGTAAACTTTACAGCACTCGCCTTTGCCTATTAAGACTGTCATTTTTTACAAGTGTTGATTAACCCTTTCTTGATGCTGCCATGGTATGGAGAGTTTGTAAATATGCAGTGACAACTTTAATAGCTGGCTAAATTCTACTGCTAAGGGCCCTTGACTTGTCTAATAAACACCACAGATCAGGTAAATATTTATGTAATCAGTTATCTCCACACGAAACAGACATGATGGTATATATGCCTGGAGAAGCCATGAAAAGAATGCACACTGCATCTGCAGTCAGAGCACCAAGGTGTGAATTCCCACCCTGACTTTGGAAAAGTCATTTAAATTACCATGCCTCAGTTTCCTCAGCTGTAAAGTAAGATGGTTGGACTATGAGATACTTTCCAATTCCAGCTTTATGATCCTATGAAAGAGTGTTTCAGTGGAGAGAGCTTCCAATACCGAGCCAGGAGAGAAGACCTGCCTTTAAATCCTGCCTATAATTAGGGGTAAGTCCCTAAACATTTCTGAGCCTCCATTTCCCTCATCTGTATGATGAAGAGTTAGTACTAGATAACCTCTGATATCCCCTTCTATCTCTAGATTTATTATCTATGGAGAAATCTTATGTACGGTGCCTGTTTCACTGAGTTATCAAATGAGGGAATGTGTCAATGCATTGCAAACTTTAAAACTAAATAAATGGTAGCTATTCTTGTTACAAGCACCAATTAGATTACCCATGTAAAGTTCTTCATAAACCTTAAAGTAAATAATGGCAGCTAATTTTTTATAAAAGAAGGTTTGATGAACTCACACTATAGTTCTGTGCACTATAATAATTGAAGTAGAATAAAGTGCTTTTTTGTCTCTGTTTTTCTTTCCTTGACCAAAATCAGACGGACTCGTAATTAACTGCCTTAAGGCAATATTCAAGACACAGTTTTCTGATAAGGAACAGAAATTGAGACTTTTTGAGAACTCTAGGAAATTCTGCTTGGCATTCAGAGTCCTTTATGATCTAGCACCATGCCCCCATCCTACATGTCCAACAGAACAGTAAGTTCCTTATTCTTTCTAGAACAAAACAATCCATCTCTGAGCTCTGCACATTTTCATTGTCTGTAGCCTGTGCCTGAAATTCTCTTTCTCCTCATCTCTGCCTACTGTCTTCCTTGGTTTCATTTAAGATCCAGCTAAAATCCCACCCTCTACAAGGAAGCCTGTCCCACACTTCTTAATGTTAGTGATTTCCCTCTGTTGGTTACTTCCTCCTTATTCAGTATATAGCTGAATGTATGTATGTATGCAGTGTTTAGGGAAGACTAGCCCTTCTGGCGTGAGGGGTTGCTGAGCCTTTTTCAGGGCTGCTCATGCACCTTTCACCCAACGCTTACCTATGACTCCAAGAAGCTATAGCATGTGCAGTGACCACACCATAGTAAAACCATGTTGGTAGACAGGTTAAACCAGATGGAGGGTAACCAACAGGCCTCGAACCCATTGGTGAGGTAGGAGGATATCTAATCCAAACATGTGAAGACTTCCTCTGGTAGAATGGGTAGATGAAAACAAGTTGTTCCAACAGACATGAAGGAGACCAAATCAGGCACTGTGGAGTGCTTAGAGCTTGGTCAGACATTGAAGAAACCAAGATCATCCAGTGTGCCCTAGGTCACTGCAGCCATCTTAATTTTTGTCTTGCCAATCTATTTTGAGGACTCTGGAAGAGAGAGCGAGGCTGATGGCTTTGTGCAGCTCTGCCTCACAAATCCAATTCATGCACAAGTCAAGACATCACTCCACGATGTTACCGGGCCTCTTAAAAAATGAATGATGAATAACAATTGCTTGTTTGTACATTTGCATGTTGTTTTCCTGGTTAGATTGCTAGCTCCTTGAGGGGCAATGATTGTCATTTTCCCTTTCTTTTTCTTCCTAGCTCTGAGCACAGTGCCTGGCATATATAGGAGATACTTCATAAATGATTATTGACTGGAATGATAGCTAAGCTAGAACCTGCTCAGGAGACTTGATTATTAAATTTTCCTTGTGAGCATTTACACCTTGAAAAATGCCAAATACAACAAATCAGGGCTTGGTTTATTGTGTTATTGATTATCTAGATTTAAGAAAGTAAAGGAGATTAAACTTAAAAGTGTGTTGCAGATACATTTTTTTTCACGGAGAGCTTGTTGTTAAACATTTACCAGCACTTTGCTGGTTTTAGGCATTCCAGAGTCATGATGACTGCAATCTTACACAATTTATTTTTAAACTCTTAATAACGACACCTGCTTAGGCATAAAGAGTTAGGAAAGGTGAAACTTTCCCTGTAGTTTACTTTGGAATTTTTTTGCCTATGTACAATGATTCCACAATCAGAGTTTAGAATATTTTCCAAACAAACACTTAGAACAAGCTATCCTAAGTAAAGAACTATCATCTTTAACAGAAGCAATTCTAACAAACAAGTATTTTCATTTCAGCACTGACAATTATGTAAATGTGTTTGGAACAGCAATGGGCACCTAATTATGACACCTAATTATATCAATTTATTTATACACCTCTTGAACAACATTTTATTTATAACTCTCCACTTATTCCAAGAGAAGACAAAGGAAGGAAGCACTTCCGGGGTGATTACCTCATCATCTAAGCATTAGTCTTGTCACAGAATCATTTGAACCCCAGCATTCAATGTATCCCACAATCCCCCTGAATTCCCATCCTGATTTGTGATCTCAGGTCAGTAAGGAATATGAATGAGTGCCTGTATCAGCAGCTTGTTAGCCTTGGATGAGTGGAGTGATGGAGTGAGTTCTACTTTATCCACCTCCAAGAACAAATCATCAGTTTCTTCCCCACAGTGTAAAAAACACAAAAATGTCTATCATGAAAATAATGCAACAATTTCCTCATAGGCATGTTTTTGTTTGTTTGTGAAATATAAACATTTGAGAACAGAGACCTTTTAATGTTGGTCTTTTATGAATGTTTGGCATAGTGCCTGGCACCTACAAGGTCTTTAATAAGTGAGTGTTGATACAGTTGTTTGATTGACTGACTGACTGACTGACTGATTGCATCATTTATTTGGGGATGAGTTTATAAAACCCAGATTACATAATTCACATGGGATTTTATTTTGAGAGGATTTTTTTGTTTGCTAGACTATATATATCTATATATCTATAGATATATGCATGCACATATATATGCACATATATCATATATGTACATATTATACAATGCATACCTGCATATATATTTGCATGTGTGTGTATGTATGTATGGATGTATGTGTGGATGTTTATAACCGGGCTATATCAGAGGTGGTAGAGAATAACATGACATGGGACCTTAGTGAATAGATTTAGATTTACAATGTGGTGACATTGGCATTAACCTTTTTTTTTTAAAGGTTCGATATTTCTGCAACATTCTTCAGATGGGAATCAGATTGGTAAATATGAGCTTAGAGTCTTAGAAAAGATTTCCTAACAAATTATTAAAAAAAAACCCACTGACACAATGTGGGGGTAAGCTTTTTTATATTAATTTTTTTGAAATTCTGCTCACTTTTCATTATGCCAAATTGTTGAATTTAATTTGCAAATCTCAAAGTTGACAGAATTTTGATTGACGGTTAAAGATACCTATTTGAAATCAGCCAGATGTCCATGAGCTTTCAGGTTTCACTGAATAGGAAAGAAAAGAATAAATCACATTTTAGCCTTTATGCATGCCTTCTTATAGTATTATGAATGATAACTATTTCTCTTCTGCCTGCACAAATTTTGACAAATAAGTATAATAGGGGTTCAAGTACTGATTTTCATGGTGATGCTTGTAGTTCACAGGGACAAGAATTCCTGCTCAGTCCTGAGAGTGATTTGGGATTATTGATATCTTTGGGTCAAATCACATTTGTATTATACCCAGGAGTTCTTAAAGGGACATAGCACACAAGACATGGACTGAGAGAAAAGAATGGAGGAGTTAAGTTGTGCTTTGGTGGCAGAGGGAAAGGCAGAATTCCCAGCCCCACCTTGGACCTAAGTAAAGGAACTGGGAAGAAAGAGAAGCAAAGAGATGGGGTCAAGAGCAGAGACTGAAAGGAAAGTTGGAAGGAGGACAAAGCTATTGCAGAGAAAAGAGTGGGATCAAGTGAGGCACATTGAGCCTCAACAGATATCTCAGAACAAAAGATTTGGGTTCAAGCTACCAGTTGTGCACACTTCCAAGGACTGAGTCAAGTTCCAAAAAAAGATCTGCTCCTTCACCAACTTTCCCTCCCCAGCCCTGTCCAGTAAGGGACATTGTGATGAATGCTTTTTTACCTAAATATTTCCTTTATCCAGACTTTTGCCCCAAACATAAAGAAATCAAGAGAAAGCTGTGCAGGAAGAAAAGGGAGGTAAATAGAGAAGGGATCCCAACTGAAACCATTCCTAAAAAAGGAAATAGGAAAGTACTGAGAAGGATATAGCTCTGCTTTTATAGAGAAGAGTGGGGAGTAAAAAAATCCAATAATAGCCACCGATTTTATAATCCATAGTGACACGTGAACATTATATAAGCAATAATTGAAATGGTTTAATCATGTAGATTTTGGTGGACAAATGAGATTGAAGCATAATAGGAAGTGGTGCTGATTTCCTTTTTCTGTGCATGAATTGAAATCTTGAAACAAGAAACTGAGTATCATGTTAGAAACAGAGGAGGGCCAAGGAAATCATATAGTTTAACTGCATCATTTTACAGCTGAGCAAAATGAAGATGAGAGAGGTTATCTCATTGCAAACTGAAGATGAAGATTATGTTTCTTGCTCAAGGAATTGCCCACAATGAATGAGGGCCAGCAATACAGTACCCAAACCTCTTAGCCTGTAGCCTGGTCCATTTTCCACTAGGAACACCGGTTCTCTTAATTCCTTTGTCATTCTGTTTTCAAATTCTCTTTTAAGTATTATTTGTTATATTCCCTTTTCCTTCTTTTTGGTCCTTCCTCAAAGTCTGAGACTCCTTAGATCCCAATCTACTTCTTAAATTCTTCTCGCCAAGATGAATCACCTCCTTCATCTACTTAAAGAATAATTTTTTTCAAAGAATGCTTTTGTAATAGTCATTTTTTGTTCTCTTGCAAGACTGGTATAGGAAAGCCTTCCTGCAAATGTATAACAACAGCAACAACATAACAAGAAACATCACCAAATAGGCAACATACTCTAACCCAATCAATATATGTTGAAAAAGGAAAGTCAAAAGATAGTTTTAAGGTTCATTTCTAGAGATATAACACACCATGACAGTGATACAGGATAAAGTCACTATAACCAGAAAATGCAAAAAGTTCATTTTAAGGAGCCCAGACTTTTTTTCTTTCTTTCCTTCCTTCCTTCCTTCCTTCCTTCCTTCCTTCCTTGGAAATTGGGGTTAAGTGGCTTGCCCAGGGTCACACAGCTAGTAAGTGTCAAGTGTTTGGTCTGAGGCCAGATTTGAACTCAGGTCCTCCTGACCTTAGGGCCGATGCTTTATCCATGGTGCCACCTAGTTGCCCCTTAAAGGGTACAAATTTAGGAACTAGATTTCTGTTTACATTTTTTTTAAACAATTTTTTTTTCTTTCTGTCTTTTTTTTGGGGGGGGCAATGGGGGTTAAGTGACTTGCCCAGGGTCACACAGCTAGTAAATATTATGTGTCTGAGGTCAGATTTGAACTCAGGTACTCCTGAATCCAGGGCTGGTGCTGTATCTACTGCGCCACCTAGCTGCCCCCTAGGAGCCCAGATTTTTTCATATGTGAGGATGGAAGTGTCCACCTTCCACTCCAATTAATGTAATTATAGAAGGCACAGACACCTTAACTGACTCAATCAGTTGAATTATTGAATAATTGGCATATAATGTCATCACAATGTGTAGACAATCTAATTTAAAGTGAAAGATTCATGGGATTTTTGACCTTTGGATGAAAGGTATATAACAAGGCTCTTGTAATTGATTGAGAAGATGGAATCATATTACAAAATGGCCGAGTGAAGTAGTGACCCAAGTGGGGATGTACTCCAGGTTAAGGGTTTTGGCAAACATAGTCAGGTGAGGGAATCAGAAGGAAGGAGAGAGAGGATGTTGATTCCCATTTCTTTCTCCTCTCCACTTCGCTACCCCCATTGACCATGTCACTAGAGATAAAGAATTAGTTGGAAACAAGATGCCCTGTGTTGAATACATTTGTCAAAGTGTAAACTCAGAAGCCCTATTACTGGAACTGTTCTACCTTCTTAGTATCCTCTTGAAGTTCCCTTTAGGTAGAGCTCTCTGCTAGATTCTGAGGACTGGAGCTTTTCTGTAGTTCACAGCCAGCATTATTCTCCAGTATAAAGGATCACACTCTTTGAAGTTGCTTCGACCTCAGGCAGCTATCCTTCATTTGTGTCTGTGTTTGTCTAGGTTTGACCTCTTTTTGTTCCCAATTATAGATTCTCCTTTCTTAGGTGACCACTGATTAGCCTTCTGTATACCTTTTTGCTCTAATTCAGATGCCTTGTCTCTGCACCTTCTTTCCATTGACACATTAAACAGAGGGCAAGAGAAGGGAGAGAGTAATTCTTCCTCCCCACATGTTGAAAAGCAACCCCTTCGCAGGCTTTTGAACCCAGAGTCCTGCCCCTCTTACTGGACTATTTTTACATGCAGCCCAAGAGATGTGACATGATCTCAATTGCAAGATAGCTCCTGTGTGGTGTTCCCTAGTTTATCCAACAACCAAAGTCCTATGAGCTTTAAACTTTATTAAAAGCTTGTACACAATATGTGATGAGGATATAGGAAAATTCTTTAATATCTAGTTTACACTGGTGATTGACTTACTTAAAATATTCATGCTTTCTATAAGTACATTATTTCTGGAAGATGCTTTCTAGAAGAACATTGTTTCTAGAAGCAAGAAAATATAAGCTATGTAATATATGGAGGAAGGCTGCAAAAAATAAGCACCTACTGAATACTTAGAAAAAACATGATCAAGTAACCAGGAGTATAGACTAGAAGCTTCTTCATAAACTAATAGATGATGCCATGAATTTTTACTCTCTACCATGAATTTTTACTCTCACTGAACATTCAACATAAAAGACAAATAGAATAGCAATGTGTACCAGTTCTACCTCTGCCTAAAATTCATCAAAAATGAGAACAATAACAATAATTAAAGCAATAACAATAAAAAAAGATGAACAAGAATTGATCTAGAAAGTGTCCAAATAAGTAGTTATACAATGTTCATAAAACATAGGGTTCATCATCCTAATCTGGAAAGAATATATTGATTAAGAGGCAACTTACCCCTTCATGGAATGGAATGTCCATGGATATTATATGTTGCCCAAGTTTTTGAACTTTTTCATGAATCAATTGTTTTGCTGATTTTTTTTTCTCTCTAAAAAATATGATTTATCATATGGAATAGCTTTCTGGGAGGCGGTAGGGAAAGGTATAGTTAGGATAACTGTCATGATCTAAAAAACAGAACAATATCAATAAAAAAATTAAAGACCTCTCAGAGCACATGATATGAGGCTAACATTTTACAGAAATATTTTTGAAACAAATATACTTGATTTAATAAAGGAATAATAAAGACAGTGGGTACATGCCACTGAAGATGTCATATGTTTCTGAAAGTTTCTGGATGGAGCCTATGAAACAGCTAAGATACAAGAGTGGAATCAAAAGTTCCTCAAAAGGTGACTTCCATATGCACTCAACCAATGATAGGGTGACGAAGAAGCATTAAACAAATGACTGACTCACGTGGAGTTATTTACAGAAATAGACGGGTTTGTGATAGTGATTCCCAATAAGGCAATGGTTGCTAGAAATTACAGAAAGGCTAAGATTGTCCTTAAAGAGCCTAGATCTATTATTTGATATAATAAAATAATGAAAACTGTATTACGTACCATTTCCAGTTGACAAAGTTGAGAATCTGAAAGACATGATCAAGTGGCCAATGCTATAAACCAGAAGCTTGTTATCTTATACAAACTAACAAGATGATGAATTCCCATTCTACAAATACAAACCCCCAAATATCCTTGAGAATTCAACAAATGAATTATTCTACAATTAGAGCATTTTTCACAGACAACACCATTGCCCACAGCTGCTCAGATATAACATTGATTCATAAAAAATTAAGAACAATATTTTAAATAAATTTCATCATACCAAATAATCATAATCTCAAAACTACATGGAATTAAAAGCTTTAAAAATGCAGAGACCTGGTAGGAGAAATTAAAACTATGTGGGAACAGATTGAGGTATAAAATCTATGTGTCAAAGTTGAATGGAGGAAAATCATTTATTGCATGCTTACTATCTGCCAGGAGCCATGTTAAGCAGAAGGAATATAAATACGAAATAGTGACAGTCCCTATCACCAAAGAACTTACATTCTGATAGGGACAGATGACTCATACAGCAAAGTGACAGGGATGGTGAGTGGAGTAGCAGGGCAATCAATTGTCACACCCTTTCTAAAAGCAATTGATTAGATTACTGATCCCAGAGAAAGAGGTCTGTCTGTCTGTTCTCGTTCTCTCTCTCTCGCTCTCTCTCTCTGTCTCTCTGTCTCTCTGTCTCTCTGTCTCTCTCTCTCTCTGTCTCTGTCTCTGTCTCTCTCTGTCTCTCTCTCTCTGTCTCTGTCTCTGTCTCTCCCTCCCTCTCTCTCTCTCTCTCCCTCCCTCTCTCTCTCTCTCTCTCTCTCCCTCCCTCTCTCTCTCTCTCTCCCTCCCTCTCTCTCTCTCTCTCCCTCCCTCTCTCTCTCTCTCTCTCTCTCTCTCTCCCTCCCTCTCTCTCTCTCTCTCTCTCTCTCTCTCCCTCCCTCTCTCTCTCTCTTTCTCTCTATCTCTCTCATTGTAGGTGGGGGAGGGGAACAGGGGCAAGTAGTACATGAAGTGACATGGAAGGAAGATCTTCAAGTAAAATAAAGTATGGTGTGTCTGGAAATGGCCAGATATAGTCAGTTTTCACCAATTGTTGTGCCCTGAAGACAAGAGCTGCAGGTACAATAGCAGCATTGGAAGAATGACTTGGCAGGAAGATGAGGAGGGTACAAGGTCTGGTGGATGGATATGGCTAGATGTAACAGACTCTGAGATATGAATGCAAATTCCTTGTATGGTTTTTTCCTTTTGTATGACAAATATATACATACATATACGTATATGTGTGCATGGATATGTATATACGTGTAACTGCATGAACAAAATTTTATATGAATGAATACATATGTATACATATTTATGTGTATGTATGTGTATATGACTGTGTTACATAGGAATTTGGGGGCTTTCCATCACCCACTCTCAGGTTGTTTCCAGACTTTGCAGAGTTCCTGGGGCCATACCATGGTTATAGATTGGAGGAAGATAATTCAGAGCGGGGGATGGTTTATTTCAAAGCTTCCTTGAAGCATTCATGTTGATCTCTGATTGGTTGCTAAAATAAAAAGATAGTTGTGAGGCACTTCAAAATTTAGATAATATTGTTGAGGAAATAGGGAAGGATTTTGAGTCTGCAATGGATTTAATTTAAACTTTCTTTTTTAAATTGCTCAGTGTTTTCTTTTTTAAAATTTTAAGTGTTTATTTTCAGCACTAAATTTTCTCCCTCTGTCCACCCCTCCACCCACTAAGAAGGCAAGAAATAGGATCTCCATTATACATATGAATTCATGCAACACATATTTCCATGTTAGCCATGTTGAAAAAAATAAGAAAAATAAAGTGAAAAATACACTTCAATCTGTACTCAGAGTTCATCAGTTCTTTATCTGGAAGTGGATAGCATTTTTCATCATGAGTCCTTTAAAATTTCCATACATCATTGTATTGATCAGAGTAGTGTCTTTTACAGTTGATTCATGTTACAATATTACTGTTACAATGTGCTGCTAGTTCTATACACTTCACTTTGCATCAATTCATATGAGTCTTCCCGGGTTTTTCTGAAACCATTACCTTCATCATTTCTTAAAGCACAATAGCATTCTATCACAATCTTAAACTACAAATTATTCAACCATTTCCCAATTAATGGACATCCCCTCAGTTTTCAACTCTTTGCCACCACAAAAAAAGCTATTATAAATATTTTTACAACTATGGGTCCTTCTCTTTTTTTCTCGATCTTTTTTGAGTACAGACCTAGTAGAAGTATTGCTGAGTTAAAGGGAATGCAGAGATTTATAGCCTTTTGGGCAGAGTTCCAAATTGTGCTCCAAAACGGTTGAAGCAGTTCACAGCTCTATGTGCATCGGTGCATCTATTTTCCCACATCTTCTCCATCATTTGTCGTTTTCTAGTTCTGTCGTTTTTGCCAATCTGATAGGTATGAGGTTGTACCTCAGAGTTGTTTAGATTTGTGCTTCTCTAATTATTAGTGAGTTAGAGCATTTTTTCATATGTTTCTTGACAGCTTTGATTTGTTCATCTGAAAACTGCCTGTTGATATCTTTTGACCATTTATCAACTTCAGAATAAATTCAAACTTTTAAAGGTCTCTTAAGCTGATGTTTTTACTTTGACAGTTCTTTAAGAAACAAGTGATGACATGAAGTGAGAGGGAAGGGAAGAGAAGGGAAGGGTATAAACATTTATATAGTACCTACTATGTGCTAGGCACTGTACAAAGGATTTTTTTTACACATATTTCATTTGGTCTTTACAATAACCCTGCAGTAAATGCTATTATTGTCCCAACTTTGCAGTTGAGGAAACTGAAGCAGAGTTTAAGTGACTTGCCCAAGTCTTTACCTGGTAGAGGTGGCCAGTACTGAGCAACCAATTTCTTCTTGCCTTAGAGAGGAAGCTAGGGAGCACAGTGGATAGAGTATTGGCCTTGGAATCAGGAAGATCCCTGTGTCCAAATCTTGCCTCAGACATTTACCAACTGGACAAGTTTCTTAATCTCTGCTGTTTTGGTTTCTTTATATTAAATGGGGATAATAATAACATCTAACTTCTGGGGTTTTGTGAAGATAGAGATATTTGTAAAATACTTTGCAAACCTTAAAGTGCCATACAAATACTAGTCATTATTACTGGTTGAAACTTGGGAGATGATTTTGTCTGAAGTATCAGACCTGGATTTATTTCTGGCCAGGTCATCTGGAGATTTTCATTCTAACATTCACTGGGACTTTTGGTGTGGATGCTTAACTTATTAGCCACCCTGGGTTTTACTCTTCCCCTTCTTACAAATCCAGGCTAGTTTGTGAAGGGGGACAAAAGAATAAAGTCCCCCAGTGTAAACCCTTGGAGACATTTACCTTGGTGGGCTGCTGGAAGCAGGATCCCAAACTTAGTCTTAACTGCCAAGGAAGAAAGGAATGAGTCATCCCCATTTGGAGGCTGCCAAATCATCAATCACTTTAAATTAATTCCCATTCTCTCTGACACTGGGGAAGTACCAAGACACTTGAGAAAATGTCCTGGAGACAGTTTAGGATACAAGAGTTGTTATTTGAATCTCTGATGGGCAGCACCTTAAGAAATGAAAAGTCCACACCCAATTCACTGAGGTTAGGATTGCTTCTCAAGTTGAAGATCGGTACACTCTGTGATATTTGGCAAGATTCGTTGGGACTCTATGGCCCTAGGGGCTCTGAGAAATCTCACACAATCCCTTTCAAAAATCTTATCACAGTTCTTTCCCCCCCCCAAGATGCAAATAGTATGCGAGAGCTATAAATTCTTCCATTTTAAATATCATTCTGTCCCTTTGGGAGAATCTCATGGGCATAGATAATTACTTCTATATGGGGAATAATGAATCACAAAAGTTTTTGATTCATATCGACACTCTTCTGGCAGATCTCTGGCATGAATCACATACAAATGAATGAATTTTATCCTCATAGATTCACTATATCTCCAGATCCAGAGGAATATGTGAAGTCAAAGGACTCTGTTTCCCTATTCCATCCCCCTCCACTGAATGAGAGACTACAAGAGCACAAATCAACTCAACGTAGCAAAATGGCTTTGGAAGGACATAGGTTTTCTACTGGACAGAAATCATTTCTAGGTAAAAATTATTGCCATTTAATTCAATTCTCTGAACCTCCTTATATTTATTAGTTACAGAGGAAACCACCAATTACTTTCTCCAAGTTCTCTTGGTTTCCCAAAGCTATGTGGCATGTGAAATGATCCCATGAGCTTCCACCTGAATCATGTCACAGTGAAAGATCAATTCTCCTTTTTCAAAAGAGTCAGATGAGGTACTGTGATCCAGGTGGGCCCAACTCCTCCTTTATCACAGCTCTTCATGGCATTCCCAAGGAAAAATGATGACTGTCCTCTACCCTCCTTCCTTGGAAATCCAACATCCGTAAAAAGGCAGAGTGTACTATTCATTTTTTTCTCACACATTTTAATTTGCTGTATACTGTTTGCCAAGGTAAATGGAAAAAATTCATTTTCACTTGGTGGCTGAAATTAAGTGAATTCACAAGGGTTCATTAGTCAAATCTATAGCATGACTTAATTTGGTACATATCATGATCATGCTGCCTTTTTTTTTTTTGATGGAGAATCCATTTCACATGTATCATTTTCTTAGCATATCATGCATTTTCTTGAAGCCTTCATTTTAATGTTGCCCTTTTTAGAACAAAGGCAAATCTCTCCTGATCCCCAAATAAAGTCCAAAGTGTTTACCCATAGTTAAATTTGTCATGTTTGTTTCCTCCACTGGTATCCTTCTCGAGGGGAATGGAGGCCACTTCATGGAATAGACATGACTTCGGGCTATGCTTTTTGAGCATAAGCTCTAGCACATTCTACCAAGATGGGAGGGTTCTAAGAATGGGCCAATGTTCAACCTCATGATCATCTATGGAGGACTAGCCTAGCAAAGTTCGCAGATGCAAATAATCAAATGCTCAGCCAATAGGGGACATAATCTTCTGGTTATCACAATTTATCAAGCCTGAATACTAAGAAATGATGGGATTGTGATCCAAAATCAGTAGAAAACGTGCTTGATATTGATGAAATCGTGAATTTTTGAAGGTGTTGTTTAGAAATAGAGGTGCATTACTCTAAAGCTGGCATGGCTCACTCCAACAGATGGTCATGCATTAACCAAGTATCTGGAGCTTCCTCCAGCATCTTCAATAGATTTTTTTTTTCTCCTCCTCCTTTGTCACAGGCTTGAAATCTGAACCAATACCTGCAGTGATTTCATTGGTCGAGATGCAGTGAGATGACGCAGTGGTTAGAGCACTCAACTCAAAGTCAGGAAGAATTGAGTTTAAATTCTAACCAACACACTTGCCAGCTGGATGACCCTGGGCAAATCATTTAACTTCTGCCAGCCTCCCTTTTCCTATCTCTAAAATGGGAACAATAACACCTATCTCACAGAGTTGTAAAGATTCAGTGAGGTGACATAGGTAAAATGCTTTGCAAATTTTAAAGCATTATACAGATGCTAGTTATCATAGGCATAGATATTATAGTATTACTATTCACTAAGTTCTGTTTTTGGCTTGTTGGGGGCATCTGTTTTTATTTCTTTAGGTTTTTATCTCAACTGTGATTATTATACTGATGATGGCAGGGGGAGCATGGTGCAAAACTGTGCAGCATTCTGCAATGGAAAGTATGCCAGATTTGGAATCAGAAGATCGAAGTGTGAATCCTAGCTCTTCTACTTACTGTGTGTGACCTCAGGCAAATTGCCTCTTTGGGCTCAAGTTTCCTCATCTGACAAATGAGGGTTGACCTAATTTGTCCTTAAAATCCCTTTAAGCTCTATATCTCTGATCCCAGAGTCTACAAAAGCCCTTTTCTGATGTTCATTTTGGTCAGTAGTCAGTCTTGGGTTCTTAAGAGCAGAGGGTCAAGCCAAGAGCAAACTCTGACAAGTCAGACCAAGCTAGAAAGGCTTTGAGCATCTGCCCACCAATGAATCCAGCCTGGCTAATTTTTGCATGACTCATCACCAGAAGGTTGGCCACAAGATAATGAGATTTTTCATTCTACAGTGCTTAACCTGTGGGTACTGTCTTCTAGGGTACAGAGAGGAAATGATTCACATCAATGGATCAAGCAGTCACATTGATAAAATCATGGGGATCATACATTTAGAACTGGCCAAGACTTTAAAGGCCATCTAATACCAAATATCTCATTTGTGTCCCAGGGAGGTCAAGTGACTTAAACTTCACACAGACAGTATCAGAGCCAAGATTCAAATCCAGATTTTCTCTCTCCTAATCCACTGCTCTTTCCACTGTGCCACACCTGAATCTAGGTCTTTTGAACAACTATTGATGATTTATCCACAAGTATTTATTAAGCACCTGTTATGTGTAAGGCACTGTGCCAGGCCCTGGATATACATACAAAGAATGAAACAATTCCTACTATTACAACACAGAGACTCAATACAAATAAATAAAAGATAGTGAAAAGAAAACAAAGATGGCCCATCAGTTATTATGAATATATAATATTGTTATGCCATTAATTATTGATGTGATATTGATACATTATCAATTATTAATATATTATTATATTATATGTAATGTTTTTCTATTGTATCACTCTTGCTAGATGACATGACTAGCTTCTTTTCAAATCACACATCTGTCTGATTGTCACCTTGTCCCATGGGCAGCTAGGCAGAACGGTGGATAGAATACAGGGCCTGAAGTCAAGAAGACTCATCTTCCTGAGTTCAAATCTGCTCTCAGACACCTCCTGGCTGTGTAACCCTGAGCAAGTCACTTAAGCCTTTTTGTCTCAGTTTCGTCATCAATAAAATGAACTGGAGAAGTGAATGGCAAGCCCCTCCAGTGTCTTTGCTAAGAAAACCCCAAATGGGATTATGAAGAGTTGGATGACACTGAAAAATGACTGAATAACAACAACACCTTGCCCCACTCCTTCAATGTGATTCTTCATTTGTAATGTGTCATGACTTATTCACACCCACCACACACACACCTCTCTGTTGCTCTTTGGCTGACCCTCAATTTTAGTTATTAAGGGACAGATATTTCATGAGTCATAGCTGTATAGCATTACCAGAAGAACACTGCTGCCAAATGGTTGGGTCTTTGTTTAAGGGTGAAGTTTATGGTCATTAAATGTGTCATATAGTTTCCCAAAGGCAATCCAACCTATTTTTGTCTTCCTATTTAATTCTGGGTGCAACTCATTGTCCATATGTAGCATATGTCCAATGTATATGTGGTAGTAGACTAGCCCTATAGACTATCTATTCAATTTCATATAATAATCTGGACAATGGGCATTCTTTATTCTCTTTTTTAAAATGTGTGAAATTGGGCTAAATTCTTTTGATTTACTGTAAATCTCATATAGAAGATTCTGCACTAGTTTGGGGTTTGGTGAAATCATCACAATATCTCTGACAAATAGGAACTTCTGGAAATAGGAGTCTATTTCTATTTGATAAAATAGAAGCTCCTTGAGGGAAGGGCCTAGTTAAATTTCTTCTTTGTATCCCCAGTGCTTAGCACATACTAGGCATTTTATAACTTCTTGCTGAATGATTCACTGACTGTCTCTAAGCTGGACAGTCTATATATCAGTGGCAAATGCCATTGGAGATGATGCGGCTCACTTTTATATGCCTCATTTGATAGTAACCATCAGAGAATCATTGAATATTCTTATCTCTGATATGAAAAAAAAATTTAAGATGATAGATTTGTGTACGGAAGGGATTTTCAAGGTCACCTAATCCAACCCTTTCATTTTGTAGTTCAGCAAATGGAGAGGACTTGCCCAAGGTCACACAACTAACACAGCTAGTATTGGAACCTGGCTTTTCTGATTCTAAATCCACCAATCTCTCTGTTCTGCCCTTCAAATTGTTTATGATTTAGAGGTCTACACAGTGCAATGTAAAGAATACTATATTTGAAATTCAAATACCACTACCTATGTAGCTCCCAAGTTTCTTAACATCACTGGGAGAATTCATAAAATAAAGTTGGTTCTACCAACCTTTTTACTGCTTCCCAGACCTCCTCCTCTACTTTATTGACTCCCCATCTCATTCCCCACAATGGGTGTTCCAAAGTGTATCTTTCTTTTCAATATCCCAATCATACCCCCAACTCCCACATTTATAGCATGACTTAGATTCTAACTTTACTGAGATCATCTGATGTGTGTTTTCTCATTCCCCTTTCTGTACTCCTCAAGACTCCTCCATCATTCCCTATTCTATGTATTAACTGAACGCAAAGAAAGAGGGCATTTCAGAATGAATGCTTTATCTTTCTGTCTTTCCCCCCCTCTCAGGAAATCATCTTAGCTATGGCCAAATGGTAGGAAATCTGAAAATAATTAGAGTAAAGGAACAAGTAAGAGTAGAAAGATTCTAGGAGAGCAATTGCAACAGCAGTTTTAGAAGGGAAATCAACAAATGGTGTTTCAATCAAAGCCAAAAATCTTGCCTTAATCCTCCTCTAAGCACCTTTCAGAAAAATCTTAAGTCACCTAAATTTTGACAGAAGAACATAGATGTTATTAAGTGTTATCTGTAAATATAATGGTATCATAAGGTCTCCAGACATCATGTTACATGCCTGTTGTTTTTGTTGCTCTTGTTGTCATGGGCCAGCTAGCTACAAGGGAAGCTGAAGTTGGTAGATCTTTTGAGTTCAAGAGTACTAAACTGTAATGAGTTAAGCTCCTTGGCTGTCCGTACTAAATTAGACTTTAATATGATGAGCCCCCAGAAATAAGGGGGTACCAGCCCATCTAAGGAAGGATAAACCAGTCCACACTGGAACTGCAGCAGGTCCAGTGCCAGTTGGAATGAAGCTGATGTGAATAGCCTCTGTATTTCCAGCCTGATAGAGACAAAAAGATCCAGTCTTACACACACACACACACACACACACACACACACACACACACACACACCAAAATACAAAACTTACAAACAAAACAACAACAACATTTGTTCATAGATTTAGTAAAAGGAAAGGACCTTAAAGACCATTTTGTAGATGAAAAAACTGAGGTTAGAAGAAGTTCGATGTCTTTCCCAGAGTGACCCAGCTGTTAAGTTTCTTAGGTGGAATTTGAATGTAGGCTTTCCTGGATTTAAGTCCAAAACTCTGTCCCCAACTACATGCCATCTCAGAATTCAACAAAAATATGGAAAAATTACAGAGAAAGAAAAGGATCTATTCAGGTGATTAAAGAAGTGTTTCTATTATTCTTTTCAGGAAAATAATATTAAACTTTGTTCAGGTAGAAAAAAATTTTGATTTTATACAACATCCATGTTTCACTGCTTCCAGACCATATTTTAACATTAGGCAATTTGCATTAAATCAAGGACTTGGTATCTTATCAGCATCTGTGAGAGGCTCATTTGGTATGGATTTCCATCTTGAGCTCTGCCAAATCCTTGTTGTCTAAGGTAATGGGCAACTCCTCTCCTGGGATTCTCCAACGAGGTATTATCTGAAGATTCCATGGGATTCTTCACTGACTGGCATGTCACCCCTTGGTCTCCAAACCTGGGATGTTTACCTAAAGAATGTCCTTTGATGGGCAGTTCATTGTAGCTTATGGCAGCCTATACTGGGAATTCTGCCAGGGGCAATTGTACAGGAAAGGAAAAGCATATGGGAGGCATCGCCTTCTTCTCTAGCTTTGTTTCAGGTAATCTGCCCAGAATCTGTTGGCCCAGCTTGGAAATTGATGAAGCCAGGCCATTCTCTGAATCTCTGGCAGCACGGCTCTTTCCTCACAGAGTTGAGGAATTTAGTAGGAAAAAGTCACTTTCCCATCCAAGCCACAGTCGCGGTGGGTGTGGTTGCAAGGTAGCATGTTGGGTCTGGGCAGTCCATCTTTCTTAAATGGAGGTTAAATGACTGTAACCCTACTTGACTTGAGCTACAGAAGCCTCCATTATGCCCTTCATTGATCCAGAGAGGCAGACACAAATAAGAGCCAGAAGATCTTCCTCCAACAACAAGGAATCTTTAAATGTGCGCTCATTTGGCAGTGGCATTATCTTAAGACGATTATCCAGTGTGGGAATGTTTATTGCCTTGTTTCGAGATGCACAATGAAAAATTAACAATCATAGTGTTTTTTCGTATAAATGCAATATTTCTGCTATTGTGTTTGTGGAATTCAGCTAGATAATAATTGATTCTGTGACAGGGATTGGCTAATTTGCCAACAGTATAGCATAAAACACATTTATACAGTCAATTACACCCAAGTGCATGGCCTATTTGCTTTATAATTTCATAAACTTGCCAGCAATTTAAATAAAAAAGTTCCATTAAATTATCATATCATGTGATGGAATGATATTGCCAAGTATATTAAACCATGTGTGTTCAGCCAGAATTAATTAAATATTATTACTTTTTTCTTATTAACACATTGAACTTACCCTTCCTACTCTCTACTCGAAATAGAAGCCTATTAGTGAACAAAGTAAACTTAAGGGCAAAGTTTAAACATTTTCCTGAGGGTGTTTCATTAAGAACCCTGGTTCCTTTGTTTAAACATTTGCTCTTGGTAAATGTACTTGTATTGTGAAAATATTTTATGTTCTTAGATATGAATACTGGAAAAGTTTAAGAAATGCCTTTACTGGAATTATTCTGGTTTTCTAAGTGGGACTAACTGTTGTTTTCAGATTTAAAAAAAGTCACAAGGAAAGAAACTTCAACATTGTTTTTCATTCCAGCTTTATTAGTGCCCCATCTATCCTCCTAAGCTCCCTAAGAAAGGAGAAATCTAAGATTTGAATAGTTTCAGAATGGGAAAACCAATAACACGCACCAGACCCTGAATGCAGTATAGATTCCTGGTTAATCTGAAGCAAATTAACAAGCCATCTCCAAGGAGTTGCTTACTCCAATAAATCTGCCCCACACAATAAGAATTAATCCCTTAATATGACAATTGCTTCATTTTCTGAAAGGCAGGACATAAAGAGGTCAATTTTTACTTGACACTAGCCTACCTGAGTGAATTATAACCCAGGCAGCGACTGACACATAAATACTCCCAGCTTTCTCTCTTACTGTCTCTTTCTTACATGGAAATACTCCCCACATTGTCTGGATTCTCCCTGTCTGGAATCACAAGCATTCACTTCAAGAAAAGTTTTATCATCATTCTCATTATCATACCATCATCACATTCTTTATTCTCCTCCTCCTCCTCCTTCATCTCCTTCTTCTACTTCACTAAAGAGACTTTATGAAAGCCCACATTTTAAACATACAGATTTATAATTACCAGCATTTACTTGAACAAGATAGTGTTTAACAGTGGATAAGCATATCTTTAACAGAAGTCTGCCCAGACTCAGCAGAAAAAAAAAAATTACCATTGAGATTTAATTATGACAGACAGAAGTCTCTCCTGGATAACAGTGTAGACAGTTGGAATTGGCGCGGCTGTGTCTTCTTCCAGCTTCCTCCCTATGTACTTCTGTTAAACACAGTTTTTGCTGCTCTGTGACTACTGTAAATGGATATAATTGAGCACTTCAAAGTTCTGTCTGATTTGGGTAAGGAGAAAATAGACAGACCAGACCTTGGCAAAGGAGACATGGATCAGGACGGTCATCTTGCTCATTCTTCAAGGCAGAAGAGTATAGTAAAAAGAGAGCTAGGCCAGGAGTTGGGAAAGATCTGGGCTCAAATCCCTTTTCTGATACTCACTAGTTGTGTGACCTTGGGAAAGTCACTTAAGCTCTCTCAGTCTGAGCTTCATGTCTAAATGAGTAAATGAGTGATAATTATACCCATCATACCTAATGCTTCAGGGTTGTTGTGAGACCCATGAAATATAAGTGTGGAAAGTGTTTTGCAAATATTGTATATACAGACATAGATTTTATATATACACATAAATCTCTATATAGTATGTGTGTATATGAAATATGTAATATTATATATATATGTATATATATGTACATATTGAACTTACTTTCCTCCTCTCTATTCAAAATAGAAACCTGTTAAGTGAACAAAGTAAATTTAAAGGTCAATTTCTCTTTGCTGCAAACCTTAAACATGGATGGATAGATAGATAGATGGATGGATGGATGGAAAGGTAGATAGAAAAATAGCTAGAGATGCTAGATGGGTGGGTAGATAGATAGAAGATAGAAAAAAAATAGACAGATAGGTAGATACATAGATGATAGAAGATCGGTGATAGACAATAGTTGGATAAACAGATGGATGGATGGGATAGATGTGGATATCTCCACTACTTCATATAAGTGAATATAAAAGGGATTATGACCTAATGAATAGAGAAGAACTGACCTTTTAGTCAGGAAGTTATGTTCAACTCTCACCTCTGACACACACAGGTTGTGCGACCCTGAGAAAGCCACTTAACCTTTCCGAGGCCAAGGCAAGTCTAAGATTATAAATTGCAAAGTGATCAGCTTTTAGAGAGGGAGTTTTCTCATCCTGAATGCCTCATTTTAATAAGCCTTGAGTCTAATATGATACCCCAAATCACTCTGTAATTGAGATAATATTATTTATTTTCCCTAAAAACATGAATTATTTCTAACATTCTTCAGAAAAATATTTGTGCTCAGACCATCCTCAGCCCAAAAGCTTTGCTGCTGCTGATCTCTACAATTTTCAGGCATGTCTAAAGCATCTCTGGACTCAGGCAGACACTCTAGGACAACAGGAGATTGTGTTAATGCCAAGCCTAAAAATGTGGAGATTTTGATGATTCAAATGAATGGTGTTTTTGAATAAGGCAAAATCTATAATCTTTGTAAATATTACACACTATTATTAAAGAAGCAAAAACGAATTGTGCTAGAGTTAATTAAGGCTTTAAGAAATGCCTGCTTTTATTGGCAAAAAAATTTTTTTTGTTGCAACAAGAAAACTAAAAATTAAGAGGATGGTTGGCAGCAATATTGATATGCTAATGGATAAACATGCTAATTTAGAAAAAACTAATCAGCAAAGACATTACTAATGGAAATGTACTGGAAAATGACTAATGCTGTATGCAAACCTGGTATGTACAAAATTAAGAAGAAACTCATTTTTTTTGGATAATTGGAAATTGAGAGGAGAATCTTGATGCTCTTGAAACTTTCCTTACCTAAAGTGTGGACAACCTGGACTGTTGTTAGAGAAACCTATTGATCCCTTCATCCTAGACTTAATAAGTATTTGTTCAATGAAAGAATGAATTCAACAGGCATTTGTTAAATGCCTACTATGTGCCAGGCACTATGCTAAGCACTTCTTATAAATATTATCTCATTTGGTCCTCATAACAGTTCTGAGAGGTAGGAGCCATTGTTTATTCTTACTTTACATATGAGGAAACTGAGGCAGGCAGCAGTTCAGTGACTTATCCAAGGTCACACAGCTAATAAGTGGCTGAGATTTGATTTGAATGCAATTCTTCCTGACCATAGGTTAAGAGCTCTATCCTCTGTGTCGCCATCTGCTTCTGAAAAAGTCCCTGTCCTCAAAGAGCTTACATTCTTCCGGGGTTGGGGTTGGAGGAGATAATATATACATGTACAGGAAAATATGATTTAAAAAAAATACAAAGTAATTAGGGACGAAGGATGGGGGGACACTTATGATTGGAGGAATCAGGAAAGACCTCTTGAGGAAGATGGGGGCATTGAAAGAAGTGGTGATTTCAAGAGGAGGAATTCCAAGAAGGAGGAACTTCCAGCTATAGATAAGCTGAGCACATGGCAAGGATGATGCAATGTCCTATGGGGGAATGGTAAGAAAGATGATAGTGTCTTATAAAGACAGTAAAACACTCAGCTCTTGCCCTCAAAGTTCTTAGAGTCTGGTAGAGACAGGATGCATACACATATTTATAAGAACCAATAGAAATCAGAGAAACATGCTGGCTCTGGAATCAGAGGATCTGGGTTTGAATCCTTCCTTTGACTCTACATGTGTGACTTTTGACTGTGCTTGGCACAATGCCTGGTTACAGTGACTTCACCTTCCTTGGACTCCTCAATTTACTCATCTTTAAAATGAAGGACATTGGCTTGGATGGCCTTTGAGATCTCTTTAACTCTGGATCTATGAACTCTTTGAAAGAATATATGCACATACTGGCAGCATCACCCTGTCTCTTCTTTCTTCTAGTCGTAGTAGAGATATTTCTACTCCTCATTAGAGTTGAGATCCCTGTCTCTGCCTTTAATCTCATTCCCTCCAACTTTCTCCAAGACCCTACTCCCAGCAGTCACCAGTTCTCTCTCTTGCATGTTGAAGTTGCCCTTCCTCCCTGCTCCTTTTTGCATATCCAATCTTTTTCTTAAAGCCTCTTCCCTTCTTTTCTGAGAAGTCACACACTCGTGGTTCTCTTCTTCCCTATCTGACTATTCTTCAGTCTATTTTTTTGATCCAATATCCATCCTTCTCCTCTTTTCACTTTCTCTTTTAGACTTCACTTTCCTCCTATTCCCTCCCTTCCTTCCCCTTCCCTTCCTCTCTAGGTCCTCCCTTCCACTTTCCATTAGTAATCAATAATTAGTAAATTCAATAATCTCAAAATTATGTTTTTTTGTTAAGTTGTTTTTCAGGCGTGCCTGATTCTTTGTGACCCCATTTGGGGTTTTCTTGACAGAGATACAGTAGTTTGCCATTTCCTTCTCCAGTTCATTTTTACTGAGCTGAGGATATGAGGCAAAGAGGGTTAAGTGACCTGCCCAGGGTCACACAGCTGGTACATTTCTAAAGCCAGATTTGAGTCAGGAAGATGAGGTCCAGCATTATCCACTGTGCCACCTAGCTGCCATGAATTTCCTCTCAGAATTTCAACCTCAGATCTCTAACTACTAGGGATCAAAACCTCAAATTCAACATGTCCAAAATTCAACTCTCCCCTCCTTTAAACTGAGACACATACATACATACATACACACATATATACATATATATACATACATATGTATATACATATGTACATACATACAAACATATATATACGTACACACATGCACACACACATATATATGTACATATATGTGTGTGTATGTGTGTGTGTGTGTGTGAGTGTGTGTGTATATATATATATAGTCTAGGCAAAGGGGTTAAGTGACTTTGCCCAGGGTCACACAGCTAGTAAGTGTTGTGTGTCTGAGGCCAGATTTGAACTCAGGTCCTCCTGAATCCAGGGCTGGTGCTCTATCCACTGTGCCACCTAGCTGCCCTCAAAGTGATGCATTTTTGCTGAAGGCTTTACTATTCTTCTGATCAGCCAGCTTCATAACCTTGGAGTCATCCTTGACTTGGCTCTTGGCCTCATCCCTCTTATCCAATCAGCTGCTAAATCCTGTCAGTTCTTCTTCCAAAGTCTATCATATATGTACCCTTCTCTCCCCTCACAGAGCCACCATCTTCATCCAGGCCCTTGTCTCCTCTCACCTGGACTATTGCAATTGCCTCCTATCTGATCTGCCTCTTGATACTGCCCTTCTATAACCCACACTTCATTCAGATACCACATTAATCCTCCTGAGGTAGAGGTTTGACCATGTTACTCCTCCCCTCAAAAACCTTCAGTGGCTCCCAATTGTCTATCAAAATAAACACATCCTCCTCAACTGGCATTTAAGACTCTATCAAAGTTGTCTCCCATTAATTTTTATATCCTTATTTCAAATCACCTTCCCTTTATGCTTGATGCATTCTAGTGAAACTAGATTATGAGCAGTTTCACAAACCTGATATTCTAGTTCTGTTTCAACGTATTCATATAAGCTGTTTTCCATGACTGGAACGAACTCCATCTCCTTTCAGAAGCTTTATTTTCCGTCAAGACTCAGCTCAGTTACCACTGCCATGAAACTTCCCTTGATTCCCCACTCCAATTGTTACTGTTTTTTCTCCACTCAAATTACCTGCTTTGTACTCATCTATGCAGTTTTAAATGCTCCCTGAGGTCAATCAGTCTTTCTCATTTCTGTCTTTGCATCCACAGTGTCTGGGAGAGTATTTTATATATAACAGGTGCATAATAAATGCTCACTGAGCTGAATTTCCCCCTTAAATTATTCTCTTCCTGACTTCACTCTTTCTGGAGCACTACTATTCAACCTCTCTCTCTTGTCTGGTATCTGATCCCCTAGACTAGTGACACCCAGATACTTTTAACTGTGTATATCTATCACTAAAAGAGCACATATTTCCAAAATACATGTATTCATTTGTAAATTATATATACTCATTATATTATATTATATATTATATATAAATTATATATACTTACTACTGCAATAATATATCAAACATTATAAAACACAATAGAAATAAAAATATGAGATAAAGGTAAAATAAGTCATTTTTTTTTACATTTTCTCTTTTAATGGTAGAAAAATAACTTTTTACTCTCACTAAAATGAAAGCAAATATATTTCAAAATCATCATTAATTTCAAAAGCCCCCTCTGTCTGTGCTGGGGGAGAGGGTTGACTTACAAATAAGAATTGTTTTTAATGGATTAATTAATTCTTCAGGTAATTTGATCAATATAACTGGCCAAGTAGATGAATTTTTAGATACATTTTATTGAAATGCATAAAATCCAACAATGAAATAGGAAGTTATGTCAGTGAATATAACAGTTTTTCAGCAGAAATAATGTTCTCCTGTTATGTATTCACCAAACTCAATGCAAAATCAACATACAAAAATGTATTGTTTCCAATTTCAACTAAGCAGAGAATTTCCTTTATAATTTGTCCCTCTTTTTTAAAGTTCTGCTTAATGTATGATCTCATGCCTTAATTGCCTATTTGTGCTTGGATAGTTGAGTTTTTGCATGAGTGTGAAGAACAGCAGGAGGGCCAATTTGGCTGGGTGTGGAGTGCATGAAGGGGAGAAATGTACAATAAGCTGCAAAGGTAGAGAGAGCCCCGTCTGTGAAGGACATTAGATGTCAAACATAGGAGGTTATATCTGATCCTGGAGCCAGTGGTCAGCCACTGGAGGTTACTGAGTGGGGGGGGGCGAAATAGAGAAACATCGATTTTAGGGAAATCACTTCAGCCAGGTGTGGTGGCTCACACTTGAAACCGCAACTACTGGGAATGTTGAGGTTGTTAGATCTCGAGCTCAGGAGTTCTGAACTACAGGAACATATGCCAATAGAGCATCTGCACTAAGTTTGGCATTACTATGGTAGACTCCCAGGAGTGGTGGGATTGGGCCAAGAGTAGTTCCTGAATTACTGACCTAAGCAAAATAGGAAGACACAGTCTTTAAAAGACAGGAAGAGAAGGAAGAAAGGAAAGAAAGAGAGGTAGACAAAGACAGAGACAGAGAGACAGAGAGAGAGAAGGAAGGAAGGAAGGAAGGAAGGAAGGAAGGAAGGAAGGAAGGAAGGAAGGAAGGAAGGAAGAAAGAAAAGGAAAAGGAGAAGAAAATCACTTTACTGGATGGATGGACATTGGTTTTGGAGTGGGGAAAGACTTGAAGCAAGGAAACCAGCTAGAAGGTTATTCTAAGGGTCCATATGAGAGGTGATATAAGATACATAGAAATGTTAAGATTTTGAAACAGGTTAGTTGCGTGGGATGAATGAGAATGAGTAAGCCAGGATGGCACCGAGCTGGTGAACCATAGTGGATAATCAGAAGAATCATGGTATCCTCAATAGAAAAAAAAAGAACATTTGGGAAAGAGTAGTTTGGGGGAATGGGTAGAAGGGAGGATGATGTAATGAGATCTGCAAAGCTGATAGCAATCCATCCATGAGTTATCCCATGTAAATATTGCACCAAAAGGGGGTGGGGACAAACTGACCTAGAGTGTACTTTCTTTGGCCAGAATGTCATCTAAAGTACAGGGGACAGGCATAGAATGTATACTGGGGAGGTGTGGGGAGGGTGGTAGAATGGCAAGAGATTGGGGAGTTTCCCAGAGATAACTAGGTAGCTGCTGCTTAGGTATCTGGGTCATGGTTAGATTATAACTGCTCTGAGAGGTTGAATCCCAGGGCAGAAAGGGAGACCAGAGGAGATTTGGAGCTTGCACAATAGGGAGCAGGGCCAGAGGGGAGCAAAACCCACAATTCAATATGGCAAGGTTGTGGTCCATTGTCTTATCCTCTGGTTGACCACATACCCCTTGGGTCATACCACAGTGGTCCTCCACACCATCCCTCCTTCCCCCGAGCCAGTACCCCATTTTGGAGACTACTGTCCAAGACCATGCCTTGGGGGACTAAATTCACTCGGCTTTAGAATCTCCCCCCACTAAGTTTGTGAACATAAACTCACATAGTTCACTCTATCTAGCAGGCTTAGACCACTGTCTTTTACTGTTGTTCAGTCATTTTTCAGTAATGTCCAACTCTTTATGATCCCATTTGAGGTTTTCCTGACAAAGATAATAGAGTGGTTTACCCTTTCTTTCTCCAATTCATTTTACAGATGAAGAAACTGAGGTAAACAGGGTTAAGTGACTTTCCCAGGGTCACACAGCTAATACACATCTGAGGTCAGATTTGAACTCACGAAGATGAGTCTTTCTGACTCCAGGTCCACCACTCTATCCACTGTACCACCTTATTGCCCATACCACTATCCCACTTTGGTCATATTCTTATCTAGCCTGCCACCACGAGCACCATCCCTGTCAAATCTCTTGCTCTCGAAACTGTAATCTGTAAATCTTAACATTGCTTCTGGAAAGGGTATGCCAATCTCCTCCCTTATGGAGTACTCCACTAACCATGACTTCGATTTCCTGGTACAAAACTCTTTTCCCTGGACACCATTGCCTAAGAAGTATTGTCTCCTCTTCTTTCAAAGGTCTGCACCTTGGGGACAGGGATTGCCTTGCTTTTGTATTTGTGTTCCCAGCCCTTAGCACCACGTTTGGTGCAAAGGAAAGGCTAAACAAATGCTTTTCGTTCATTGATTCCCTGCATTATCTTTCAGTCTGCTTTCATCACTTCTCGTATCTAATTAGTTCTGTTCCTTCCACTTCTGCAGTGTTTCTCATGTTCTTTACTCCCTTCTACATCCTCTGCCATCTGGCTATGCTGGGTTCTTTGAGATTCCTCTCCCACAACACTTTGTCTCCAGGCTCATGCCTTTCCCTGGCCTGCATGCCTGGAAGTCCCTCCTTCATTGCCTTTTCCTCCAGGCTTCCTTAGCTTCCCCTTTCCTTCAAGGTTTACCTCATATCCCAGCCACAGGAGACCTTTCCCATGTCCCCCTCCCACGACTTCCTTCTGAGATTGCCTTCAATTTACACTGTCCATGTCATGTCTGTGCTTACTTATTTGCATATTGTCTTCTCTATTAGAATGTGAGACCCTTGAGGACAGGAACTATTTCTGCTGGGACTTATCCCAGTCCCTGGCACATAGTAAATGATTAATACATGCTTGGTGATTGACTGAATCATCTCCTTTCCTTTATTCCACTGCCACAAACATAAAGAGGGCCCTCAAAACCACTGCTTGCACAATTGTTAAAGCCTCCTTATAGGTCTTCCCTTCTCTACTCTCTCCTTCCAAATGATCCTTGAGAGAGCTGACAGTATAATCTCTTTTTTTATGAATAAATCTGGCTTTCTTTCTACTCTGGACAAAAAATACTTTCAGTTTCCTTATTTTGCCAAGTAAATAAAATAAAATCTCCCTTGGTTGGCATTTAATGTACTTAAAATTTGGTGCCATCCTTCCTCCCTAGCCTTATATTATACACTATCCCTTTCACATTGTGACTTTCTCCATTTCTGTTTCAATATATCACAGGTTGGCATAAGAAATTAAATGGGAATTTGGGGGGAGTTTTGTGGAAGTCACAGATGATACACAAAGGTCAGCAGAAAAACACAGAAAGAGTTTGGAAACTCATAGATGCATAAAATATATGTATGGCATATAATATCAATGTATTTTATCTTTTAATTATTTAATTAAATATTATATTATGCTGTATTAATATATTGTATTAATTATTAATTAATTATCTTTTAATACCATAATAATTCAGACATCTTCTCTGATAGGAAAGGAGGGTCAAAAAACTTATGCAGATTTTCCATCTGAACATGCCCTGAATTTTCTGAACTCCATGACCTTGCTCTTACAGTCCCTGTACCCCTAACCCACTGAATTCTCCCTAACCTGCTGAATCCCCGCTTATCCTTTCGAATACTTTGCTCAGATGATACTTCCTACATGATTCCTTCCTTGATCTTCCTTAAGTTTCATATAACATTTTAGACTTTGAATTCAATGCCTTTTCCTTGTTTGATTTTATTTTCTACTTTTTACATCATACATCTGCCATGTAATGCCACATATCACAGTGAGCTGTGCTTGGATTTTTCCCTGTACTAGATTGTAAGGTCCATGGTGGTGGGGAGCTATGTCCTAGGTAACCTCTTCCCAGCATAGTACTCTGAACACAGCAGATGCTTAATAATTGTTTACTGAGTGAATAAATAAAAATATTGGCACCAAGCTGAAGACTTGGTAGACAATAATGTGCAAACTTTGAGGTGTATGATTTCATCGGTGTAGGTTCTACTTTCTTATGTACACATCTCAAACTCTTTATATTAATTAAGTTTAAGTATTATTTCATACTATTTATCATAATATTTATATATTATATAAATAGTATTTATTATTATATTATTCATTATTAATTTTATTATATATTATTTATTTATTCTGTTTATTTAATAATTATTGCATTATATAATTATATGTACTTATTTATATATAATAGTATTTATATTATATTATGCTATATTATATCATATTAATAGCATTTATAATACTAAGGATTATATTTATACTATTTTAAGCATTACCTATATTTAGGGGGCCATCATCAGTCATCCTGATCTGTGTCTTGCCATTGGATTCCAGATAAGAGAGTGAGGCTGGTGACTTTGCAAAGCTCTGCCTCACAAAAGTCCGATCCACATGCAAGTCAAGACAGCGCCTTCCTGAGGTCATTGTTCCTCTTTAAGAATGGAGGGTGAATGACAACAACACTATCTCTATTTATATCACTATCATTGTATGTTAATGAAGTAGCAATATTTAAAAGGATAGCATTTGAAGTTTGAAAAGGCCTTCACATATGACATCCCATTTGATCTTCATGACAATCTTCTGAGGAGGTAGGTGATTATCCTAAGGAAACTTGAAACTCAGAGATATAAAATGACTTGCACAGAATCATGCTGCTTGTGTCAGAGACAGGATTTGAACTCTGGGCCTCCTGACTCCAAGTGCAGTGTTCCACGCCACTGAGTTACAGGGTAAGTGGTTTTCTACTGTTGTTGTGCTGGACAAATTCATTACCATCTTGCCAAAATATGATGAACCTCTCTTCCAGTCCTTGGGTATACAGACCATTACCAGCTCCGTATTTGAAGGCTACAGAGCCTTCTTGTAATTCCTTGGCATAACCTGCAAAAACCCAGGATCCCACCCACTCCGCAGGCAGGCAGCAGAGTATATGACTTTGGTAGTGGTAACCAAGAATGCTATTCAGTAATGAGTCAGTTAACCAGCATTTAGTACTGAGTGCTGGGGTTGCAAAGAAAGGGGTGGGAGGGAGAGGTGCTTGCTGCCTTTAAGAGGCTTACATTTTAATTAGGAAACTCTTTGCCATTCTACTGTAAATGATAATCACTTGTGAGTTTCATTAAATTCTTCTACCATGACTTTATGTTCCAATGTGTGAAAACATGGCTAAGGCTGGGTCATAGGTCCTTCCATATCACCACTCCTTGGAATATAGCAAGCATTTCATAAATGATTTTAATTCATTCATACATCCCATGTGCCCGCCCCATCCAGCCAGCTATCAAAGATATATTTAAGAATTGTAGACTGTCACAACTTAAAGGGACTTCAGAGATCATCCATCTAATCTGTGCCTGCCCCTTTGCCTCTGCTATGATCCATCTAGGGTCAATTGTTAAATCAATGCCTCTTTCGAGGGATCTGCAGATTCTCTCTAACAAATTGGAAGAATCAGTTCTGTTTTACATTCTAAATTCCTGAAGGGCAAGACTCCTGGATGTTTGCTTCTTTTTGTCTAATGCCACATGTTCTATTTGCCAGCATGCCCATCAGTCACTGAAGGCAGGTACAAGGATTAATACCACCACTGGAAGAACTCTGGTTTTACTGACAAAACTGAAGACAAGGATTGGGATTTTGTTTTACTTCCGTTTTTACTTACTTTGAGTAAATGGGACAATCTACTCTCCGTTTTCCTTAACATCCTGTACCCAAAGACCCACAGAACAATGATAATAATAATGCTGGTGCTAACTGTAATGTTTTGTGGTTTGCAAAGAGCTTTATACTGGTTTTATTGAGAAGCAGCTTGGTATAGAATCAGAGGATATGGGTTCAGATTCTGTCTCTGATACTTACTGCCTGGATGATCTTGGGCAAGTCACTGCATGGGCCTCAGATCTCTCATCTTTACAAAGAGGACCTTGAACTAGATGGCCTGTGAAGTCCTTTCTAGCTGTATAGCTAAGATCCCATGATGACTTTAGGGAAGCAATTTCTATAGAACCATGGCAGTACAGGATAAATTATGAAGGATTGAGGATAAGGGATAGATACATATTCTAATTTCATCCTGTGAGGATTTTCATATCTGTGGAATAGGTGCTATATTTAATCCCCATTTTATGGTTGGAAAAACTGAGTCTCAGAAAGAATAAAAGACTGGGCATTCCCCCATTGAAAAATGGTCAAAGGATATGAGTAGGCAATTTTCAGATGAAGAAATTAAAGCCATCTATAGTCACATGAAAAAAAATGCTTTACAGCACTATTGATTAGAGAAATGCAAATCAAAACAGCTCTGAGGTACCACATCACCCCTATCAGATTGGCCAACATGACAAAACAGGAAAATGATAAATGTTGGAGAAGATGTGGGAAAATTGGAACACTAATGCATTGCTGCTTGGAGTTGTGAACTAATCCAACCATTGTGTAGAGCAATATGGAACTATGTCCAAAGGGCTATAAAACTGTGCATACCTTTGACCCAGCAATAGCATTTCTAGGGCTATATCCCAAAGAGATCATAAAAAATGTGAAAAGGACCCACAAGTACAAAAATATTTATAGCAGCTCTTTTTGTGGTGGCAAAGAATTGGAAATTGAGGGAATGCCCATCAATTGGGAAATGGCTGAACAAGTTGTGGTATATGAATGTAATGGAATACTATTTTGCTATAAGAAATGATGAGCAGGTGGACTTCAGAAAAACCTGGAAAGACTTGTATGAACTGATGCTCAGTGAAGTGAGAAGAACCAGGAGAATTTTGTACACAGTAACAGCCACATTGTGTGATGAGTGACTTTGATAAACATAGCCCTTCTCAGCAATGCAAGGATCTAGTACATCTCCAAAAGTCTCATGATGGAAAATGTTGTCCACATACAGAAGAAAAAAAACTACAGAGTTTGAATGCAGATTGAAGCACGCTACATGATCTTTTTTTTCTGTTTTGTTTTGTTTTCTCTTTCTTGTGATTCCTCTTATTAGTTCTAATTCTTCTTTACAATATGACTAATGTGAAAATATTTAGTAGGAATGTATATGTAGAGCCTGTATCAGATTGCATGCTGTCTTGGGGAGGGAGGCGGGGAGGGAAGGGGAGAAAATTTAAAACTCAAAAGCTTATGGAAGTGATTGTTGAAAACTAAAAATAAATAAATTAATTTAAAAGGAAGAAGAAAAACAAAAGAGCAAAAGACTCAGGTCACATGGCTAATAAATATTTAAGGCAAAATTTAAACCCAGGTTTTCCTGACTCCAAATCCAGGACTCTTTTCTAGAACACTACCAGGAACTCATTCATTGTGGAAAAGAAGAATATTGAACTATGGCAAATGTGGGATAGGGATGTGGATAAATGCTCATTTGTCTTCAAGACTGGAAATTAATTCTCAGTAGGTGGAATGACCTGGTACACTGACCAATGCCAAGTGAGTGAGCCCTGTATGCAATTCCCCTAAATGTTCAAACTGCTTAAAATAAACTATTGGGGCATGTGACCCATGCCTGCAGTCTTTACTTCTAGGGTCTGAAGCTGGTGGATGACTTGAATTCAGGAGTTTCGAGCTTCAGTAGGGCTAAAGTTGATGTTGTGCCCATAGCAAGTACAGTGCTAGCATGATGAGCACTAGGAAGGGACGGCCACCAGTGGGGCTGTGCTGGTGAAGGTTTAACAACTGGCTCTCTACAAAACACAATTTTAAATTTCATCTGCACTATTAGCCTTTTCTCCATCACTTTCTTAAGTCTAAACAATCAGCAAAACAGTAAATCAAGCATTTGTTGATTTCCAAAGTATAATGTGAGCATTTACACTGAAACTTTAACAATTGAAATTAAAAAAAAAAAGAAAATTTAACAATTGGCTTTAGCAACCTTGATCAAGATAGCCACATCATACACTTAGACCAGGCTGTCTCAGGAAGGGCAAACTGGCCCAGATCAGAGGACATCACAGCTTCTGCACTGATCAATATCCTGATCCGTCCCTGGACTAGCTGTTGTTGTACCAGCCTGGAAACAACAGGTAGAGCCATTCTCAAAACAAAACTAAGCTAACCAAATAAAACAAAGCCCTTCAACGAGGAACGTACAGTTGACAGGCTGAAACTTTGGGTGGATTTTCAGATGACTGTTTCTTAGCACCCAGCTTTACTTGTTAAAACTGCAGACTCAAAAGAGCAGAGGTCGATAGAACTCCCACCCAAGAGCCTGTCAGCTAATTGAATCCAGGCAGGCGTCCTGCACTTGGTTCTTTCTGATGATCCCCTGAGGGAGGTTCAGGCTTGTTGAGAATGCAGCAGCTTAAGGGGAGGTCCCAGAGGGAGGACGTGCTCACGATCTATTTGCTCTAAGTGAAATTCCAGGTGTTGATTTTTCATTTATCAATTCCTGACTGGGTTGGGATTGTGTGGCCTTAGAGACTTTCACTTCTCACAAAGTCACCTGCTGGAGAGATCAGCCAGAGTTCACCTCCCAATTACCCCAGCGTGGATCACACAGAGGAGAAGCCATTGGCCATTTTCTCCAGGCAGTCTTGGCTTTGAACCTCTCTGTCTTCGCTTTCTCCCTTAAGATACATCTTTAAGGCTCAGAACAAAGCATATTCATTTGGGAAATGAGCTTTGCATGAATTAAAAGCCACACAGAGAGCTCTCACTGGTCAAGAGGAGAGTAGCAACATCTTTGGGATTCTCTCAGTAGATAGATAGAAAAGGCAATGAATGGACTTAGAACTGGCAGACCTGGATTTGAATCCTGACTCTGCTCCTTACCCCTTATGTGACCCTGGGCTTCAATATCTTCATCTGTAAAATGAAGGGGTGGGAGTAGATGATCCCTGGGGTCTCTTTTAGCTATAAAGGTATGGTTGTCTCTCCTTGAAGGCAGAAATTGTCTTTTTTTTTTTTTTGTCTATGCAGCCCCAGCACTTAGTATGACTTGTACTTTCTAGAGGTTTAATAAATGTTTGATAAATTAAATTGGATTCTCTCTCTCCTCCTTTCTCTTCTCCTCTCCTGCCTCTCTGTCTCTTTATGTGTGTCTATCTCTCTGTCTCTCCCTGTTTCTCTCTTTTCCTTCCCTCTCCAATCTCCCCACCCCCTACACATAAACATATTTCGTGCTTTCATCAGACTTCTCAGAGCAATCCTGATGGAGATGCCCAAGGCTAACCCATAAATGAAGAATTTTTTTTTTTTACCAAGAACTTTGAAGTTTAATATTTTTCAAGAACATTAAGGGCTATACAGGCAGACCTATCTATACATGTGTGTGCATGTGTAGATATATACATGGGCCAAAAGAAAGAAACAACAACCCCCACAACCTTCTGCTTTGCCTATGAGATTAGAGGTTCTAACTTCTTGATTATTCCTCAACAAGAACATTTTAGAGAAATCAGTATCTTTTGTCCTCATTCCATATAGATTACTGCAGTTTGCAGACAGCACTTTTTGCATATTATGTAAATAGAAAGTTATATTAAAAACACTGTAGGTAAAGCAGGAGCATTTTTTTTTTAATTTCCCTCTTCTTCTTTTAGAAAAGACTCCTGATTAAAAGCAGTCAATGCTGTTCATCTCCAATTCCTCGCTGACTCCACCGGCGCAGTCTGAGCTGCCTCCGGTCCCTTGTGTAAAGGTAATTGGGTGTCACCATTTGCATTCTCGGTCTGGTAATACTCCATTTGCCAAAATGAGAGCTTGGCCAGATGGACACAGAGGTTCCTCCTGTCTGTGTGGTGCCCTGAATGACTGCAGGGAGGTCAGGGAGGAGAAAGGAAAAGGGGAGCTCAAATAAGAGATAGTCCTTATAACAAAATATCTATATGCAGTACAAAATGGGCAAATTTAGACTCGTTTTTTAAGTGTATTGGGAATCAGGGAGCTGGTGGGAGGCAGCAGTCTGTATCAGGGAGCTTATGAGCTAGAAGAACAGGCTTAAGCTTGAGCAGAGAACAGGAGGGAGTGGGAGAAGGAAAAGATGCCCTGTTCTTTATGGGACATGTCAAGTTATATATGTGTTTATGTATGTGTGTGTGTGTGTGTGTCTGTGTGTGTGTATATATATATACGTATATATATATACGTATATATATACACACACACAGACACACACACATGTATGTATAGATATACATATATATATGTATATCATATGTATATATATAATATACATACATATATAATATACACATATATAGTTATACACATATATGTGCATATACATGCATACACATATGCATATATACATGCATATATATACACATACGTATACACAACCATATATGTATATACATACACACACACACATTGATGACATGTGTTTCAAGCTTTCTGAGGACTTTCCAGTATGAGAATGATGGGAAGATCTGAAACATTTCTTGATAGCAAATGGTAAAGCTTATCTTGCACGCACATAAAGGGTCTAAAAGGAAAGGAGATATGAACCACAATTATAAAATGCTCTTCTTTACAGTGACCTCCATTTGCAGATGGAAAATTAAGGCAGACTGAGAGCCTGGATCCTCTAGTCTCCTGTTGCCCCTTGGAAAATGTCCAATGAGTATCATCATGCTTTTGTATTTGGTTCTTTGCGTTTTTCAGCACATTAGAAATCTGTGACTTACTTCATTGGTGAATGTCACAATCCCTTTGCACCTTAGAGATGATTTCATATGTTTCTATGTCAAGGAAAAGAAAATTCATCAGCTAGGGTCAAATGTTCTGGAAATGAGTCTCTTGTCAATAGGTTGGACTGATCTGTGGACAACAATGCCCCAAATCCCATGCCTGGCTTATGCACCCAACCCTGCCAGGTCTTGTGTTTTACTGTCCAAGGTCTTGAAAATCCAGGACCAATCCATGCCATGACTGGGCATTAGGGGAGGGTTTGACTGAAGGTTAGTTCTTTATGACCATCATGGAAATATGAAGAGGTGATCTACTGCCTCTCTTTTTTTTTTTTGTTATGGCTTTCTCAAGCTCAGAACTACAATCTTAATATATACTAATACGAATTAACCTACAGAAGGTGTTTTAAAGGAATAACATTCAAATAGCTGCATGGCATAGATGCTCAGTAACTCTTGATAAATTCATCTTAACCTTTTTAGGAAGTAGATACAATTGATCTCTTCTGGGTGAGAGTGCTTAAAATCAGACAGTCAATAAACATTTATTAAGTACCTACTATGTGCCAGGAACTCTGCTAAGTGTTGAGGGTACAAAAAGAGACAAAAGATAGCACTTGCTCTCAAAGAGCTCACAATCTAATGGAAATAAAAGGCTTTGGGAAAGTCTTCCTGTAGAAGATGGGATTTTAATTGGGCACTAAAGGACAGATGTCTTCATTGCATCAAGATTCAGTGTATTCCTCCATTACCTTGGAGCTCTCAGTGATGATGATGTTTTGAGATACAATGAGAGAGAGAGAGAGAGAGAGAGAGAGAGAGAGAGAGAGAGAGAGAGAGAGAGAGAGAGAGAGGGAAAATTATGGCAGTAAAATTGGAATGCATTTGGAAGTCTTCATAAGACATAGCCTGTGATATCAAGTATGGCATTGGGTGAACATTTTTATGCTTGTTAGCTTTTTTTTTCCTTCTTAGACACACGGAAATATATCCACATTTTTATTTATTCATTTATTTATTCATTTATTTATTTGGCTAGGCAATGGGGTTAAGTGACTTGCCCAGGGTCACACAGCTAGTAAGTGTTACGTGTCTGAGGCCGGATTTGAACTCAGGTCCTCCTGAATCCAGGGCTGGTGCTCTATCCACTATGCCACCTAGCTGCCCCAATATATCCACATTTTCAATTTCCACTAAGCGACACTGTCTAATTGTCATTCTTCTCTTTAGGTCAAGATATCTGAATATTTGGAAGGCTATCTACAAAAATTGTTTAAATCCTTGTCAGTTTCCACTAGGTAGGTTGGGATTTGGAGTTGGGACAGAAATCAAATGTTTCATAGCCATAACTCACATCTATAAAGCACTTTAAGATTTGAAAAGTGCTTTACGTATGTTATATCATTCAATCCTTACAAGGATCATGGAGATAGGGATAGTTTTGGTGCTCATTTTAATATTCTAAAGATGAGGAAACTGAGGCTCAGATAGGTTAAGTGATTTTTTTCAGGTAATAATGATGATAATAAAGCTACCATTTGTGTAACATTTTAAGGTTTTCAAAGTACTTTACACATATAATGTCTCATCTGTTCCCTACAGCAACACTGTAAGTGCTTTTATTATTCCTATTTTACTTATGAGGACACTGGCTGAGAGAGTTTAAGAAGCTTCCTCAAAGTTGTACAGCTAGTAAGTGTCAGGATTTGAATTCCAGTCTTCCTATTCCAAGTCCAGTACTCTTTCCACCATGCCACAAAAGTTACACTATGAGTATGAGTCTATCGCTCAAATCAAAGCTGTTTCTTCACAGCGGATAGGATCTTTGACTTGGAGTCAACAAAAACAAGTTCCAAATCCATAACTGGGCGTTTAGTAGGAAGGAAGGAAGGGAAAGGAGGAAAGCAGGAAGGAAGGAAGGAAGGAAGGAAGGAAGGAAGGAAGGAAGGAAGGAAGGAAGGAAGGAAGGAAGGGAGGGAGGGAGGGAGAGGAGAGGAGAAAGGGAGGGAAGGAGCAGAAGAGAGAGAGGGAGGAAGGAAGAAAGGGAAGAAGGAAGGAAGGAAGGAAGGAAGGAAGGAAGGAAGGAAGGAAGGAAGGAAGGAAGGAAGGAAGGAGATAAGCATTTCTCAAATGCCTATTACGTGCCAGACAGTGCATTAAGCACTTTTACAAACATTATCTCATTTGATAATACTAGCTGTGTGACCATGAACTAGATATTTAAACTTTTAAGTTCCCTTTTTTTTTTAACTTGCAAAACAGAGATAATATTTGCAACATTTTCTTACAGGGATGTTTATACAAGAATGAAATGAAATAATGTGTATGAACTGTTTCTCAAACCATTAAATACTATATAGAATCCTGGATTAAAGCTGTAATGTACCTCAAAGTCCATCTAGTCCAACTTCTCATTCTACAAATGAAGGAACCAAGGCCCAGACTGGTTAAATGATTTGCCTCTGGCCATCCAGGCAGTGAGAGGCAGAATCCGAACCCTGGTGCTCTGGTTCCAAAATCAGTGTTCTTTCTATCAATCCTCCCAGCTCCCCAATTGTCCACTGTTGTCGCTGATATAATTCTTATTTTTCACTCTGCCTTTCCTAAAAATAGCCTGCATTCATACGATGGTAACATTTAACCAAATATTTCATCTATTCCCTTTTTTATCACTTAACTCTTTTCACCACTCCCTTTTTTTCTATCCCATTAGTCTCTAACTAAACAGAATGTCTCCTATGTGTCTAAGAAAGATTTTTATTTAGAAAGAAGAGGGCTGTGCATTCTCAATCTATTCCCATGCTGCTTAAATTAAAGTTCAACCTGAATTCTAACATTTGGACTCTGTGAGGAGGAGGTAGTAGTTTTTCTGTTTTTCTTTTTTTTTTTTTAACTTCTTAAGGTTGTTTTAGCTAGGTAATTTTTTTTAAAGAAGGAAAATGAACATAGACACGTGCAGGCAGCATTTTAAAATGTGTTCTTTATCTGATAAGATCTTTGCCTCTCCTGTCACAGCAAAGAGAGCTGTAAGGCAATGTGCAAATGAGCATGAGCACACACAAACACACACATACATACAGTTTGGGGGATTTACTACTTTCAACTTGACCTCCTGCAGCCCCAAACTCAGAAACAGCCTGGTGATTTACCCAGATGGGTGATGAAATTATCTCCAACAGCATTATGGGCTATTCCCCACAATGAAACATCAAGCTGGAATCTCTAGAAATAGAACAACTTCTCTTTGCATGGTGGTGACATTTTGAGAATTAAATCATGACTACTCTGGACAAATAAAGCATGCTATTTACAGACAGGTTGGCATCTACACAACCATTCTACTCTTTAAAACAAACAAACTTGCAGTCTTTTTTGCATATATGTAGCCACTATTTGTCTACTATGCAGTAGGTTTTTGGTTTTTTTGTTGTTTTCCCCCAAAAGTGCAATGAAAATGGTGCCAAATAACGGAATAGTCCAGAACTAGGTTGGGGCAACTAGGGTCTTACCCCAAAGAACTGATTTCCAGATGGTGCTGACAGCCCTTATCACCTTTCAACAGAACAGAAACAACTGAGAGGAGAACTTAGCAAGAATAATTCATTAAAATAGATGACAATGGTTTTCTTCTCTGAAACTGCCCCAGCCCATGTGAGCCTTCTGAGTGCCACCCAGGTGGAACAGTCTCATTGTGTTCCAGGGGCTATTGTTCTGGCTTCACTATCTTCCTTCAAACTTGTCATTAAAAGTTGCTTTGCCAATATTTCTCATGCTACTTGCACTGGTCATATGATGGGGAACTTGACTTAGGCGTGAAGAATATAAGTTACAGATACATGACCTGATAAAAGGTTATATAGGAAACACTCCCTGCAGTTATTCCCATATGGGTGTAAGTATGAGTGTGCGTGCCACTTGAAAATAATGAATTGCAGTAAAATTAGCTAGATTTTTGCAGACACTACCTTATTTGGCATGCTGGCTTCTATTTGGAGCACCTGTGGTAGTATTTTTCCTAATCAATTCAATATTTTTTTTTCAAATTTGGAAAAGAAATGAAATTAGCATGCCAGGAAAATGTCAAAGTGAATCTTATTTTTAAAGTCATCTTTTAATGAATTGCACATTATTCTTTTCCCTTTGCAAAAATCCAATGTCTCTTTCCTTGGTAAATAGCTAAAATGTAGGAGACAACTGAGTTCACAGCCTAGCTCATCCGTAAAGATTATGAAGACCTCAAAAGAGCACAGAGGTTACTGGGGTCTGAGTTGGGTGAATCATGGAGACAGAGACAAGCTGTCCTGCCACTGTGTCATCAACATTAACGCTATTGCATGACCAGTGGCGGGTCACACAGAACTCATTTCTGAGGGGGTTGACTATACTTTCATCTCACTCTTCATTCTTTTAATGTGGCATTGGTATGAAAAATCAGTAAGACTTTTGGCCAGGCTTCCTATTGCCTACCGAACAAAATCTCTAGTCAGCTTGTATTCAAGATCTTCCATAACTTTGTTCCAATGAGCCTTTCTATCCATAATTCACACTACTTCCTGTGGATTCTAACCAAACTGGATTACTTCCCCCGCCCCTCACCCCAAACTCCACTTGTTGAAATGCTACCTATTCCATAAGATGTAGCCCAAATGTAACCCCTTCTATGAAATTCTACACAGTTCTTTTTCTTCTTTCCAAGGTTGGGAATGATCTTATCTTCTTCTGACCTCACATAGCCGTTCATATTTCTTTATTCCTTATTATGATTTTTCTTATATATTCCAGTTTCCTTCAGTAGGAAAGGCTCTCAAAAGAAGAGGCTGTTTCTAATTTCTCTATAACACCAACTTTGGTATAGCATTTTGCTTGCAGTAGACACTCAATAAATGTTTTGCTGGGGAGAAGCAGAACAGTGATCTAATGGATAGTTGTGGAAGAAAATAGAATGAACCTGGATTCCAGGTTCAAACACCAGTGGAATGGAAAATCCTGATGCAATTCTGACCCTAATTGCACTCTGATTTCTGCCATGAGGAGCGCAGTATTCCAGGACTATAGAGTGAATCTAAAAGAGGACTTTTGTGAGAAACAAAGCTCCACAAGATGATATGAGAAACAAAGCCTTGAGATGAGGCAAAAAAAACATTCACTTGCTTCAGAAATATCGTGAGAACTTCTTTCTGGTCACTGAAAGCAATAATCAGTGACCTATACACCCATACTTGGAGGAGAGTTGAAGTTTGCCTTCCCCTATGTATCCTGGAATCTAACTTTTTTTTTTTCTCCAGACTCCAAGAGGAATAAGATGATGATGATGACAATGATGATAAGGATGAGGATGATAAAAACAAGTTATGTGCTATTTAGCTTATAAATACCATTGGGCCGCTTTTGAGTAAAGAAAAACAAAATTCTTTCTGCATATCTTTGCCACAGAAAGAAAACAGGCTGGGAAGACAAAAACATCATTTTGTGTCTGGTTTTTTTTTGGGGGGGCGGGGGAAGATGAGGTGACGGGGTAGTGGAAAGTTGGTGCATGCTGCAGCAGCCCCCGCAAGCCACAAAGCTTTTGTATTGGATTACCCCATTCCTCATTCTGCGCCAACCCCATAATCCTTCCGGATGTGCCCCGTTCTGCTGAAGTTGGCATGGCTGCCTGCCTTAGGCCCTATCTCCCATCTGCGGCAGCACACGCATCTATGCCATGCTTTCTATGTGGTAACCCAAATTTTACCCAGAACATATAAGAAGCTTGCTGAGATTACAGATCTCTCTCTCTCTCTGCGGAAGACCAGGTCACACTGAGACCGTGCCTGGGTTGGAATCCTACCTGGGGCCTTTCATAGACTGAACCTACGCATCCCTCCTGCTTACCCATTCTTCCCCAGATCACAGAAACCCTGAATAGCAAACATGGCATCCCAAATAACACTACCACCTGTTTTGTACAAGTCTGCTTGGGCTCTTGCAACTGTGCTGCTTGACAGTTGGGGGGTGGGGAGTGGGGTGTACTTCGCAGGTTGGCTGACCAACACAGACATAAAACTAACTGCTAGACATATGCTTATAGTTTGTACCCAGGCCAATACTTCCCACGCACACCTACATACCAACAGTGACCTACATAAATTCTTGCACACATGTTGCTTTGAGCCTTTTACATAAGCTTGCAGGTGCTGGGGTCCTAGGCAATAAAGATCGGTTGCTTGACAAGCCTCTTTGTTTTACATGTTTGGGATTGTTTTGCTTGTTTGTTGTCAAAAGACAAAAACGAACTTTTGGGGAGTTTGTGTGTTCAAAAGCTTAGAAATATTTCATGGACAGGCACACTTCTACTTGTCATGGCTGCAAATACAGCTAGTCCTGCTGGTTTATGGGCCCTCCCCTAATTACCTGTAAAAATATATAAATAAATGGGACAGGTGTTCACTCTTCCAGTTGATTAATTGATAATGATTTTACTGCAATCGAGGGCAGAAAGCTAAAAACCCAAAGGCAGCAGTTAAGCAAGAAATAGAGGCTGTCTAGGCAGGGCTGGGAAACAGCTTGAGAGAGATAGTTACAAAGGCTTGCGTGGCAGGAGAACTGTATGTTTTCCATATAGGTTGAAAGAGCTCACAGTTCCAGACTACATTAATGCCATGTATAAAGTTCTCAGTTTTATAAGCCTGAAGCCCTAGAGATTTTAAAATGAGTTAGGAAACATTTTTTCCCCCTGGACGAAAACCAAAATTGCTAAGATGCATCAATGATGTGTGCAGAAAAAGGTGCATTAGAACACTGTCTATTAAGCCCGATGTAAATCGGGCCACTTTTTCTTCCTGTGTCTGTGTAGCTTTTGTCACATTTGCAGCAGAAGAAGTAGTAACTGACATTTGCATAGGACTTCACAGTTTGCAAAGTGCTTTCCCTGCATGATCTTATTTGAGCTTCACAACCACCTAGGAGGGGCATCCTGCTTTTCCCCCATTTCATCAATGAGGAAACCAGAAGTCCAGACAGTGGTCCCACAGCTAGTAAGGATCAGAAAAGTCACATTTTTTTTTCTCCCAAGGGCCAATACTCTCACTACTACACTGAGCTGCCTCATCCACGCAGTCTAAGAAATACAGTATGGGCCATTCTATGAATCAATTGCAATTATTTTAAATATCTATTGTGTGTTAGCTCTATGCTAGGGACTGGAATATCAATTTAAAAAAAAATTACCCTTAAAGATCTTACAGTCTAGGGCAGGAATTCTTAACCTTTTTTATGTGTATCATGGTTTACCTTTAGCAGCCTGGTGACATCTATGGAGTCCTCATAATAGTGTTTTTAAATGTATAAAATAAAATACATAGAAATATAAAGAAAGGTAAAAGTTAGTGAAACTAGAGATGTCTTTTTCTTCTTCCTGATCCAATTTCACAGATCCTATGAAATTTATTCATGCACTGCAGACCCCGGGTTAAGAACCCCTCATCTGCCAGGAAATGTCATGCACACAGAGTATATTTAAAAACATATGCAAAGCATGGAGGGCGATTGTCACTGGCACCTCAAGATAAAGAAAGGCCTCATGTAGGAGGCAGACCTTGAGGCCAGCTTTCAAAAGGGCTGGTCTAAGTTTCTAAGATGCAGAGGTGAGGAGAGGCTACCCTGAAGGCAAGGAGAAAAACATTAGCAAAAGCAGAGAGAAGGACTTGGATTGGGTATGAGGCACAAGTTGACCCATTGGGCTGGGCTGCAGAGTGTGTGAATAACGTGAAATAAATCCAGGAAGTTATGGAACCTGATTGTGAAGAGTTTGAAAGATCAAAAAGGAGTTTATAGCAAAATCCTCCAGGTAACACGAAGGCCCTGCAATTTTTGGGTTGGGAGTGACCTGGCTAGACCTATCCTTTAGGAAAATCACTTTGGCAGCTGGATAGAGGAGAGAGTAGAGAGAGAGCTGAGGCAGGGAAACCAACCAGGAGATTGTTAAAGTAATCCAAACAGGAGATGGTAAGGCTCAGAACTAGGGTAGTGACCACGTGAGTGGAGGAAAGGGAACAGATACAAGTCAACAGATTTCACCTAAAATTTCCAGGTAGCAAATTTCGGCAGTATTTGCTGCAACTCAATCTGTTTCATGAGATCAATGAAATGTTACTAGCATGAGCCCTGACTATGGCTCTGTGCTGAAAGCTTTACTGAGGACAATCGAGATGGTGGATTACTGGTAGGTAGATCGGTTAGCTGATGATTTATACATGAAACAAGGAAAGGGAAAACGACACCAAATAAGTGAGTATTGAGGTTTGCTTGGAGCTCAGGCCATCTTTTTATGCGGATCCTTAGAACAGTTTCATTCACTCTATTTCTATTTTATAGCTTAGCTTATAAGCATGAATAATGCAGGCCCACAAATAGCATTGAAAGCAACTCTAGCCAGGAGGTAGAATGAGGGAAGAGTCCATATTTTATGAAAACAACCCCAAACAGAACAGACATTTTCACGTCTTCTAAGAAACAATACCAAATAAAGAAATAACATGTACAAACTGAAATAAGATCTGGAAAGATTTTTTTTTTCCCTCACTGAACATGGATGAGATGAGGCCGTACTTGAATACTCCAATAGGTCTGTGATCTCATGAACATCTATCTTTCCTCCAGTCTTGCATATTACAAATCATTCAGGCCTACCCATCCTATGCAACTGTTGTTCATATCTGCAGAGGTCCACCCTAAATTCAAGGGACTTTCCTTGCTTTCCCTTAACATTGTGAGGATACCATGGGCTGTCTATTATCCTACCCTTTTCATGTGTCCAGTTCATCTCTTTTTCAATCAAAAATTTCTCCAATGAAATCCTTTGCTTTTGTTTGTCTTTGAAATTTCTTTTTTTTTCTGTTATATTCTGCCCACACTCATCACACACCTCCTTATTACCCTCATTTTTAGTTTCTCTGAAGTAAACATGGGGGTGTTTCATGACTTGAAGCCATTCAGTAACACCACTATAATACTGACACCAAAAAGTGGGCTATTATTGTGAGCTCATATTGTAAGGAAAATACCATTTCAGTTTCATTGAATTTTAAAAATTAAATTAATTTAAATATAGTACCTAACCCTCCAGACGTTGACAAATACTACAAATTACCGGACATAAGAAAGTGATGAAGAAAGCATCAATAATATGGATTAAATTTAAAAGTGTGTCATGTATACTTTTTTTGAGAACAGATTTTAAACATTTATCAACACATAGGATGCATCAGAGCTTGAAATCTGCTAGAACAGGGTTATTTCTGTCATGGAGTGTCAGGATTCTATACTGTTGTGTCATCTTCTTATCTTCCCAACCTTGCACTGAAGGGAGCAAACAAGTTTTCAGAGAGGATGAACTGGTAGTAATATTGCCACAAGAATTCTTTCTAAAAATCTCCATACGGAAAAACAAGAACTACCGAAAGAATGATACCATTGGGAATCTTTTGCCTGCAAACCCTTGGAATGATGAGGCAAAGGGGAAAGGATATTCAAGTACAAAAGGACAGTCTTTTGAGAGTTGGAGGCCCCAAATCCTGTCTCTTCCAGCCCTTTCCACAGAAAGCTTCCCTTTGCTCTTTCAGAATTCTAATTTGTCAATGGAATAAGACCTCTCCCTTCTCACCCAGCCAAAATGGTATTCTTGTGTTTTTCAAATGAAACATTTCACCTCACCTCACCAGGCCTTGGTAGAGGCAGCTCCCCATGCCTAGAATGTGCCCCCTTCTCCCCTCTGCCAGTTCAAATCCTTATTTTTTTCAAAACTATGTTGAAATGCCACCCTCCTATGTAAAGCTCGTTCTGAAGTCCCCCTCGCTGAGATAGTTCCCCCCAAGCACCAAAATTGCTTTGTATGTATTTGGCATGTGCTTGGAATATACTGGCACATGTTCAGCTTGGTTCTTGTCCTCTGATAGAATGTAATCTCCTTGAAGATAGACATTGTTCCATTTCTGTCTTTTTATCTCCAGCATGGAGCATAGTGCCTGACACAGAGTTAGATACTTTATAAATACTTGGTGATTTGATTCCTCAAACACTATCTTCCTCTTCACTCTAAACTGCCAGCCCCCACCAAAAAAGTAAGAAGTACACCAAAGAGAAGATTTTCATTAGGATGTTGCTTTTTATTCTACTGTGCGTATTGGATTTAATAGGATAAAGCAAGAATTTATCCATCTTTCCATCCATTCCTCCATTTATCCATCCTTCTATCCATCCATCTCTCCATCCTTTCATTTATCTATCTATCCATTTATCCAATGTGATGTTGTGAAAAGACTCCTGGGTTTGGAATCAGAAGACTTGGGTTCAAATCTTACCTTTGCTACTTCCTAGTCATATGACCTTGGGCAGCTTACTTCCTTTCTCAGGAGTCCAAGCCCTGCTTTTTAATATATAGTAGCTGTGCAAACCATGACAATGCATTTAACTTGTTAGTGCCACAAGCAACCACTTAACACAGAAGCTCAAGCAGAGGCTCGTGAATAGATTACCAGGGCTCTGTGGTCTTAAATGGGGAAAAATACATCTTTATTTTCTGAATTGAACTGAAATTTAGCATTTTCTTTAATAATGAATGTAGGCAATAAACCAAAGAGTCAATAGACTTCACCAGGCTGCCAACAGGATCCATGGCATTAAAAAAAAAAGATTTTAAGAGCACTTGGCCTAAAATGTAAAGTTGCTGAGCAGGTACTGATTTGCATTGGTAGAGGGAATTTTCATGCCAAGAGTTCTCTGCACTGATGAAATTTTAAGTTCTGTGCCTTCCTCTGCAATCCTTTGACCATTATCACTATTGTTGTAAGAGAAAAAGTAAGACCATAGTTGCTCAGCGACTCAGACTCATTGCGTTTTTGTCCAAATGTCAACCTAAGCAAACGCTTTCTCCAGGAGCCTCCTTTGAGAGCCTCCTTTGCCAGCCTGGGCCTCCTTGTGAAAGTGCTCCAGTTTCCAAGTTCAACCTAAGCACCTCAGTTGTTTTACAGCTTAAACTGTGTACGTGCAGAGCTCTCTCCTGATCGGCTCTAAGCGTGGCAAAAGCCAGAACGTGTGCTTACATCCCAGCTGTAAAATTGCACATTCCACTGTAAGTGAGCAATCTAAACTACCTACTTCATCTCCTTCTACCCAAATATTGCATTTTCTCTTACCATAAAGATGCTTTATAACGGCCACAAGGAGCCATAACTCACGGAGGGGCTGCTACTGAGCTGCTCCTCATGGCCTGCAACTCCCACTCTATTATGAGAGCATATGTTGCCTCTCTATCATGAGTTATGATTGGACCGGGGTGCCTTCAAGTCTATATTTAGAAAGCAGGAGCTCACCTCCCCACCCCCTCTGCAGAGATTCACAAACAATCAGAGACTGTCCAAATTGCCAAATGGTTTCCATGTTGCAAAGCAATTCCTTAGGTGTTTCTGCCTGGGATTCGGCTGTCTAAATTCTCAATTAGTGCAAATGTTCTTTTACCTGGATGGGTATCATGCTTGACTGCATGGAAACAACTGTTCAAGTAAGCACCTTCCAAACATGGACGAGAGAAGGCCCTTTGGGAAGCTGAAACTCATTTACAAAGTGTTTGGGGGGCAATTGGAGAAAGGTTACCACCATCCATCAATGAGGCAGCTTGCTGAGTGGTAGAGTAGATAGAATGTTAAGATTGGGAGAAGGGAAGACCTGAATTCAAATCTTGCTTTAGGCTCTAGCTGTGAGACCTTGCGCAAATTATTTAAACTTTCTCAGCTTCACTTTCCTCATTTATAAAATGGGGATTGGGAGAGTACTACCTCACTGAGTTGTTAGAAGGATCAAAAGAGATAAAGTATGTCAACCTTTGAAAATTTTAAAGTGCTGTATAAATGCTAGCTATTATCTTTTTATTAAAAATCAATTAGTCATCAAGCAATTATTAAGAACCTATTATGTGCCAGGCAACATGCTAAGTGCTAGAGACACAAAGTCTCTGTCTTCAAAAAACCTACATTTTATCAGAGATGACAATTTATACAAAACAGTGAGGGGCTTATTTTCTCAGGCATCAGTATGAATAGCATTTAAAACTTTTGAATATCTCATGGAAGTCATGGGTATTTTTTAGTAACAGAATCTCACCCTATTCTGCCATAGTGGGTTTTGTCTTTCAAATCAAACCAAATCCACAGATATCTGTGGAAGGTCTCTAATAAGCAAGTCATACTTTGGCCATGATCAAGGTATCATGAGACACAGAGCAAATAATATGTAAATCTTGTCCTCTAGGAGTTTAGAGGACTTAATTTTGTATATATTTCCCATCTGCCTACCTTTGTCCATGTTGTCTCTCCCAAGAGAATATAAGGTCTTTGGGGACAAAGACTGCTTCATTTGTGTTTTTGTGTTCCAAGCATTTAGAGCAATACCTGGCATATATATATTAGGTGCTGAATAAATGCTTGTTGCTTGGCTGATTGCCTGTTAAACAATAAAGCAATACTACAACTATGTTGGAGACCTGATCTAAGTGGTTTGGACCTCCTTATTCTTCATTGACTTGTTTGTACTCTTAGACACAGCAGTTCTTTCTCCAATCTTCTGAACAATTGGTGTAGTAGGGTAGTATATAGATTACCCATCTGTTTCCACATGTACTTTTCAATAACATATGACACAATTTTATACCACATCTTGTGCAAAATTCATAATTGGTTATATACCATGCCCTACTTACTTAAAGCTACCATTTTGATTCTTTGAAAGGAATTAGGGATTATTCTAAAAGGTTATGCCAAACTCTAAGAAATGCCACCATGTTAGAAAAGCTTCAAGTCTAGGTCTGATGGAAAGGTTGGAAGAGAAGGTTGGAACCAGATGGTAGAGTAGGTTAAATGCCATAATAATCAATTTTTTTTTGGTTTAATACTCATCTTTAAAAAATAAGGCTTTACAGAATTATTTGCCAAATGGCTTTTGGTTCTTTCATTGTAGAATAGAAGATCCTTAAGGGTGGGATTGTTTTTTTTTTTTGTCTTTGTCTCTTTCTCTTATAGTTGTCCTAGGGTTGCAAATTGTACTGAGGACTTTCCTCTTGACTGTCTATAAATGTGATTAGGAGAAGAGATATTCACCTAAACTGAGTAAAAAACCTGTATGATCCCATCTTTACTATCCATCTAAATCAAGCATTATTTTTGTTAATAAAATAGAAACATTTATGTATCCACAGGAGGTGAAGAAGTTCATTAACTCTCTGGATAAATAACAGAATGAGTAGTGGAAAATCTATTGACAGATTTCATCAGGGAATTGTGAAAACAACCAGATATAACTGATTTTACATGACGTTCAAAGATTAGATTCAGAAGGACTTGATTGGGTGAATTGAGAAGATTTTCCCCCTTCCCAACATCGTGCTAAAGATTTATTTATCCCTATGATCTTAACTTACTGATTGGAAATAAAAAAGCAGAATTTAAATTTGGAATTATTAACTGTAGTGATTATTGTAATTTTGGATGGGAGGAAAGGTATAATGTGGTCTAAAGTTCTTGGTATGCGATGGTTTCCATAGACTTTTGATCAGGGGCATGAGGGAGGGGTCTTTTCCATCCCTCCTCCTCCATCCCAGACATTTTAGTCTCAGAAGCATGTGAGGTAGCTGCTAGAAGAAGGTTGGGGAACTGGATACCAATAAATTGCCTCTGAGAAAGGGGGTTAGAAAAATAATACCTAGTTATGAAATATCATTTGACAGCTTTTGGTGATATAACAGTGAACTGAGTATTTGTTGATGGGCAGATCAAGCTGATCAGAGAAGGCTTTGCAAGCTTACTCCAATATCCTCACTCAGAAAGCAAAGGAATTTAGCTAATGGGGGTGGGTGGGTATTGCTACACATGACAATAGTACAGTGGGATTAGGGGTAGCATTATTGAGGGGAAAAATGAGTTTGGAGACTGGATGTGTATTTCCTGACAAGATTTTTTTTCTTAATTGTAAGAAGGAAGATGACTGTGAGGTATATTGAAGTGATTTCCTTTATCTTGTGACAGAATTAAATGTTCAAAGTCGATCTTTTTTTTTTTGTAATGAGTTAAGATAACGGGGATAGTTTGGCGCCCACATAATATAGGACGGTGATTTTGGAGCAAGAGATGGATAAAACATCTGTTAAAACTAGCAAAAAGCTTCAGACAGATATTTGAATTTCATACAGAAAACATAAATACCAATCAGTTCTTTTTGACACTTTAATACAGAATACAAATAAGAAAAGACTAGAAGTAACCTAGTTTCAGTGGCAAAAGGTTGACTTCAAAAGTTACTCCGACAATCATACTAATTTGGCATACAATATTCATTTACTTTTCTGGCTTCCCAATTCCAACTGGACATGAGCTCTCTGGACCATCTGTGACTGCATGTTCAACTTCAGAGATGAAGTTTGGAATCTTTGGAAGGATTTGCCCTGGTTTTCACTGACAAATGTTCCCCAATAGTTTTACATAACTTTGACATAGCTGACACTTATACAGCACTTTAAAGCACATTTGTAACATGCATTACATATATTATCTCATTTTATCCTCACTACAACCTTATTAGAGAAGTCCTATTATTTTATGGATAAGGAAACTAAGGCAGGAAAAGGTTAAGTGATTTGCTGAAGGTCACACAGCTAGTCGAGGTAAGATTCAAACTCAGCACTCTATCAATAATGCTATTTAACTTTCTGTCATAGCCATTCTTCTTTTTATCTTTCCTTCAAATATAAAAGTAATCATATGCTGTTACCTTTTAAATTATATTTTAATATTCAAAATACCTGCCTTGATATGCAGAGAAAGAAGTTTTGACTCAAAAAGAATTTGGTGACTAATCACTCCACATTATTAGTGAGCAACTGCTGTGGGGCATTTGTCTTGGGTGATGTTTCAAGCCTGGCTCAAGATACACCTCCTGAGTGATGTTGGACGTTAAAATCACTGTGACCGAATGATGCTTAGTAAAAACCCAAGGGCCAAAGAATCTCTCTTAAGCTGTGATCACTACATTAGGTGAAAGATCGAGTAGTAAAATTCAAAGGAGAGTTCATAGGTGAAGCATCTTGGTTCCCAAGAAAATGATTGGACCATTGAGTGGTAGCCTCAATTCAAATAAGTTATCAAAGCTGTTAGTCAATAAACATTATTAACTGCTTATTATGTGCCATAATAATATATCTCTGGGTGCTGTGGATACAAAGAAAGGCAAAGTACAGCCTGTGTCCTCAAGGAGCTCACAGTCTAATGGGAGAACCCAACACACAAAATGAAGCTAAAAACTAAGAAATAGAAAGATGGCTGCCCTGAGTATCTTGCTTAAATGGAGGATCTAGGAGGAGTTCTCCATCCTCCACCCTCTTCAATCAGAGGCACACAGGGGCCTCTGGGGCAGGGGATACTGATGAGGAGGGTTGATGTGATCTTACAGGATGAGCTGTGACCACCCCCACCCCTCAAAAAAAGGTTGATGGATGTTTCTATCCCCCCAAATATTGATAGAAATAGAGCATTTTACAGTTAAAAGGATTTTAATATGCATTATTTTATTTGACCCTTACAACAACCTTTTACACAAGCAATGTAAATATTGCTCCTTTTTTTCAAATACCAACAGTGAAGCTTAATGGAAATAAAGTGACATTTCCTAGGTGAGATAGCTAGTAAGTAGTAGAGGTGGACTTTACTTGCCAATTACAGTGCTTTTCCCTTCTTATATAACCACATTCAGGGTAGCTCCTAAATACAATGAGAACAGCTTTTGGTCTAATTTTTCCGCTATAGGAAGGCCTCCGAATCTTCTCATCTCTTTAAATGGCCCTTCCTGGTACCTAGTTGCAAATGCTTTACTTTGAGTATTGTATCTTAGTAAAAATAAACAAATGAAAAAATAAAAAAGCAAATCAAAACAAAACAAAAAAGCCTACAGGTAGAAATACAAGGAAACCAAATTAACTCTTGCCCTAAGGAGTTAATATTCTTATGAAGAAAAATAGCACTAAATTGAGTTTGAAAGGGGGATCAGTTGGAATAGCTTGGTTGTTTAGGAAGTGCCCTTGAGTCCTGGATCCCTGGACAATATGGCAAAAGCTTTTAGATCAGAGCTGAGGACCTCTGGAATAGACTCTATGTTAACAGTGACACAAAAATAGAATTGTCATAGTAGGAAAGGCTAATTTTACAGGTGTGGAAACTGAGGCCCAGAGAGGAAAAAATAATTTACTCAAGGTAAAAGAGAGTGTAAGGAACAGAGTCAGGATTTTCAATATATGCCTTCTGACTCTAAATTCAGGACTCTTTCCACTCTGGTACATGGGTGCCATAGTTATTGACAAAATAACTTTCCTGGGATATATTCATTCTGCATATATCTGTGTGTGTGTGTGTGTGTGTGTATATATATATATATATATATATATATATATATATATATATATATATATATATATATATATATATATATATATATATATATGTATATATATATATATATATATGTATATATGTATATATGTATATATATATATGTATATATGTATATATATATACAATGCGTGTGTGTATAATATATAGATACATATGCACATGATTTACATGTATACATGTGTATATATGTATATATGTATATACATAACGCATATATGTAGCCATGGGTCATCCACCACTGGCATAGTTACCCAATGGGACTGTGTTGAACACCATATTCTACTCTTCTAGGAAGGTATCTTGCTTCAAAACTCTTTTGTGTTCAGTGTGTTCTTCAAACTCAAACTCTTACTAAATGACATGTATACATACATACATACATACATACATAACATACATGCATGTCTATCTCTAGATATTATTATATTCAGATCTAGCTATTTCATCTCCCAAATTACAATATTATCTTCTTGTGGGTATAAATTATTTCATTCTCTGCATCCCCAGCACCTAGCACATAGTAGGTATTTAATAAATGTTTTTGGTTGATTAATAAAACTTATTGAAGAATAGATTAAGACAAAATATTCTCTAGTTTGTCATATTCATTTGAATCATAGCTTTCCTTAATGAAACTGAGACACCAATACTTGTAATGCCTCCCTGAAACTTCTAAAAGAAAATTACTTTGCAAGCTTTCAAATCTGATATGATTATGCATTTTTAGACTACATATAGATATTCACTTAAGTGCTGGTACTATAAATATGAGTCCAATGACCAATGAATCATCATAGTGCTGAAGGAACAGAGTCATATAAACATTGACATTGTTGCTATAAATGAAGTCAGATGACATAATGAAGATGCAACTAAGCAGAAAGATGACTTACAAATTATCTTAAGAAAAACAAAAAAGTTTGCAATTCACTTTATGTCATTTCCAAAGATAAAAGGAAAAATCATTTCATGAGACACTTGATCATCTTGTATTTCTTCATGAAAAACATAAGCTAAAACATGGCAATGATGACAATTATGGCTTATATGGCAATACCTGTTGTGGAGACAGAGATGATACTAAGAACTTGTTAAGATTCTCCAAATTAAATTTGAGTCAAAACAAAATATGATGGAGGGCAGGTGCAAAGAGCTCTTTTCAATGCCTCCATTTAAGAAGGGGTCCCAGGTCAGCCATCTCTTCATTTCCCATGTGGCTGCAGCACTTTGGGCATCTCTCCATCATGCCTTCAAGTTGGATACCTTCCCTCCCAATTTTCAGATACCCTTTGTGTGTTTTCTCCTTAGATTGGAAGCTCTTTAATTATAGAGAATGTCTTTCCTTTTGATATTTGTAGCCCCAGAACTTAGCACAGAGCCTTTTACATGCAATGTACTTGCTAAATGTTTATTGACGAATTGACCTTGGTGGATTCTCATCACTTCTAAATGGCCCAGGAATCTCTTAAGACTGTAAGTTGAAGAAAAATTGGAAATTTGCCTTGGTAAAGGAAGTTCTTCCTCACCCAACTCCATACACCAATAAAATTATGTCTGTGTAAAAATAAAAAAAACCAACTTGAATGTTTAATTAGATATCAATACAAAGTTGCTCATAGAAGATTTTTTTTTTTAGAAACTATGGCTTAACATGAAGACACAAAAGTGGTTAAAGCCATATAGGTTACACAGTAGCCCTGCATCTATGTGACATAAATATTTTCTTTAGAAAGAGTCAGGAGGAGACACTGGAGATACACACATGCATACATACATACATACATACATACATACATACATACATACACTACATACATGCATGCATACATGCATATGTATGTATATGTGGCAAACACTGACATTGATAAAACTGACTAAATCTTTAATGATATGAAATGATTAGATAATGATGTGGTAGTCCTTTCTGAACCAACTACCTGCCTATGCACAATCACACTATTGATCTTTGTACAGCAAAGATAAAAGTCCCATAAAATTAGAAGAAAAAATAAAAATAAGATGACATGATGTTCAATTAAATAAGTTACAACCATCACTATCTAAATAAGATATAAGTATCAACAAATAGGAAATAGATAATGAAACAGATCATCATAATTCCGTGCAATTATTTAAGAAGAGAAAAATAATTGCTGCAACTCCTGACCCAAGTGACCCTAGAAACTGCATCATTCAGAAACCATGTGAATCTTTGTCAAGTGGAGAAGGGAAAAATTAGTTTATGAAAAGCCTGGCATATGAAAAGCTTGGCATGAGACTGAAAGAAATCACGTCACTTAGCATGTTAGGCTAAAATTGAAAGAAGAGTATCAAACAGAAACCAAATGGGGAAAAAAAAAACATAGCCAGATTTCTGCATTAACTATAGTGGAAGCACTACATGTGTATTCTAGCATGATAAATCCATGTGTATCTCATGAAGAAGCTGAAATGGCACCAGACACAGAAGAGGCCCAAGCTATAGGCAACATATCTTCAAAACAATTTAATTGAGAAAGTAATTCTCAAAATAACTTAAAGAGAGGAAAATATCAAATGATTAGGAAAAATCATGGATATTATGAACATTGAAAAAGGCAATGGAGAAGATATAAGTAACTGTCCATTCTTAATACCATTTTCAAATTTCTATGAAAATAATTTGTATATGTATCTAAAAGACACTTGATGAGAATATGGTGGGGGAAGAGAGAAGATCTTTCACAAATAATAATCTGGAGTGAAGCAGATCTCAATTAACTGGGAGGTATAGAGAAGGCAGCATCTCACCATGTTCATGCTTTGTTGATTGATTCAAAAGAGCAAAATCCAACTTTAAATATATACCTCAAACAAGGTGGCTTCCATACATATCTTAAGATGGTAAAAGATTCTTTGAAGACAAAGAGTGAAATAAGTTTCTCCAAAGATCCTCTGATTATTAATATCAAATGAGGTATACAACAAGACGCAAGAGTGCTTGCCAAGAGTGTTTGCTACTGTCATATTCTCTGTCCAGCACCAACTTCAAAGGAAAAAAGATTCTGTATAGATGATGAAATAATTAAAATAGTTCCACTTGCAGAAGACTTTGTCTTGATTGGATCAAGCCTTAGAACATTGGAGAGCTTCCCAAATGAGGTCCAGAACTACTCATAAGAGCTTAACCTAACTATGTACACTGGAAACACCAAGTGGAAGAAGAATTCCTATTGTTTCAAACACTAGTTTCCAAAGTAAGGACTGTAGTCCCCTCAGGGTGTGGCGTTACTACCAGTACTGTATTGCCAACCAATTGGAGGGTTGGAAGATGGGTGCCATCACTATGATAGCAAATCATGGGAGTTGTCTCCAACACAACCTCCCATTATCATTCAATGCTATTCCTCTCTGTCTTTTCTTGCTGTTTTAAAGCTCCCCAGCAGATTAATGTTCTGGGGCAGTGAGTAAGAAGCCCATGAACAATTTTTTTTTCTTTTAGATGGGAGAGAGTGAATTGCACTGTGTAAATGAGCATGGTTGGGTTTCATTCTGCATAGCAGTTTTCATTATATTATCTTTATGAACTTTTCTGAACTTACCAATTTTTATTAAGACATAATCCTTCCAGGGATCTATGTACATAACCTCCATGTCATCCTTTGCTCTTCAAATTTACTCACCCCACATATTCAAGCAATTGACAAATCATATAATTTCTATTTCCATATTTCTGACTACGGTATACTTTTCTCTGCTCATGTAGCCACCACCCCTAGTTCAGACTCTCATGACTGCTTTCCTGGACTGTTGCAATAGTCCCATTAGTCTCCTTTTTTTTTTTAAAGATTCTCTTCACAATGATCCATCTTTCATATGCCTGCCAAAGGGATTTTCTTAAAACATAGGTCTGACTATATCACCCGTGTATTCAGTAAGCTACAGTTATTCCCTAAAAAGCGAAGGCTCAGATATGAACTCCTTTGTTGGGCATTAAAAACCCTTCCTGACCCCAAGCAATCTTTTCAACCTAATTATACATTACTTCTATTCCCATACTCTACAATGCAGCCAACTGGCTTTCTTACCGTTCCTCACACTCACACAAAACCAACTAAAATATCCAAATATGAATAGGAAATTAAGGTGTGAAGCCATCCATTAAACAGAGCTGCTGAAGAAGAGGAATTGATTTATATTGAAAGCATTCTGTGGAATTGAAATCAGAGACAATGCACTTTGCTTTGGTTTTGCATTGGGCATTGGGAATATCAACAACGAGAGAAACGAGAGTCCTGCTGAAAAGCTGCTCTGTTCTCTGACTGCACTGACCTGGGGTTTGATAGTTGTATTTTGTGTCTTTCAGTACAAAGTAGCTTAAAAAGGAGAAATTCACCTGCAGGCAAGCTACATTGACCAAATTGACTAGATGATTAATTATTATTTACATAAGGTGTCCCAAGTAGTCTTAGTGTAGTTTTAAGGTATTTTGGGCAATCGAATATAATGAGTATTATTTACATTTTATTATTATTTATAAGTTTGCTTTTTACCTAAAACATGCACAAAAACATTTTTCTAAAAATATAGCATATCTAATAACAGTACTAAAAATTTATAATAAAATGTTTTCAATGGTGAAGCTAAATGTATTTTAAACTGTTAATAAATAAAATACATTAAAATATTATTCATCCTATCTTTATCTTAACCTTGAATTTTTTCAGGTTTTGTTCACATTTTATTATTAAAATGCTATACATGTATATAAATTATAAATATGGATATGTGTGTGTGTGTATGTGTGTGTGTGCTCTTTCAACAACAAAAAAAATTACTGACAAGGAATGGGAAGAAAAGAAGCTATAGGTCACTGTCCTGGAACATGCCATCAATTGGATCTGCAGCCCATTGAGCTGGTATGAGAGGACATCTGTCTTTCACTAATGTTGCAGATGAACAATGAACAGGCAACAAAATTGATGAAGAGTAGGAGAGTGGGTTAAATATCCTTTGGGAAATGATACAGTATGTTTATTTTTAATAATCACCCAAATAAAATGAACATTTTTATACGCAGAGTACAACAGAAAAAGGAAATTGTGCATGAAACTATGAATCTTTATTATGTATAACTTGATTTGCTTTTTAAATGTAATGTAGGTAATAATTTTGGTTAACTTTCAAAGCTGTCCTACTTGTTTGTGATTCTTTCTGGCTTTCCTTCTATTTTCTTTTCTGTATTAAAAAAAAAAAGCTTCAATTTTCCTTATCCATAAAATGAGAATAACAATATTTATGACACTTACCTTACAGGAGTCTTATGAATTTGTAAATTTTAAAGTTTTTCAGATGTAAGCCATTTTAATTGTAGTATTTATAATAGTAGTATTCTCATTTTTATCTTCTTGTGTTTAATGGATGGCAGATAGAATAGATGCTGGGAAAAATGGTGGGCCTACTAACTTTCTAATGCTCAGAAGACTAAAATGATTGGTTTTTTTGTTTGTTTTTGTTTTGTTTTGTTTTGTAATTGAATAACAGTGTTGTGCTGTAAGCCTACCTTCCAGAGACTCACTAAAGACACCTCTGAGAGGACTCCAATAGCAGACAGCTTACAGAGATGATATGTACTTCATCCTGATCTCACATGATTTTTATAGGTCTCTATATTTTGAGAATTTTTCATTCCATGTAGTTTGGTATTTATGTGTATTCTGTGTGATGTCTATTACAAATACTTTAAAATTTTTATGAATTAATGTTGCATTCAATCTCTTGCTAACAGCAGTTTTACCTGCCATGGTTCTCTGGTTCCAGAGTAATTTATTTGCTGATTTCTCAAGGATATTTTGGGTTTTTATTTGAACTGGTATAGAGATTTGTCCTGTTTTAACTTGTAAAAGACAACTTCTGGTCTACAATTCTGTCCACTTGATCCTGTCTTCTAAGTATTCAATGAGTATAGTGATATGCTGCATAGTTTCTATTATTTCCTTGAAGAATCAGCATTGATCAATAAGTCTGGCCTCTTCAAAGAGTTTCTTTGTTAGCAAAGACTTGGTTTTGTTTTCACATCATAAATGCCTTGACTTTTATAAATAAATTGATATTACACAGTTATTTATTTTTATCATCATCACTTTATTCACTTATAAATGTCCTTATCATTTCCCCCCATTGGAACATTCCATTCTCTTTTTTAGATCCCTAGCACCCAGCACAGTATCTAAACTAGAGCAGGAGCTTAATAATTGCTTGTGGAATTGGACATTGAGGGGATGCCCATCAATTGGGAAATGACTGAACAAACTGTGTTATATGAATGTAAGGGAATACTATTGTGCTATAAGAAATGATGAGCAGGCAGACTTCAGAAAAACCTAGAAAGATTTGCATGAATTGATGCTGAGTGAAGTGAGCAGAACCAGGAGAATGTTGTACACTGTAATAGCAACATTGTGTGATGATTAGCATTGATAGACTTCGCTCTTCTCAGCGCAATGAACTAAGACCTCCAAAAGTCTCACGATGGAAAATGCTATCCACATCCAGAGAAAGAACTATGGAGTCTGAAAGCAGATCAAAGCATACCATTTTTTCTCTCTTTTTTCTTTGGTTTTTATTTTCTTTCTCATGGTTTTCCCCCACGGTTCTAATTCTTCTTTACAACATGACTAATGTGGAAATATGCTTAATGTGAATGTATGCCCTATATCAGATTGCACACTGTCCTGTGTGGAGGGAAAGGGGAAGACGGGGGAAAAAAATTAAAACTCATAATCTTATACAAATGAATATTGGCAACTAAAGCTAACAAACTACATAAATATTTAAAAAAAAAAGAATTGCTTGTGAATGGAGGGAAGTATGGATACATTAACAATGCCTCCATTGTTGTGGTTGTTTGTCCTTCATTCTTGAAAAGAACCAATCACGTCACAAGGGCAATGTCTTGACTTGCATGTGAATTGGAGTGAAGTGAGGCAGAGTCGTACAAAATGATCAGCCTCATTTTCTCCTCCAGGGTCAGCAGGGTCCAGTAGCAAAACATAAAGAAGACACAAAACTTAAGCTGTGTCAATTGACGTGGTGCCTTTGCATATGTTAGAGATACTAGGATGAACATTTTTATTTCAAAGTAAAATTATAGTGTTGTTCAGTCATTTCAGTTGTTCCTAACTGTTCATGAATCCATTTGAGTGGGGTTTTCTTGGTAAAGATACTGGAGTAGTCTGCCATTTTCTTGTCCAGCTCATTTTACAGATGAGGAAACTGAGGCAAGCAGGGTTAAGTTAATTGCCCAGAGTCACACAGCTAGTAAGTGTCTGAGGCCAGATTTGAACTCAGGAAGATGAGTTTTTCTGACTCTAGGCCCAGCACTCCATCCACCGTGCTACCTAGCAGTCCTAAAATTATAGTATCTGCTTGCAATTATACATATTTAAAGTACATTTGCCCAGACAGAGAAATTATGACAACTATTAGGAAAATTATTTTTAAAATATTGCATCAATGGACAAAGTGTTTTAATGACAGACCAGTGGCCGCTAAGTGATAATGCTTTCCAACCACAGAAGCTCATGAAACCATCTGCTGAAGGACATAGGTGATTGATTATTATTTGCAGCATGGTATACAAACTAGAGAGAGCTGGCCTTGGAGGTTGAAAGACCTGGGTTTGAGTCTTGACTTTGCCATATACTGATTGTGTGCCCCAGGCCAAGTCAATTAACTTTTTAGTGCTTTCCCAACTTTCTAAGACTACAAATTGCAGAGACATCACTAATCTGCATAGTTAGACAGGGAGCCTCACCAGGAGGTGCTTACATTGATGAAGTCATGGGTTCTGTTTTAAAAAAAAATAGCCATTGATGATGACCAATCATAACCTGTCATTTTATTCAGCTGAAAACACATCAATCAGATCACCAAATCCTGCAAGTATCAAAACAGCACAGCATAAATTAGAAAGAAGGTAAGACCTGGTGACTGAAGATCTAGGTTCAAATCTTACTTCTGATATTTACTGCTTCAGCAGGTTACTTAACTTCCCTGGGCTTCAGTTTTCTGGTCAAATAAAATGGGTAAGTTAGCCTAGACGGCCTCTGAGGTCCCTTCCAGACATAATACCCATACACATTTGTATTCTCCTTCATTTGTACTTTTTACCTCATCTTTGCAACTCTACTTTTCCCACTGGCATAATTGATATAGCCACTAGGTATGGACAACTGGCCTAAGGGTTGATTTTGTTACATTTAGAAACTTTATTCACTGTCATTCATTCTTAACCTGTGCCATTCTGGCTATATTGTTGATGGAAGAATATTTGAAAGGAAAGCAAATCCAAGTCCCTCCCCTCCTTCACAATAAGAACCAGCAAGTTCTTCATTAATCTTGAGCCAAACCCCTAGGGACCCATTCCCAAGATAAGATGCTCCATTGTATTGAGATGTTTTCTACACAGAGCCCTGGTGGCAGCATCTAAGCATCCTGGGGGCCTGGCTTATTTGAAAATATTTATAACTGTAGGATGTAATATGAGTGTACCTAGGGCTAAAAGGCCTGGTGATTGGAATTGCCCACCCCACCCACCCCCAATCCATAACAGGGTAAGGAGGGAGGCAGGCACCTCTTGGAGGCACCCTGGACACAAGACCAATCTCAAGTCTCAATGCTACCTCCACACTTTTCTTCCTGCTTTTCCTACTATCTGATCAACTCATGGGCTTCGAAAGTCAATGGAACATACAAACATTTCCATCTTTTCATTATTTTCTGCCTTACAATGAAAGGTATGTTTCCTTTTCAGGTGGGTTGTTATAATGACTCAATGCAAATGGAATGCTACCTCTAGTAAGTTCCTAATTCCTGAGAAAACCTCTGCTGTTAATAACTTTCTATGATCAGGTGATTCTAATGTTCAAATGACTTGGATGTTTTTCTGACCCAAAGCCTCTTTCTTCAGAGAATGTAGTGTGCCTTCCTTAGGATAAAGAGTTTAAATTTCTCCATCAAGAGATTATAAGGCATCTCCACCACATAGCTAGCTTCCAGCTTTGTGGACTAAGTGATCAGCACACTCTTAAATAGTATGTGGTGACTTCCAAAACGTATGATGATATCTTCACCCATTATTAATAACATATATGGAGCCAATCCCTCTTACCCATTAAAGCAATGTGACAAGTGTTATATTGAGTCATGTTGCTCCAGCTCCTCTGAGTAGATCACATATCCTGGGCTTCCTCGGAAGGTAGAGGAAACACAATCACCTGGCAGCAAGTGATGAAAATTGTGGTACCAGTTCTACAGATTCTTTCTGATGGATTTTGAACCATACCATCTCAAGAGGCCTCTTTTTCTAGCAGAATCCACATTCCCTAGCTATGGCTACTAAAACAAAATATCATGGTACCTTGTAGTTACCTGTGCAGAGGTTTCTAAAGCTGTACTGATCTTCAGAACTTGCATTTTCTATGCTCTCCTGATTATTGATGAGGATTTTTTTTTAGCATCCAGATGGTATTCAATTTAATTCAGTTCAAACCATTACTGAGTACCTGTTTTTTTGCTGGGTGCTATGAATACAAAGACAAGAAGAAAGGAGGCTTAGCCCTCATGAAGCTTATATTTTCTCTTATGGAGATATAGGAGGAGACAATATACATAAGTGAATACAGCCTTTGTATGAGGTAAATACAGAGCAATTTCAGGGATGTGGTAAAAACTAGGACATATTAGGAAAGTTCTGACATACAGATGAGTTGTTCCTAATTGCAAGACTGAAGGTAGAGGGATCAAAAGAAAAGCTGTTATAATAGTCCAGTGGGGAGACATAGATGATCCAAAGTGAACTGATAAGTGGTAAGTAGAGAGAAGAGCATGGAGTTTAGTGATGTTGCTGAGGCAGAATTGAGGAGACTTGTCAACTGATTGGAAATAAGGATAGGGAAATGATGGAGAGAGCAGAGATGATGATGACTCCATGATTGTAAACCTGGGAGACTGAAAGGATGATGGTAGTCTCCATAGAAATGGGGAAATGAATATAAAACTACTTGCGATGACTTCTGGCTATTCATTGGGAAAGGTGTAGGTTTCTGTGGAAAGACTGTGAGCTGAGTGCTCTTTCAGACATGTTGAATTTGAAAAGCGATGCAGATCTTTTGTTGAGAGCTTTGACTTAGGCCATCATAAATGTCAAATTTAGTTAATTAAAAAGACACTGTTGGAGGTTTTAATGTGAACTCCACATTCAAGATGATACTGTAAACCAGGCCTGCACAACCTTCAGTCTGCCAAAGGACTTTAGGTGGCCTGTGAAAAAATGTAGAGGAAAACATATTCTACATTTTTCTCGGGCTGCCTAAAATCTTTTGGTGTGCCTGCAGACTGTAAGCAGTTCACAGGCCACAGGTTATACAGTCTGCTGGAAACTCTGAGGTAGATGGTAATGTTCTGCTATATATCAACAATGCCCCCACCAGGCTGTTGTTTACGTTTGTAGAATTGAATCTCTAAATCATTAATGACAAGAAATATTTTTTAATAATTCTAGAAGTTCACTTTAAATATGTCTTAGTTTAAGGAGGGATAATGAGGAATTTTATAGTACTATAACAGGCATCCAACTCAACTCACATATTACTTGGGTTCAATGTCAGAGAATTATATAACTTCAATCTTCTATAACTACATGAAACAGGAACCATAGTTATCAAAGTATTTAATCGAGATAGAGTACAAGGTAAAAACAAATAGAACAACTGGTAAAATCTTGTAGTCAGATTGTTGAGATTAGTGGGAAAAGAGACAAATCCCTAGAAAACTCATGCTTTGGAGTAAGAAAGATTATAGCATTAGAACAATCTACTTCACAGTGCATCTGGGAAAACACCTCTTGAGTACTCCTTAGCTCCACTTGGCAACTGACTGTATATCACTACTGCTATGAGCTCTGTCTCTTATAGTACCTTGAGATGATCCTAAAATGTCATTGTTGCTACCTATTTCTTCAATGGCTCTGCCCTCTGCCCCAACTCTCTGGGGTTTCATCCATTGCATCTCCACTTTGATACTACTTCCTTCATGTTTTTAAGTCATCATTTCCTGAGGTTCTTCCCTTCTGCTACCACTGGTGCTTTGGAGAAATGTCTCTATTCTCTTAGAGTGATCCTACCCAGTTTGTATACCTCAGGCACAGTCATTATTAGCTCTCTCTTTAATCTGCCTCAAGTTCTGCCTTACAGGTATACAAAATTACTGCTTAGGAAGCAATCTTTTTTTTCTAATTAATTTGTCCCTTTCACTGGAAGGCCTCCAGCCCTTACATCTAGCTGAGTTAGGAAACATGAACTCCTTTCACATCTTCCTTGCCTAAAAGGTGCAAACAGTGTGTCCTCCCTCTACTCTTTGTGTCTTTTTGAGTCTAAAGATTACCGCATATGTACTGTTTTATTTGCCATTTCAATTCTCATGATGCCTTCTAGTAACTAATGTCTGGGCATACAAAACATTTTGAAGCTCTTGAAAAGCCTCAAGATGACATTAGAAACACTGGAGTGGAGATAAAGCCTGTGCTGACATTTCAGCTGTTACAGCATAGATCATGTCCCCTTTCATTATCATGACAGATATTTGGATCCCCTAGATGGTCAAAGGCATGACATCTTACCATTCTGGCTTCTCTGTTTTGCTTGTTTAAGACAGAAGGATAGTTTCGCAGCTTATCCAACCAGAGTTAAGCATAACCTAATACCCCTTTAAGACATAATACTCCTTTAAGATGCTTAAAAGTCATCATTTATCTTAAACACAGAGTCTGATCAGATTGCACGGTGGAAGTCATGGGGATTTTAAGGGCTTCAGGAAAGTTTTTGATAGCAGATTTCTACCATCTGCAATACTGTTCAGCTTTATTAGAATCTACTCATGTTGCAGGAAAGGTGGCATTTTTTTATATAAGTTCAAAACAGGAAGAGGACAAACAGACTTTCAACAGAATTGTATGACTGAAAAAAAATATCTCTGGCCTAACCTTACACTGAATTCTAATAAAGAAACTAAAAGATAACAAAAACACTAACAGGAAAGTAGCAAACTAACAAACTAACATAAAAAATGTGGCAAACAGGATACTAGGGTTGGCATTGAAGGTCTGTGATAAAAGGTAAGCATGCTAATATGTAGTGATACTGTATTAATTCATTATTGTTCATTAACAGCTTATGAATTATTTTATAAGGCCAGCTAGACAACTCTTAACTCTGAACCTCAAATTCCTCACATATAAAATGAGGAGCAGCTAGGTGGTGAGTAGATATGTGTTGAGTGTGGAGTCAGGAAGATTCATTTTCCTAAGTTCAAACCCAACCTCAGACACTTTCTAGCTGGGGGACCCCGGGCAAGGTACTTCACCCCATTTGCCTCATTTCCTCATCTGTAAAATGAGCTGGAGAAGGAAATGGTAAAACACTTCAGCATCTTTGCCAAGAAAACTCCAAATGGAGTCACAAAGAGATAACTAAACAGCAACCTAAAATGAGGATGTTGCACTAATGCAGGAATGGGGAACCTGTGGCCTTGAGGCCACATGTGCCCTTCTAGATCCTTAAGTGTGGACTTCTGATTGAATCCAAATTTTACTCTTTTGGATTCAGTCAAAAGGTTGCACTTACAGATCTGGAAGGCCACATGTGGCCTCAAGGCTGCAGGTTCCCCACCCCTAAAGGTCCCTTCAACTTCTTGATCCTTTAATCTTACCTTTAAAGATCCTGAGGGAATGGGGGGGGGAACGTGGGAAAGATAAATTTTGAAGGGGAAGGCTAAGCAAGAAACACACTGGGTCCCTGGAGGGCTTTGAATGTAAATGACCCTGAAAGGGAGGAGGAAAGAGAACAGTTTAAAAGGGGGTGGGAACCAATAAACCACCTCATCCACTTCAAAATTTGGTAGAGCTTTTCTTGTTTTTTTGCTCTCAAAAAAATAAGTAAAACCTCAAGAGCACAAAACTATCTCTCTAGAGAGAGCTTTACACCTCCAGGAAAACTTTTACACACATACTAGTCTTTATAACACCTCCAGGTAGAAAGATGAGTTGTTAGGCAGTTGCTAAATAAGAATGTGATGGAGACTGGACTTGTGTCAGTCAATTTGTAAACACACATCAAGCACCTAGTGTGCACCAGGCACTGTCCCAAGTACTGAGGATACAAAGAAAGGCAAAAGACAGGTTCTGCTCTCAAAAAGTAGCTGCATGGTGCAGGGGAAAGAACACTGGGCTTGGGGTCAGGCTGACTCATCACGCTGAGTTCAAGTCCAGTCTTAGACACTTACCAACTTGTGTGATGCTGAGCAAGTCACTTAACCCTCTTTACCTCAGTTTCCTCCTCTGTAAAATGAGCTGGAGAAGGAAATGGCAAATCACGCCAGTATCTTTGCCAAGAAAAGCCCAAACAGGCTCACAAAGAGTTGAGTATGACTGAAAACAACCAAAGAACAACACTGTTCTCAAGAAGTTCGTAGTCTAACGGGGAAGATGCCATGCAAAAGGCTAGTTATATAACAGATAAATTGGAAGTGTTTAGCTCTAAAATTAAAGGAAATTGGAAAAATCTTTTAGAAGGAAGCTCACAATGTAAGTTTCCCCCTCTGAAACTTCAAGTCTTTAGACAGTGGTAGACTAGAGCACTGAAATGACGAGTCATTTGTTCAAGGTCATGTAGGCAATGTGTTAGAGGTTGGATTTGAACCTAGTTCTTCCTAATTCTGAGACATGATCTCTATCTACTATCCGACATTGCTTCTCATTTACTACCTATGAGGAAAAATGTTAAGTTATTGACCACACAATATCATGTCAGCAGCCATTCTAATTTCCTTTAAAGAAGATGAGAGAGCTAAGAGGGGAGAACAATCTCTAAAGCATCCACCACATCCCTGGCAGAATGATCTTTCTAAAGGGCAAGTATGTGCTGGTATGGAGGGTGAAATAGCAAATCATTTCAGTATCTTTACAGATAAAACCCCATGAACATAGCCTGTGGGGTCATGAAGAGTCAGATATGACTGAATGACCAAAGAACAAATGTGGTGGTCACCCTCTAATATCTTTATTGGCTCCCTATGTCTTCTAGAATAAAAGACAAAGTCTTGGGCCATGCATTTAATGGCATTTACTCTCTAGCTCCTATCAACCTTTCTAGACTGATCACATACCACTCCTTTTCACATAGTCTACATCCCAGAGAAACTACGCCCTCTCCTGGTCACCTCTCATTCCCATTCTAGTATTACTGAATGTGAGGTTTAAAGATAACTTTGGTATCCCATTCTACGTAATGGCTACTTCCAAGCTTAATGACAAAGAATCATTTTTTTTCCCCATTGCATTTGCCAAGGCTTGACCAATTGATAGAAAAGATTTTAACTTATTGGGAATTCCTAGGTGCATGCAAATATTTCTCCTTCTAAATTCCCAAGCAATTTCTACCAGGCCAGTTGTTTATAAAAATCCAAAATCCCTCAGTGGAGGAGGTGAAGAACTTTTTAATTTGCAAAGGAAATCTCCCAACCAGAAACAGACTCTCCTTTTGTCCTGTTTGTCCAGATAATGGCCATTTGAATTATCTTTGAGTCTGGAGGTTGCCTGTTAGCAATTGGAATTGCACTGCTGCGGGGCTAGTTAACATTCAAATTAGACTTCCAACACAGTTTGGCACCAACAGTCAGCTCTTTGATGGGATTTATGACAGAGACAAGATTGGGCTAATGGAGACAATATGTTAAACCCTGAACAATGATGTTTTAGGGACTTGAGTCAGCTGTTTGGGGCTGATGGGGCTGATGCCATCTTTGGAGACAACATTCCAAATTGGGGTTAACCCCACAGGAATAGGCTGAGCTCAGCAAAGGGAAAGGAGGGAAGTTTTTGAGCCAGATGAAGAAGGCTGGGAGGAGAAAAACTAAAAGGAAATCGTGACATACAGAAAATTGAAGCGATGGAATGGAATGAGAGATTTGGACCTATAGATAATTTCCAGAGAACTCCTGAGGGCATTAAGTCCTTATAATTTAGAAGACTCCAGCCACCGCTTCCTCCCTACCCCATCATACAGACTAGTAATTATCATAAAGCTCTTTGCAAATACAAACTGTCACATAAGCACCAAATAATGCAGCAAGAACCAGAGCCTGAGGCTGACTTTTCCTTATCTTGTACTATCTTAACTGCATCAAGCCTGCATCTGTAGGTCTTCTACCAGTATCTGCATTCCAATCTGCTCAAAACCATCTATTTTTATTCCAGCTTTAATTGGGTATTGGGGAGATGCAGGAATTATTTGCTTTCAACAAACACCTACTCTGGGCCAGACACAGTGCTGAATGCTGAAGATACAAAGACAGAAAAAGGCAGTCCCCGCCTCCCAGGGGTTTATATTCTACTGGGTTCTCTGAGCATGCCCCAGTCCCTCATAATGACTGTCGTGATAAGATGATGCCATATCGGTTGGACATACACGTGGCTCTAAGATGACCCTCAGAGAATGACTCCTAAGGCACGGTCTCAAGAGAGCAACAAACATGGCCTCCTGGTATTGGTATATCTGGCCTTAGGCCAGACTTTTTAAAACTGCTATGCCAAAACCAGGAAACAAAGTATGAGCTCATAGATAGGGGAAAGGCTTAAAAAGTTGTGATACATGAGGAATATTACTGTGCTTTTAGAAATGATGAATATGAGCATAAAGAGGGCCCAGTCAATAAGCCCAGCCCTTATGAGCCTCTACAGAGTGTTTGGCTGATGCAAACCCATGTAGATTTTGGAGAATGAGCCAATATTCTTTAATGAGTTGTTGTCCATTGATCACATGGTGAAGAAGAGCAGAGCCTGTTTGATCTGCAATGCAACTAAGGTGCATTCAAAAAGATGCTCAGATCTGCTTCTTTTTTGGCTTGACTCCTTTTCTGGTGAAATTTTGATGAGAGAAGAAAGACAAAACTGTAAGAAACCTCAGGTCCCCATCAGCTGAAGCTAGCATGTTCTTTGAATATGGACATCCTTAATTTTTTACCTATTATGGGGTCCAAAATTGTCCAATCTGCAAGAAAAGCCACTGAGGCACAGCTCCAAACCAATAGCACCTTATTAAAGGGTCCACAGCCCCCTTTGATGAAGTGGACCTCAGATCTTCCACATAATCTGAGATACCTCTGGTCCCCAGGACCTTGTTTTTAATAGGGTTTGATATCAGGTTCAATACCTGGACACTCTGGAGAGGCTACACAAAATACAAAATCCCATTGTTTGACAGACCTAATTTTGAAAGCCAAAAATGATGCATCAGCTAAAACATGTTATATCAGCAGGGGCTCACAGATTGGGCAAAGCAGGGGACATCCCCGCTGGCTAAGTAATCATAAAATGGGCAAGGCGAGAGTCATCTCCAATGACTAAATGGTCAGAACATGGTCACCTGCTCATGTTGGACAAGAGAGAGTGGTACAGAGGTACAAAAGAAGTTAAGAGATTTGCCAAAGAATCAAGGTACCCCACCCATGCTGGCTTTGCACATGGAATTTGAGCAAAACAAGGATGGAAACATCTTTGTCAGCATTCTTGCGGTTGCGCAAGTGAGCTTCGTAACTGGCAAATAGGTGGTAAACAGCAAATTAAAGTTTGACGCCTACTATAAAGGCCTATTATGAGAACCTATCTTATCTAATTATCCCTATATGGTCTATGTGAAATATTAAGCTGATTGATATTGATTGGAATAGAGTTGGGGTCCAAATGCATCATTACTCACACTGTTTAATATGAAGAATGGAAATGCCCTTGACCTTGTGAGCTTCCACAGTCAAGAGATGTAGTTATCAGGTTTGAGAACAGAGTGAGTGTTGGGTTTTCCAAGCAGCCAGTCGAGCACTGAGGACCTGGGAGTCAAGGAGTGACCTTTGGGAGCTAACCCAGTGGTAACTGAGATACGGGTTCACCTGAAGTCATTTACACATGAACATTATATAGAAACTGAATTAAATCTAAGCCCATTCTCTGTAGGGACTGAGGTCATTCAGAGGAAAGTGTGCCCCCAAGTGTAAAGACAGAGTACTTTTCTTTCTGTTCTTGCTATATATTTTTAAAGTAGACAACCCTTTGTAAAAACTAATCAGTGTTAATTGGTTGAACGGAACAAGGGTGTTACTCACTGACAGCTTCAGCTGATAGCATTAGAGAAAGGTCATAACCTTTGCCACATGAAGAGTACAGTGAAGTGTGGGAAGACTTATACTAACTGATATAGAATGAAGTAAAGAGATGAAGTTAATATATACAATAACTACAATAATGCAAAGAGAGGAGGAAGAAGAAAAGTATGGGAGAAGAAGTAGGTAAAGGAGAAAGAAGGGATGGACAGGTAACTAAACTATGTATTTATTATGAATAGAGAAGAAATAAGAAAACACATCCCCTTCCTTTCTTTGCAGAGGTATAAGGACTATGGCTTTGAAATACTGCACACAGGCTTTAAAATACTATGTACACTATTAGACTTGATTGATGTATTGATTAATTTTAAAGAACTTCTCTCCCCACTCCCACCTTCTGCCCTCTCCCCTTTCTTTTCAAATCTTCATTGCAAAGGATGGCTTTCTGGATACAGTAGAGGGAAGAGTCAAGAATTTGTTGGGGTTGTCTTTGCAGTGCTGTCCTACTCTCTATGGTGGTGATCCCATTTGGGGGTTTTCTTGGCAAAGACACTGGAATGGTTTGCCATCTTCTTCTCTAGCTTATTTTACAGGTGAAAAAACTGAGGCCAACAAGGTTAAATGATGTGCCCAGGGTTACACAGATAGGAAGTGTCTGAAGTCTGATTTGAACCAGGATGATGACTCTTCCTGATTTCAAGCCCAGGGTTCATGAACTGTGCCACCTCACTGCCCCACATTCAGCAAGTGAGGTGACCTAAAATCTAATGATGTGAAGGAGAAAAAAAAATTGAATAAAACTCTGCTATGACCATTTCCCTGGTGTTCGCTTTCTATAATTTCTAGCATTTATAATGCTAGTTTTAAGGTATACAAAGTACTTCGCAACTATTATCTCATTTGATCCTGGCAAACACCTGTGGAGGTAAGTATCATTATTCCCATTTTACAGATGAGAAAACTGAGGCTGAGAGCATTTAAGTGATATGCCCAGGATCATAGAACTAATGAGTGTCTGAGGCTGGATTTGAACTCAATTCTTCCAGATTCCAGCTACAGCACTCCATCTACTTAGCCCCCAAACACTAAACCAAAGAATTAGGTTCTTTTGTCTTCCTGCCACAAAGGAAATAAAATTATTTTTACAAAAATCCTGTTAGAAAGTAGCAGAACCCACAAAAACACAGAGTGCAACAAATTTCCAGCCCAAGACAACCTCGATGGTTGATCAGAAACATGTATCACTCCAGGAGCGCAGTTTGGCGTGGGCACACAGGCAAGGCAGGCCTCAGTGAACCTGGAGCAGGCCTCAGAGGACTGAATCTCAACCCACAAACACCAAAGACAACTTAGAAAGTCAGTGACAAAGGTCTGTGTCTACGGTGAGAGAGAGAAGTGATGGTTTCAGCTCCAGTCCCCAAGCCTGGCCCTGGGGCGGCAGCTGGCTCCTGGGCTTCCAGGCCCACAGACTGAGGGAGAATCCAGTGGCTGATCAGAGGGGGATTGCAGAGATCTCTTTGCTGGTGCAGGATTCTCTTTGCTTTGCCCGTGCTTGAGTCTGGGTCAGTCAGAACCCACAGTTCTGGGTGATGGGCCTGGGGCAAAGAGGAGTGCTGGCCTGGTGGGGCTTGTAGTGGTGGTACAGAGTGAATCCTCCTCACAGTTTCAAGAGAGAAAAGAGTGCTTGTGGGCACTCATAGACCAGAGCACAGGCCAGGAATGGAGTAAACACCTCTCCCTTGATCATAGCATCTTGGAAGAATTGAAAATTTATGGGTTCCTAGAAATATCTCTGAAAGCAGCTGCTCAAAACCGTGGAAGCTTTGGACAGTACATTCTCCACACTAAAAACAGACCTTAACAAAGAGTTTACAACTCAAGTAATTGGCTGGGATCATGAGCAAGTAGCATAAAAAGAGTCAGACCATAGAATCTTTCTTTGGTGACAAAGAAGATCAAAAGATGCAACCAAAAGAAAACAATAAAGTCAAAGCTCCTACATCCGAAGCCTCCAAGAAATATATGAATTGGTCCCAGGCCATGGAAGAGCTCAAAAAGGATTTTGAGAAGCAAGTAAGAGAAATAGAGTAAAAACTGAGAGTGAAGCAAGAAAATCATGAAAAACAAGTCAACAGCTTGTTAAAGGAGACCCCAAAAATACTGAAGAAAATAACACCTTAAAAAATAGTCTAACCCAAATGGCAAAAGAGGTCCAAAAAGCCAATGAAGAGAAGAATGTTGTAAAAAGCAAAATTGGCCAAATGGAAAAGGAAGTCCAAAAGATTACTGAAGAAAATACTCCCTTCAAAATTAGAATAGAGCAATTGGAAGCTAGTGACTTTACGAGAAATCAAAACACTATAAAACAAATTCAAAAGAATGAAAAAAAATAGAAGAGAATGTGAAGTATCTCATTGGAAGAACAACTGACCTGGAAAATAGATCCAGGAGAGAGAATTTAAAAATTACTGGACTATCTGAAAGCCATGATCAAGAAAAGAGCCTACACATCATCCTTCAAGAAATTATCAAGGAAAACTGCCCTGATATTCTAGAACCAGAGGGCAAAATAGAATTTGAAAGAATCCACCAATCTCCTCCTGAAAGAGATCCCCAAAGGAAAACTCCTAAAAATATTGTAGCCAAATTCCAGAGTTCCAGGTCAAGGAGAAAATATTGCAAGCAGCCAGAAAGAAACAATTCAAGTATTGTGGAAACACAATCAGGATAACACAAGATCTAGCAGCTTCCACATTAAGAGACCAGAGGCCATGGAATATAATATTCCAGAGGGCAAAGGAGATAGGATTACAACCAAGAATCACCTACCCAGCAAAACTGAGTATAATCCTTCAGGGGAAAAAATGGTCGTTCAGTGAAATAGGGAATTTTCAAGCATTCTTAATGAAGAGACCAGAGCTGAATAGAAAATTTGACTTTCAAATACAAGATTTAAGTGAAACATGAAGAGGTAAACAGGAAAGAGAAATCATAAGAGACTTGTTAAGATTGAACTGTTTACATTCCTCCATGGAAAGATGATATTTGTAACTCATGAGTCTTTGTCAGTATTAGGGTAGTGGGAGGGAAAAAAAATTATGTATGTATGTATAGATAGATAGATAGATAGATAGATAGATAGATAGATAGAGGGCACAGGATGAGTTGAAGATGAAGGGGTGATATCTGGAAAATAAAATTGATGGGTGAGAGAGGATTACACTGGGAGAAGGAGAAAGGGAGAGGTAGAATGGGGTAAATTATCTCACATGAAACAGACAAGAAAAGGCTTTTACAGTGGAGGGGAAATGGGGGAGTGTGAGAGGGAATGAGTGAATCTTATTCTCATAGGATTCGGCTTAAGGATGGAATAACATATACAATTGGGTATGGAAATCTATCTTACCCTACAGGAAAATAAGGGAGGAAGGGGACAAGAGAGCAGGGGGATAATAGAGGGAGGGCAGATTGGGGGAGGGGATAATCAGAAGCAAATACTTGTGAGGAGGGACAGGGTCAAAAGAGAGAACAGAATAAATGGAGGGTAGGATAGAATGAAGGGAAATATACTTAGTTTTTCCAACATGAAAAAATATTTAAAAGAGAAATGAAAGGGTAAATCTTGTCAACTAAAAAAACCAAAAAGACTAACAGAGATCAATAATAATGATAATAATTTAAAAAAATCCTTTTAGAAGAAAGATGAATGCACTTGGCTTGGGATCTTCTCAGTCCCACAAAGACTTCCAAAGGTTTCCAGCTCCTAAGCCAAACTGCATTGGCACAATGGAGCACTAAGCTATTTTCCACAGGGACGGGAGAAGGAACATTGAGGTAATAGATGTTTAATTGTTAACCAACTATTCTTGGTAAATTCCCTTGGAATTAAGCCCACCAAGACTACAAGAGACCATTTAATGTAAATAATAAGGATTATAGAGTCACAGATATAGTTCTGTTCAGGATTTTAAACGCCAACCAGTCTAACCCTTTCTTTTTGCTGATGAGGAAGTGATGTGACTTGCCCAACATACACAGGTAATAAACATTGGAGATGGGATTTGAACCCAGGTCCTATTACTGCAAACCCTTTTCTTTCCACTGTGATTTCTTCATTATGAAGTACTTACTTAGGTAGCTGCAGTTAGATGTTTTATGATGGCTATAATGTAGTTGGTGTCAAGAAGGCCTGAGTTCAAATCCTGCCTCAAACACTCACTAGCTGTGTATCCTTGGGCAAGTCACTTAATAACCTCACTCTTTTGGCATGATTCCAGATTGCTCTCCAAAATTATTGGATCATTTCACAATTCTACCAACAATGAATTAGTGTCCCAACTTTTCCACATCCCCTCCAACATTTGTCACTTTCCCCTTCTAGCAGTGTGCTACAAGAAATGATGAGCTCAATGATTTTAGAAAAACTTGGAAAGACTTGCATGAAATAATGAAGAGAAAAATAAGCAGAATCAAGAGAACATTACATAATAACAGCAATATTGTTTCAAGAACAACTTTGAGTTAATAAGTATTTTGAACATTACAAATACCCAAATTAACTGTGAAGGACATATGAAGAAAGATGCTATCTGCATCCAGAGAAAGAAGTGATAAATAGAAGTATGTATAGGATAATTTTACACATATACCTCTTTGGGTCTAATGGTATCCATCTCTAGGGCAGGGGTGGGGGAGGGAAGAGAAAAAAAGAAATTTACTTTAAAATTTTATTGTATATTTGAAAAGAATAGGAAGTTGTGAATAATAGATTTTCAATTTCATGTGCAATCATTTTTGTTACACTTGTTTTATTATATTTATTCCATAAATTAGAAATAAAATTTAAAAATCTGAAAAAGAAATTAACCTCACTCATCTTCAGTTTCTTCATCTGCAACTTGAATATAATAACAAGCCTTAACCTCAAGGACTGGTTGAGGGTCAAGTGAGATAACATATTTAAAAGGCTCTGGTTTGAAACCAGTAGAGAAATTGTAACTATCATCAATATAGGGCCATCATCACCATCATCTTTTACCAGATGAAGAAAACTCAAGGTATGAGAGGTTAAACGATTTAAGTTACAGAGCTAGCAAGCTTTCTAGCTTGCTGACCCCAAGTCCGTCTAAGTCTCCCCAGTCAAATTCTTATTCCAAGCATGTGGAGAAATCACTGATGAATGTGTAGTATATGTAGGCATGCTTAGGATCAGAAGGAAATCAGGAAAGGTACCAAGGGCTGGGGTCAGCTGGTCCCTATCTGTGTTGATTGGCCCCTGAGAGAGCTACACTCTGAGCTACTATGTGGCATACTTCCCTAGGTCTGACCTGCTCCTTTTACTCATTAGAAACCTGTCTCTCAACTCTGATGGGACCTTGAACCAGCCTGCTTCTGACCTTGCCTTGCCATCACCCACTGCCCAAAGCGTCACCCTTATAGATCAACTTGATGGGTCTTGGCAGCTCTCTTCAGCTTCCTATTTCCACTGGTAAGCTCCACCAGCTTCACTGTTACCCACTAATCTCCTTCTTATCTCTGACATTGCCTTGAGGTTATAGCACAACCCGCATTCCTGTGTTTGAGCTTTCTGTACCCAAGGGAAAATGATGCAAGTAAATGTTTTCTTTTTCCTATTTGTCCCTGTAGCCTGGGATACATATGTAAGAGTAAGATCATAATATCCACGAGGATCTGAAGTCTAGCCCTCTTATTTCACAGAGGAGGAAACTTACCCAGTTAGTATCAAAGGGAAGATTTCCACTCAGATTTTCCTGGTTCTGAGTCTAGTTTTTTTTGCCACTGTGACACCTTCAAACTTTCAGTACAGTGATGGTCCTCTCTAGAGGCCTGAGACTTGCAGATTTCTCCCTCTTTGATTGCAAAAAATAATAAATAAATAAATAAAAATAGAGGCTAATAAAGCTCTCTTTTAAAGGAAAAAACAAAAATAAAAACAAAGACAAAAATATCTTCCAAGCAAAAACTTTAGGCCCATTGTCCTCACCTTTCTGTGAATTCTTTCAAAGAGATTGTGAGATCTCCACTGGATTACGGGGAAAGGAATTTGTTTGGGGAAGATGTGAGATGTAGTAGAAAGGAGGCTGAGGCAATTTAGAGGGTAGGGCAAGTCTAGCTTCGGAGACCATTAAGTGAGGTGACTTTGGTCAACCAGATGTCAACCAGAGGGTCTTGGGGGACTAAAGAGAGGTTGGAGGAGATATTCTGGGAGGTATGAGGTGAACTTGGGAATCAGGAAGACCCAAGTACAAATCCTTCCTCAGGCATTTACCAACTGTGGGAATCTGGAAGTTATGTTACCTCTCTCAGACTCAGTTTCCTTAGCTATAAAATGAGTATAATGATTGAACCTACCTCCCAGAATTTTGTGAGAATCAAATGAAATAATATATGTAAAGCCCTATAGAAATGCTCCACCTATTATACATAAAGAAAAATGTGAGATTCTTTAAAAGAAAGTTCACTAAATTATCATTAAAGGGGTTGAGGGACAAGAGACTGCAGAGGGAGGGTTCCTATTAACTAATTGTATGTATATCTACTCCAGGACTTTCTTATCACCCACTAGTGGAATGAACCCCATCTTAAGGGATGCCCTTTGAGTCACTGTCCAACACCCTTGACTTACTACCCAGCATTCCATGGGTCCCACATAACTCTGATCTAAATGCCTCTGTTGGCAGTATTTATGGGGATTTTGTCTGCCACTCATGTCACCCCTGCCCAGTTGCCCAGTGCCTAGCTCCACAAGTTCTTTGATTGATGAAATGGTGGATGGTTAGCTAGGCTAAGAAATAACAAGATTCTAAGATCTTATGAGTAGTGATTAGAAATCGAGTTTGAAAATGAACTTTCCCTTATTACTTAGGCTTCAGGTTATGCCAAATGGAGGTGGAGAAAGCTTGGAGACAAATGCCTCAGGTGGGAAGAGAGACAGCTATTACAATGGGGTTAGTCTCTATCATCTTTGGGGTTAAATAAGAAGAAAGTTGTTTCTTCATATTGAAATTGTGCTATCACACAAATTGTACTATCAATATCTGATTGGGATGATCTCTATTCCCCCTGGATTTAATGTTTTCCATCTGCAATATAAAAGGGGGATAATGCACAATTATGCTAGAAAGACCTTCTCTTCCAATAATGTTTGCACTTCTCAGCACCACATTTAAAAAGGAAATCATAGCACTTGAAAAGTTAAGTAAGAAGAGGAGAAAAACTGAATGCAGAAAAAACCCCCAACAATTGTCTGAGGACATGCTGAAAATACATTTAAAGCCTTGCCTGTCTGAGAAGGGGAGCTAATCAAACAGGGCTTCAAAAAGAAAAATACACACACACACACACACACACACACACACACACACACACACACACACACACAAATAAAACCAACCTTAGCCTTCTCAGAATATCTAACATAATGGGGGTGGGGGAAGGACATAGGGCAAAGAAAATATGAGGTGAAGAGGTTAGTGTTCCTAGCAAGTTGTTTAGTTCTAGATTCAGGTAACTAAGAACCAGTCTTACTATTTGCCTTGTTAAATGAGCTGGAGGTATAATAGGTGGGAACTATTTAAAAGCAGTGATAATAGGTGGTATAGGGCAGCTAGTTGGCACAGTGGATAAAATATGTGGTAGAAAGGAGGCTGAGGAAATTTAGAGGGTAGGGCAAGTCTAGCTTAGGAGACCATTAAGTGAGGTGACTTTGGTCAACCAGATGTCAACCAGAGGGTCAGGAAGACCTGAGTTCAAATCTGGCCTCAGAAAATTACTAGGTGCATAACCCCAGGCAAGTAATTTAACTTGTTTGCCTCAGTTTCCTCATCTATAAAATGAGCTCAAGAGGGAAATGGTAAACTGCTATAGTATCTTGCCAAGAAAACCACAAATGGACTCATAAAGCATTGGACATGACTAAAAATGAAATAGTGGGTGGTACAATAAGGTGGTAAATAGAGTCTCGTACTTGTAGTTAGGAAAGACTGGGTTCAAATCCATACTAGCAGTTTGACTCGGAACATATTACAACCTCTCTGAGTCTTTTTCCTCCAATGGTAATTGATAGAATTAGATTCAATGATCTCTAAGGTCCCTTCTAACTCTAAATCTATGATTCTATGAGGACATGAGTCTGTCTCTGTTCATTAAGCAAGAGTTGGCCACAGCCAATCTAAAGTCATAAACCAGAAGGGATTGTGGGGATCAGTCAGTAACAATAACAGCAACAAATGAGAGGGATCCATAGGCAGTCTGACAACAACATCCCTAAGTGATCCCATCAATACAACTCTTTGATTAATGGTACCAACCATGACTTGGTGTTAACTTCTTGCCTCTATTGAAATTTTATTGACTTTAATTGGTTTGGAACTCTATCTTGTCTGCTCGTATATGTACTGACACTTTGCTGGCTTATCTGCCCTGGACCAACTTTGAACTGCAGCCTTGTCAAATGAGTATGTTCATAGGAGAACCTCTGATGTTTCTTCTGATCTTTAAAAGCTCACAAGGTCATAACCTTGCCCATTCTCTCTCTGAACACTTATTCACCAAAACATTGGGAAAAAATAAACACTAAAAATAGACACCAGGGGCACACAGTAATTTATTGTTCCTTTCCCCATATGGAGGCTCACAACAGTTCTTCCTCCTTCAAAAGCCATAAGGGAAGACTTCATAAGACCCTCTGATGATTCCTTATAATACATTCTTTGATCTGGTACCTCAGCCAGTTAGACGATGATCACTATAGTGTGATGCATAGAGTGTTAGATTTGGAGTAAGGAAGATCTAAGTTAGAATTCTGGTTCAGAAATATACTAGCCATGTGACCTTGGGTAAATCACCTAATTTCTGTCTCCCTCATTTTCCTCATCAATAATATGAAAACAATAAGATAATAATACTGCCTACCTGCTAGAATTATTGTGAAGATCAAATGAGATAATAAATGTAAAGTACTTTGCAAACCTTAGCATGCTATATACATTTGAGCTATTAAATATTGAATGGCCACATTGGATTGAAACTTAGAAGGAGTGAAACCATTGCATATATTTTGTCTAACTCACCAGGAGAGGCAAATCTATGCATACTTTAAGGACTGGTCCATCTCTAGCTGGTTCTAGCATTATATATGAATATGTAAGACTGATGAGGGGCTGGTAGGAAAAGATAGAAGAATAGGCTATGGTCATGGTACACAGAGAAATTCACTGGCTCAAATGGGGATCAAGGCAGTGCACCAAGAAGCAAAAGACTAAGCAGTTACTCAAAAAGCAGTTATTAAGCACCTACTATTACTCAGACTACATTTCTCATAGCACTTTATCAGTTGTTAGTCCATCAGCGTTTGCTGGAGTCCAGAGTTCACTGGTTCTTGAGCTAGAAGACCTGTGTTCAAATCCCACTTCTTTTTTTAAAAAAATATTTTATTTTCTCCCTAATTACATGTTAAAACTTTTTTTAACTTTTTTTAAAAAAAGTTTTGGGTTCTAAATTCTATCCCTCACTCCCTCCTTCCCCTCCCCGAGATGATAAGCAATCAGATATTAGTTATACATGTGCAATCATGTAAAACATTTCCATATTAGTCATTTCATATAAAAAGACTCAAATAAAAGACAAAAAAGAATGTAAGAAAGTGAAAAATAGCATACTTCAATCTGTATCCAAACAATAGCAGTGCTTTCTCTAGAAGTGCACGGTATGCTTCATCGTTAGCCCTTTGGGATATTCTTGGCTCATTGTGTTGCTGAGGATAGCTAAGTCATTAACAATTCTTCATCAGACAATGTTGCTGTTATTGTGTACATTCTCCTGGTTCTGTTCACTTCGCTTTGCATCAGTTCATGTAAGTTTTCTAAGTTTTTCTGAGATCCTCCTACTTGTCACTTCTTATGGCACAATAATATTCCATTACAATCATATGCTACAGCTTGTTTAGCCACTCCCCAATTGATAAGCATCCCTTCAATTTCCAATTCTTAGCCACTATAAAAAAAGCTACTATAAGTATTTTTGTACGAGTAGATTCTTTCCTCTTTTTTTTTTGATGTCTTTAGGATATAGACCTATCAATGGTATTGATGGCTCAAAGGGCATGTGCAGTTTTATAGCTCTTTGGGCATAGTTCCAAAATGCTCTCCAGAATGCTTAGATCAGTTCACAATTCCATCAACAGAGCATTAGTGTTCCAGTTTTCCTACATCTCCTCCAACATCCAATATTTTACTTTTTTGTCACAGCCAATCTAATAGATGTGAGGTGGCCACTTCTGACACTTGATACCTCTGGGATTTTGAGCAAGTCACTTGAGTTCCCTGACCCTCATGTTGTCCTCATCTATAAAATGAAGGGATTGAAATTTGGGGTGCTTTCTAGCTTTAAATTTATTCTCCCATAGTCCACTTCTAATTAGATATATCTAACAAGAACAGAAAAGCATGAAGTAGATTGCAGGCTGGCTGATGGGGAAGACTTAGGTTCAAATTTCACATCTCATATATACTGGCTATATGACCCAAGACAGGTCATTTATTCTCTCAGAGCCTCAAACAACTCTCAAAAAACAAAAGGCTCACAGCAAGAGCTAATTTGCCTTAGCTGAAGGGGTTTTCTCACTACCAACTGCCTACACCAATCACAGGTCTGGTCCTAAAGGGAAAAACAGTTCATTTTTTTCAAGATCTGTGTTCCTCTTCATTATTGGATGAGTTCCAGAACAGGCTATGTTGAAGTTTGGATTAGCTGACGGATAACGTCTATTCCACTTCTAAAATTCTATGACTATAATCCAGCTAATTCTCTCACCTCTCACCTCTTCTGGCAATGGTTCATGGTCTTGAACAATTTTAGTTTTTGATAATGTTCATTAACAACACTGCAGCTAAGAATAATGATAAAGTAAAGAACCCACCTTTGGCTCCCTAGTCTCCACTCCAGTGTACATCAGGAAGCTGGCAACACGATTGAAATAACTTTAATGTCTGTTTGTTCTTTCAACTACACAATTGTGTACCCAGGCCAATCATCTCTTTCTTCCCCATCCAGATGATCTCCTTAGGACTTCATCATGCCTTCTAGGCAGGTCTAGCACTTCTCCTTCCCTTCTGCTTCCCCTTCTTTTCCCTTCCTTTTCTGTATTGTCTTCTTCCTCCATTAGACATTAAGTTCCTCAAGGGTGAGGACTGTCTCTTATTTGTATTCTCGGTAAAGGAAAGAGGAGAAGAGAAGACAGGAGAGGAGAGGAGAGGACAGGAGAGGAGAGGAGATGGCATGACTTAGATCTTAGCTTAAGAAGGCCAAGTTCTCCCACTGCATCCTGGGCCTTCTCCAATTGCCCTGATAGATATCTGGCCACTGGACCCAGATGGCTCTGGAGGAGAAAGTGAGGCTAGTGACTTTGCACAGCCCTCCCTCACTCAAAACAAAGTCAATTGCAAGTCATGTCATCCTCTCCCTTATGTCTCTTTGAGAATGAAGGACAAATCACAACCACACAATCCTCAGTACTTGGCATATAGTAGTTGCTTAATAAATGTTTATTGACTAATGAATTGATAAATGGTCCTGTGAAATAAATACTGTAGCTTTTTATATTCCCATTTTACAAAGAAGTCTGACTCAGAAAAATTAAATGACCTGCCCATGGTCACGCAGGTTATTATTGGAAGATTCCCCTGATTTCAATTTTAGCACACTGGATTACAGTGAAAATTACCCAAATTATTACCCATTGAGAGATCTAACAAACACTTCCTCAGTTTCCAAAATATTGAAGGGTGGATGTCAATGTATAAGCTACATCTTCAAGAGAGACACTTCCTTTGTAAATAGGAAGACCACTGTCCTTAAAACTATGGCATCTTCCCATCTTCTATGCACTAGACCGCTCAAAGACACCATGATTACTAAATATGGCAAACATATTATAAAGTCTTAGGAATGAGATGATTTTGATTCAACAAGTCTGAATATCAGATCTCATCTGGAGGTCATTGGATGGCCTTTGTTACAAGAAACATTTGGAAATGAGGTCTGCTGGGCTAAATATTCTCTGCATCTTAACAAAAAGAGGGGAAAAAACCTAGTAACCGAAGAAAACTAAATCCACTTTACTTAATGCGGACCTCTGTCTCTGGTGTGCAAGTCCTCTGTGTCCAAAGATAATTAGCACTTTATAATGCTAATTATTATAATTATGTCTGAGAAAAAATCATTAGGGGGTAGGTCCGTTCACTGATTTTCAATTGCCCCCTCTATTTAAAAATAAGGTCATTTTTCGATGAAATACCTTTAGGAACTCAAAGCAGAAAGAGTTATGGAAAATTCTTTGTAGGTATACTTCTGTGGCTTCTTTTTTTTAATAGTCTTGTGATGTGTCTGGCAGCTGAATAAGGAGAAAAGAAGGGGGAAACTGTGAGATGTACATATGAGGAGCTTCCATGGGCAAATTTCCTAATAACACCTTTCATTGAAACTAGTTTTCCCTACACTAGGCTAAGCTCTGTATAAAGCTTGTTAATCGGATCTATTCCTTGTACTCTAGAAGTTTACATTTTCAACAGATGGTCCTGATGTGAACTAATATATAAAGCAAAGAGAGAACAATAACTAAGCATCGATGGTCCTTTGCAATTTCCCATTTTTATCGATGACTTGGATAAAGGCCCAGGGTATCACTAACTTCTGGGTGGCAGTCAGATTCAAAAAGATCTTAACAGACCAGGACATCACATAAGAGCTAATCAGGTGAAATTTAATAGGAATAAGGGCCAATCCTTACACTTGGGTTCAGAAAAAAAAATGACTTTACTAGCGTAAAATGAGAAAGACATGATTAGACAGCAGTTTCTTTCAAATAGAAATAAGGATTTTTTTGTGTGTCAATAGTATGATGTGTTAGTCAAGAGAGTAAATGCCATCTTTGGCTACATTGAGAGGCTGTGGTGTCTAGACCTAGGAAGGTGATAGTTCCACTGCATGCTGTCCTGCTCCAACCACATTTGGAGTATTACATTGCTTAGTCCCAATGGCCACATTTTAGGAAAGATATTGGTATAATGGGGAGAGTCCTGAATAGGGAAATCAGCCTGAGGAAAGCCTTGACTTCTTAGCATGTCAGGATTGGATAAAGAAAATGGGATTCTTTAGGTTGGAGAAGAGACTTAGTGGGAACATGGTAGCTATCTTTAAATATTAAAAAGGTTGTCATGTGAAAGAGTTGTTATCATTATCCTATTTGTCCCAAGAAGGCAGAACTCCATGTTCTTAGCTATTATGAAAAGTGTAGCATAAAAAAAGGAGTAGGAATGTGGGTGTGTATACATACATACACATATATATGTACATATTTGTGAGGATAGAGAAAGAAATTTTTAATTTGACCCTTGATTTATACGTTTTATTGATAGCTTTATCTTTATATCATAGTCATTGGAGGTAGTTAAGGGTAGGAAAATAACTTTTCCTTGACCCTATAGACAAACTAAGCACCTGTTATGTGCCAGGCACTATACTAAGTGCTAGGGATCCAAAAAATATGTAAAAGATAGTCCCTGCCTTCAAGGAGTTTACAATCTAATGGAAGAAAGAAAAATAACTACTCAACACAGTCAACTCAGATGACACATGCAGCATTCTGAAGAAGTAATCCCTCATTTCTTTGCCACAGGGAGAAAGTTTTTCATTATCTCTTTTGCAGGTCTTTTGGTGGTTTTTCTATTGCATAGTGTTCATTTTTTAACTCTTCATTTATGTTGATGTTATGGGATGGCATCCTTTCTCTTCCCATTGTTATGTATATAACTTTAGACAAGTTATTTAGCCTCTCCAGGCTTCCGTTTCCCATTTGATAAAAGAAAGAGGCTGGATTCCATTTCCTCTGAGTACCATCCAGCTCTAAGATTTAGGAGTCAATGGTATTCTTCTTTTGGTTCAGCATATTTTATTCTGTATCTATTAATACAAATATTTCCATGTTTCTCTGAATGCTTCATATCTGTTCTTTTCTATGGCACAAGGATTATATTCATTTATCATATAAATCTTTTTTCTTTCTATCCTTCCCAAGTGATAGATTCTTTCTTTCCAGCTCTTTGCTGCCACAATGAATACCACATAAATGGGGGCAAGATGAGACCTGTGATTTTGTTGGTAGCGGCCACCCTTTGTAAGGACACTCTTCCTTCTTTTAAAGCTCAGCAATTCATCTACAGCTGGGAATCTTAGAGAATTTTCCATGGCACTGAGGAGTTAATTGGCCTCCCAGTCACCTAGGCAATGTGTATTAGAGAGAAGGTTTGAACCTAGGTCTTTCTGATTTCAAAGCTAGCTACCTGTCTACTACAACATGCTTGCCTGTCTGCCATGAATATTGTATTACACATTGGATCATTGTTGCCATTCTCACCTTCTTTGAGTATGTGCCCCATTTTGTAGTCATGGAGTTAAAAGGGGTTTGGACAGTCAATTCACTTTTATTACAGAATTCCAAGTTGATAGGCAATGAATCAGTCAATTAAACATTTATTAAGCACCTACTATGTGCCAGGCACTGTGCTAAGCACAGCTAAGGCATATCAATTCACAGCGTCCATCAAGAGTATATAAATGTTTCTCTGCTTCCAAGCACCATTCCAACATTGAACGTTCCCACTTTTTTGGTCATTTTTGTCAAATAATTGTATATAAGGAGAAATTGTAGAGTTCTTTTAATTTGGATTTCTCTCATTATTAGCAATTTAAGGCATGTGTTCCAATGGTCATTTAAAGTTTGTGACTATTTTTTAATTGCTTGTTTATATAATTTGACTACTTATCTTTTGGGAATGGATTTTACTGTTACCTTTGTGACAATTTTATTAAGAGTGGAGAATATGGGAGAAAATGATCCTAAAGGAGAAAAGGAGCTATTTCCATAGCTTGCTCCTATAGACCAATCCAGGGCAGTTCGGGCCCAGGGTGAACCCTAAAGCAGAGTAGATTAACTGTCCAGGAGTGGCAGGCCAGGCTTTCTGAAAATGGATGGCAGAGAGTTGCTGCCCTTGGTGGGAACATGTGTCCAGTAACAGGATAGATGGCAGTATGCTTCCACAAGCTAGGCCTTGGTGTCCTGATGTATCCAAATACATGAAAATATTTTAGAGGGAAGCATTTTGAATAAAAAGTACATTAAAAACTATATTCAAATTAGGAGCCTGTTCTGCCCCCCTCAGTAAGAAAGGGAAATAGGAGAAGGGAGGTATCTTCTACACAGACCAATCAATCTCAGGTGAGTAGAAGCCAAAAAACAACCTTAACACATCTACCCAAGCAATAATACAGATAACAGTGTTAGCTCATCAGATTTCAGTTTAAAGAGGAAGGGGTAGTGGGGAAGCATATGAAAAAGTAATTTGGGAGCTAAGGAAAAAATCAGAATGTTAAAAGCAATCTTAAGGAAAAAAATAGCACTGATTGAAGCAGGGTAACCTAACAGGACTGTAGTGGGGGCAGGATGCTCTTGAAGATTCTTGAGTGGCCGTGAAAATCATAATGCTCACAGTCGTTAAGGAGTGATTATTGCTTCTGAGTTGAAGGCAGGTTGGAAAGGCAAACAAGAGGTGTATTGCAATAACTGTCAAATCATAGACTTGTACTTCTACTCAAAGGACTCATTGTTACCTTCAGGCTTTTGTAGCCCATCATTTAGATAAGGCAAAAGAGTCAATGGGTTGAAGGCCAAACTATGAGCTGCCATTGTTGCTGCTATGGTAATTGGCATGCCTCCTCTTCCCCACTTCTGGAAATTCCATGAAGGGAAAGGACCAGAGCTCTGTCCTTTATTAACTGTGTGACTCCAGGCATGTCAACGAACCTCTCTGAGATTCAAGTTTTTATTTGGAAAAGAAGGATAATAGTTTGACCCCCTACCTATATCTTGGGGTAGTTGAAAAGAAGGCATTTTGGGAGCCTAAAAGAGAAATATAAACCTAGTTATTTTAAAGTATATTGAAGTCCCTAAACCACAATTAAACCCTAAAACCTCAATTTATTCATCTCATGGCACTGTGCTAGATTTCCAAATTTGTCACAGTAACCCTTAGGTAACAGGAAAGTTTCTATTTATTCCATTTACCAAAATCAAAATGGAGCAGCATACGTAGAGGGGAGAAACACCATGGGAGAAAAAACATAAATAGGATGATCATACAGAGTCCCTGATTATATTCTATTTCCTCTGCTCATTCCTGAATAGTAGAGTAGAACAGGTACAGGTTCATTCAGATCTCACCTCTGATGATTATAACCTGTGTTAGCTTGGGCAAGTTACTTAATCTCCCTCAGCCTCAGTTTCCTTATCTGTAAATTGAGGGTGTGAGAAGGCCTCAGAGGGTCTTTCTATCTCTGGGTCTCACGATGGCCTTTTGCCATCAGAGTTCTTTCATGATCCATCTCTAGTTCCTGAAATATTGTGGAAAATTGTGGATGCTTCAAGACCCAAACTCCAATGCCTTGCTGACAAAGACCTCTTCTTCAAGGGTTAGCTTAATTTAAGGTATGATCTCATTTGCATATGAGCAGTTAGACCTTTCAAATGCAGCAGAAAATAGATTGATGAGTCAGAGAATAGACTTTTCATTAAAAAAAGAATTTAAATCAACCTGTGAAGATTGCTCTTTTTATCTGTGAACAATTTGATTGTAAAAACCACAGAAGAAGGATGTTTGCTTATGAAAAACCAAAGTAATTAAAATATAAAGAAACACAATTTTCAAACAAACTATGAGAAGAGTCAGACTTCAAGCAAGAACTGCTAGAGAACTTTGAGGACCTGTTAGAGGACAGAGGAAATACTGAGATCATGAGGTATTGTGATCTCTCAGCCCAATTCTATGAAACTCTTTTTCTTTTTAGTGTTTGAAAGGTTAAAACCTCACAAAGCAGTAAATCAAATTACTAGATATTATCAGGTTAGTAAATAATGATTGTTTATTTCATGATGAACACAAAGGCAGGTTTCACATGTTTTATGTCATGGGGGAAACATGAGTCACATCATTATGAGGCTCTTATTTAAGCCATTGAGAGTGTTAAAGAAGCTAGCAGGAGAATAATGGAAGAATCAGCTGGAAGGGACTGAGTTCAGAAGACATGAGATGGCAGAAGGACAGCAAGAAAGTCAGCTAATAAGAAGGTGTTAACTGATGTGCTAGGGAATCCTGTTGCCTGGACAAAGGTTGACTATCAATAATAGAGATCTAAGAGCTGAAACCAACTTTTTGACCTCTAGCACAAATTATACTATAAATGAAAACTTCCAGAAGTGTTGGTTGATCTCTACTGCCATCTCTGGTTTGATAGGGAGAAACAGAAGAAAAAAGAAAAATAGGCTCTGCATCACCTTTGCTACTGGAAAAGTTTTGAATGTGATTGAACAGCACAGCATCCTATTTCATGAAGAGTTGGCTGTGTTTATCTGCATTTCCCAAAGAAACAAACTAAAGAGTTTGGCTCCCAAAGAGCTCAAACTAAAGAGCCCTGCTTTGATGAAGGGAGGAGCTGAAAATGGATTGGATCTTGTTGAATAAGAAACTATCTGGGCTTGTCTGCCTTGCCCAGAGAGCCAACACAAGGAGCTTTGCAGTAGGATATTGGGAGAGAAAACACTGAACTTGATGCTAAAGTAAATGCCCTCAAGGAGCTTTTAATCTAGTAGAGAAAATAAGACAGAAACAAATGTAGCACAAAACAGAATATTATGAAGTGACCTTAGTATAGTAAATAGAGAACTGGCATTGGCATCAGGAAGAACTAAGTTCAAATTTTGCTTCCGCTATAATGTTATATGCCAGTCATCAAATCTCAGTTTTCTCACTTATAAAATGGAACTAAGGGTATTTCCTTAAAGGATTGTTGGGGAGGATTTAAAAAAAAAATTACAGTCAACCCTCAACTTCAACAGTGGCAGCATTCCTAGAAAATGGTGCCAAAAAACCAACCCAGGAATGTTGTTACATTGAACCTATGGGAAATAGGAGGTTAGGTTTCTGTGACCACAAAAGAAAACAACAACTGATCTTTTCATTAGAGATTGTTCAGAATACATTTTCCACGTATAATTATTTATAACAAAATATTAATTTTGATCCTAATACAGTAACCATGAAATAACCCATAAAATGCAGTACACAAAATAAAATTAGTAACATGAAAAACATTTTTTCTTGCTAGTAATTCTCTAGAATCCTATGTCCTTTTGAGCTAGCATCTCAATTTTTGAAAAAATGATTTCAGGCAATATTCACTTCTCATTTAACACATAGAATCTAAATACCATAAATACTTTACAGCAAATAAAATTCTTAAAACTAAAACTTTTTTAACCTGGACCTTACCATCCACTATAAACCTTTCTCTGTTGGCCACCTCTAAAAATCAGGGGAGAGATTGCTGAAACTTTAGCTACTGCTGTCAGAAGATACTCAGACTGACAAGGTTTCAACATCACCTTAGGAGTCCAAAGGACTTGCAATATGCTTTGAGGACATAATTTCAACACAAAACTTGAGTTTTAAAGGCAAACATTGAAAATATGCAATGAATACACAGGGAGCTCTTTACAATGCCAGGGTAAATAAGACCAGTAAAGCATCTAGTAGGGTACCAGATACTTCCCAAACTCACATAATCTCTACTGAGCATAGCCCCGGACACATGTGCTTAAAAATGCAAAAATGAAAATAATGTTACTAATAAAATCACACAAATGCTTAAAGTCATGAAAGTTAAACTTCCACATATTGTAAATTGATTATAAAGTATGCCTATAAAGTGCAATGGAAACCTGAGAGCCTTATACAAATATCTTCTATTGTCTTAAGAAGGCAATATGATGTAATGGATTAAGGACTAAGGTGGAAGGAAGATCTAGTTTTAAATATTGGCCCTAGAAACTAGACCATGTGGCCTGGGCAAAGCATTTAATCTCTTAGAGGTACCTAGGCAATGTAGTATATAGAAAGCACTGGGCTTAAAGTCAGAAAGACTTCATTTCAAATCCTACCTTAGTATCTGTGTGAGCCCAGGCAAGCCACTTAACCTCTGTCTGGTTCAGTTTCCTCCTCCATAAAATGGGGATAATAATAGCATCTACCCCCCAGGGTTGTTGGGAAGATCAAATGAGATATAAAGTGCTAAAAACCATGCCTGGCACATAGGACTCAATTAATAAATGCTTTCTTCATTCTGTCCTTTCAGCGTGTTTCTTCATTTGCTTATTTACAGCACTTGGGTCATATTATTATCACTAAGATCCAAATAGATGATGTATATAAAAGTCTTGAAAACTTCTAAGTGGTAGATAAAATCAGCTATCATCATCATCATCATCATCATCATCTTCATCATCATCATCATCTACTAAAACTCCCTTCACTTTGCAGATCATAGACTCATATATTTAGAGTCAGAAAAGATGTACCTATTAATCAACTAATCAACAAATGTTTATTAAGAGCCTACTATGTGTTGGGGACAGCTAGGTGGCACAGTGGATAAAGTGCCAGGCCTAACGTCAGGAAGACTCATCTTCCTCAGTTCAAATCTGGCCTAGGACACTTAACTAGCTATGTGACCCTGGGTGAGTCACTTAACCTTGTTTGCCTCAGTTTCCTCATCTGTAAAATGAAGTGGAGAAGGAAATGGCAAACCACTCCATCATGTTTGTCAAGAGAACCCAAACTGGGGTCACCAAGAGCTGGAAATGATTGAAATGACTAAACAACAGTATCTGCTAGTCACTATGTCAATCTCTTGGATACAAAAAGAGGCAAAAGACAGTCTCTGCTCACAAGGAGCTTACAACCTAATGGAAGAAGGGTTCCCTAGCCAAGGGGTTCCTAACCTCAGGTCCATGAATAAATTTCAGGAGTCCATGAAAAAATACATCTCTGTTTTCAATCACTTCTCACAAAAATTTAGCATTTCCTCCCATTATAAGTGTAATTAACAAGACACAGGTCATATTACCAATACCTATGACTGTAATCAATAGAAATCACAGATTTTCATATCACCTTACAGTAGCTTCAGATATCTTCAAATATCATTTGCATTCATCACATCTTGGAAATTATTATCGTTATTAGACCTGCTGGTAGATATATTACTTCCTCACACTTTTTTAATTCTGATAACTGCTTTTCAATATAATTAGTTTCTTTTATTATCAGACATATTTATCTTAGAAATGTTTTATACATTAAAATTATGCTGAGAAAGGACCCATAGACTTCACCAGGCTGCTCAAGGGTCTGGTGATGGTTTTGGTCTTATGAAAAGGTTAAGCAAGCCCAAACTTCTCCTTATACAGATGAGGAAACTGGGGCCAGGAGAGGGTATGTGATTAAATCAAAGTCACGGAAGTTGTGAGTAGCAGAGCTGGGAATCAAATCACAGTTCTTTGACTCCAAATTCTAGTGGTCCATTGGACTATGAGTTAATACTCAGAGAAGTTAATTGACTTGTCCAAAGTCACTCAGGCAGGAATTAGCAGAGTTTGGATTTCAAAACTAGATTGTAGTGATGCTATATGTAATGTTTTTTTTTTTCCCTCACAATATAATACACTGCCATTTAAAATTAATCAGAATCACAGAGTGCTTGGAGATTTCATAGGAAGGAGGGTGGATTACTAGCAAGGGAGTTCAGGGTAAATTGACTAGCAGGTTAACTAACCTGCTCCACTGAGGTGTGGTAATCTTTGAGCTGGTCCTCAAAGGATAGGTATGACTTAGGTGGAAATGAAGGCTTGGGGAGCCCAGTGGCAAGTGCTTTCAAACAGACCTGATAAAGGGACTGTAATCCCAGAATATGTATGACCACCTCATTAACTGTCTCCTGTCTCAGACCTACCAGAAGATGAAGTAGCCCCCAGACCCAATCTATGATGTGAAAACCATATGCTGCTACACTCCTGTGAGCCCTAATCCTAGGTTGTGATAGAATTCTTGACATCTTGAATGGTGATTGGTGCTTCTCAAAAGATTTGGAAGATTGAGAGGAAGGGAGATAGCCCATAAGTCTCTTCCACTCATCTCACTTTAGATAAAAAATGGGAACATGGAAAGGGATATACAAGCAGAGCTAAAATGAGGCTGTAAATCAAATACTTTGTTGTTCTCACTCCTCTGAAAGGCCTGGTGATGGCTGAGAGGGGGAAAGATGGCAAGGGGAGGGGGGGACCACAGAGGGAGGGAGAATATGAATGAGACAAAGAGAAAAGTTGTATCCTTGTATTTCCGTTAATCTCTGGATGTTGGTGGGTGTAGAGCCCCAGATGTTAGAGCTAATGCAATATGCATTAGGCCATCACATTGGGAAATCTCTAGTCCCTGCATCAAGGAATTAATAAATCTGCTAATTGTGTCATGCCTGTAATATAGGCTGGGAAGAAAAAAAAATCTTGTGTAAATCATTTGATAAATGTGCATGCCTAGATACCATGTGTTTCAGAGGTTCTCCTCTGGGATTCACCCCAAAGGTTGGCCAGGCATTTTCCTCTTCCACAGTGGCCTCTGCAGGGGGATCTGGAATGAGACACAGCGGTCATTCGTATAGTAACATTGGCACCAATTTAATAGCATTGAGAATCGATTTTACATGCTTTGTCTCTTATCAACATCCCTCCCCAGAAACAGGAGTTCTCTACATAAATGAGAAAAGGTTACAGACCTGTCATAACTTTCTCTTTGAGCTTCATGTATCAAAACAGAGATTTGATATGATTTTAGCTTATAAGAGCTCTGTTTTATTGAGAAATGATAAAGTAATAATCCAAGCACGAGGACATCCTAATCAAACCCAACTGCCAAAATCACAGAAATCGGCAAGTGCCACAGACCAGGAGGTAATTTGTTGTTTTGTTAATGGTCTAGATTTAAGAGAGTGATGGAGAAACTGTTGACAATACAAATTAAACTGAAAAGTGTATCCTGTGTACACACACATATATAGATATATGTATGTATTTATTTATATATAAATGTATGCATGTATGTATATATAGATGTATGTATGCATGTGTATGTGTATGTGTATGTAAATGTATGTGTATGTATATACATGTTTATACATATGTATTTATATACCTGCATATGGCTAAATATACACACATACTATTATTTTCTATGAACCTTTACAGTATAACCCTGCCTTATATGCATTCAAAATATTTTTTCTATTAAGTTTTGGTAGAACATTTCTGACTTTTTACTTGATAACATGGTGCATGCATTGCAAGGCATGAAACTTTAAGTTGTGATGATAATAGGTATCTTGTGTGCTTGATTGAAATGCACAAGAGTCACATAGTCTGAGAAAGCATGGTTGTGTTGTGATTTGTACCATAATAAAGAAGGTAAATGAGAAGCTTGCTCATCCAGTGGATGAGGATGGATGTGTAAGGATGTGTGCTTAAGCCCACTTAAAGTGACCACCTTCACCAGGTAAGAGCAAATCTATTGAATCAATTAAGCAAAAGTATTAGACTAGTATTGTGAGGACTTTGAAAAACATGGGATAAAATGGAGTGATGGTACACAGGAAGGTGTTGTGGGTAGCCTAGGAAACCCAGTCATGCCCTATGAGTTTGATATTAAAGAGCAAACCTGCTCATTATAGTATCTGGCAGGTGAAAGAATGGAGGAGCTCTAACCAAGCCCTTGAGAGAGAATTACTTGGTGGGGGCCGGATCCAATCTCTGTCTCTTCCTCATCCTTAACCAGGGAACAACCTTGTGACCTTCAGAGTTTCAGAGGATTTGAACTTGTTGCTGTCCCAGCAGCATTCCTAGGGCAGCAGAGGTAGGACTAATTAGACACACTGAAGAAAGAGAGCTTTGGAAGTCTTCAATTAGCGAAGCAGAAAGTTTCCCCAGGACTAAGAGAAATTTCCTGATGGCTCCTTGACGGAGAGCAAAGGACTTCTAGCCAAAGGACTTCCAGTGCTGGCAGTTGCCTTCCTTGTCACGGAAACTCTAAGCTGAGATTCTTTTCTCCTAGATTCTATCCCAGACATTTTGAGAGTGATGTTTTGTACCAACTATTCTGCTGTGTATCATTTTATAAATGCTCCTTTCTAAAAGTTAATTAAGTTTAACTATTTGACATCAATGGTTATTTATGGAAGAAAGCAGACCAGTGAGGACTCATGAGCTATAGCATTAGTAAAATGCCCCACCCTGCAGCAAGACTCTGAGGGGTCCCTAGAATCCTAATGGGAAAAATAGCATATGCTCTATAGAGATCTAAGTTTCTGGTGGGGAGCAGGACTTAGTGGGGTAGTAGGTGGTGTAGTGGATAGAATATCTAACCTGGAGTCAGGCAGACTCATCTTCCTGAGTTCAAATCCAGCCTCAGACTCTTACTAGCCGTGTGACCTTGGGCAAGTCACTAAACCCTGTTTGCTTCAGTTTCCTTATCTGTAAAATGATCTAAATAAAGAAATGGCAAATCACTGCAGAATCTGCACCAAGAAAACCTCAAATGGAATCATGAAGACTCACACGTGGCTGAAATGACTGGACAGAAACAAACAAACAAACAAAAAAACCTAAGTGGAAGTTGGTGGGAGAGTACCAGAATATATGCTGCATCTGGATAGTGAACAATGTTCCATCAAGTAAGAAGGGAATGAAATAGTCGAGAAGGTATAGGATATTATTTTAACGGTAATTTTTAAGTCAAATTGAAGATGAGTGAAATTTCAAGAGTTTCTACTCACCTTCATATGAATGTGACAAAGTATAGTCAAGAATTAGTGTGAGAATGATGAAAAGTTCAGATATAAGACAAAGAAGCTGTAAGAGTAAACCACATAACAATAAGAACACTGGTTATGGAGTCTGAGGGGGAATGGTGCAGTGCTAACATTATTTGATTTGCAGACACAGAACCTAAGTTTTAATATAACCTTACTGTATGACCTTAAGGTATTTTTTTTCTTCTTCAGGGCTCAGTTTCCTCATCTGTAAAAGTGGGGCCACTAAGGTCCTTTCCAGCACTACATCTTGGGTTCCACTGGCTTAGGGGGTGTATTTAATAAAATGAGTGAAAGTGGGGAATAGTGAATTTCATGAGCAGCATGCATTCAAGTCACTCCACTCCATTTTTCTTGGCCCAGTTTCCTTATCTGCCAAATGAGTGGTTTAGATTCCATGATGTCTAAGTTCCCTTCCAGCTCTAGCATTCCACGATTCTTGATGATTGTGAAATTGAGTTTAGTCAGAAAGCTTCATTCCCCTTCTTCATTTCTCAAAATACTGTATAAATAAACATCAATATAGAAAGCTTTAAGTGCTTGATTACAAGGAAGAAGGCAAGATCAAAGCTCAGGCATTAGCCTCCAAGGATATTTGCAGATAGAAAAGACAGTTTAAAAAGTCTAATGAGATCCGTTCTCTAAATAGAGATCGTTATTCTTGCCAATTTAATTTAATTTGATTCAACAAACATTTATTGTGCACCTACTAGGTGCTAGGCATATGGGATACCATGACAAAAATGAAACAAGCCTTGAATTCTAAGAGCCTATATTTCAAGGGATTTGTTCCTCTTTCAACTATTAGAAGCCTTATTGAAAAGGAGCGTACATGTATGTATGTGTACACACATGTTTCTGCATGAAAAAAAAATTCCAAATTTTATTGTGTGGTTTCAGCATCTGTGAGGACACACAAGTTCAATGGGACACTCATTTAAAATGTAAACTCCTTGAAAGCAAAGGCTGCATTGCATTTATTTGTCTTGGAATGTCTAGAGAATAGTAGTGAGTCTTGTGCATGCAATAAATGCTTGTTGAATTTAAAGAGTAAAGGTTTATTAAGGAGAGGGTGAGGAGGAGCCGTTAAGAATGATTTGGGGTAGCTCAAAATTTTGGAGAGATTATATCCTGAAGTACTGCTTGTGTTCTCAGGAAGAAGTAATCATGAGATCTACAAGGACTTATGAAACATATGAAATTGGGCTAGGTGCTTGAGATAGAAGGACAAAATGACAAAAAAGACAAAATTTTTATCCCGGGGTTCAATGAGTTTACTTGGAAATAACTCAAAGAACCTCTGCTGAGCCCGTAGCGGACCAGGGCATTCACCTTTTCTTTGTCAAAGGGGATCCGAATTCTAAGTGTATATGCATACAGAAGTGATATTCATTCCTTAGGGCAAGCATGGCATCTAGAAAGAGATATCTAGCTCTTTTGCTATACCCTTGGGAGTACAAGAAAGTCCTGGAAAATAACCCAAATCTTGGGTTTGCCCAAGTCAGCATCTCCTCAAAAGCAGGGACTAGAAAGGTATTCCAAGTCTAATATAAATCAGGTACAGGGCTGCTATTTGTTTTCTCAAAACAAAATAAACACTTAAACCATAAAAAGACTCAGAAGTGCACATTGACTAAGACTTAAACATGTAACTAACTAATAAGTATTATTATGCTCTCCTAGGATGCTAATATTTTAAATATTAAAACGGAAGGCATATTGTAAGACTGCTTAATCAACTTTTCACCTTTGACTTGCCTCTTCCCAGTCTCTCTCAAAGTCCTTGTCTTCTGGGAAAGTGCATGTGGAGTTAGAATCCTCTTCCTATTGGTGGCCATCTCCTCCAACAAGAGCTATGAAGGCTGTAGCAGATTCCTTCTTAGGTACAGTCAGTAAATGGAAATTCCTGACCTCCTAAACTCATAAGATTTTCTCCAAGACTTGAGATATTTTTCTAAGGATTGCTATTTGATCACCTATGCTCAAGAAAGCAACAAAAAGCAGAAGGGGAAGAAGGTATAGCTTTGAGATCCAGTCTTGAGCTCATCTAGGCCAGCACATGTGCTAGCTGCCAACGTTGAGCAGTTTTCCATTTCTTTTGAACTGCAGAAGGGTGCTTCTCCTTTATCCCTTAGGAGTCCAAGGACAGGAAGACAGGAAAAGAGGAAAGGATAGAGAGTACAGTAACTCCTTTTCATGCCTACTGAATGGGCAGCTCTTCCTGTCTCATTGACCAATCGTCTGTAGCAGCTACCAATCTTTGCTTCAGGGAGAGGAAGTAAGGGATTCTGATTCATCCCAAAGCACCAAGTTGTTCCTTCAGCTCTGAACTAGTGCACATGGTTGTTTAAAAGCATCCAGAGCTTGGGCTCAGCACTCTATGGGTTTGAGGCAATTACATATTCAATCAAGATGTTCACATTATATTGCTATTGAAGTCTCCACTCTCACCCCTTTCTGCCTCCTGATTGAAATCGGAACTCAAGAGCTGGGTCCAAAAATTGTGACTAGGACTGGATTTCAGCAAGAGAGTTGGCTTTGCATTTGTGCTGTGGAACATTGGGCAAATGCTCAGTGAACCACAAAGTAGCTGATTTTATTTTATTTTATTTTTGGTAGAGAAGAAGGAAGAAGTACCTAGCAACAGGCTTACATGAAGCTCTGCCTCTACTAAATCCTTAACTTTATGGAACTGCAGAGTTGGAAGGGGTCTCAGAGGCAAGTTACTCCTACATTTACCTGAATAGGAGGATTTTTCTGCTGCTGAGCTACTCAAGTCATCTTATTCTACCTCCTGTATATCTAAATAGACAGAGAGATATAGTTATATAGCAGGTGGATATACATATATATATATGTATATATATATATATGTTTATATATATATATATGTAATATACATGCATACATCTATAAATATATATACATACACATACATAGTAGATAGATATGTGTATACATAAATACACAAGTATATATATATATATATATATATATGTGAATATATATACATATACATATATGTATAGGTCTTCTATGTCATTATGTTTATGTAGTTTTCTTCCATTGAATTGTTAGCTTCTTGTGAATAAGGATGGTTTGGGCTTTTTTATTTGTAACCTCAGCACTTAGCATAGTGTCTTCCACATATGTGATATTAAGTGGTTAAATATTTGTACAGGAATCTTCCCTACAGCATCCTCAACAAGTGATCAATTAGTCTCAACTTCAACATGTCCAGTGATATGGGAACCTACTATTTCCCAATCTATTTGAGGGTTGTTCTGTTAGGGAATTTTTCATTGCATCAGGTCAAATTCAAGCTCTCTAACTTCTTATTATTCATTTAATTCTGCCCTCTAGAGCAAGCAAAACAAATTAAATCCATAACTCCCTCATCCTGATTTACAGTTCCTAAAAAAATACGTTCTCCCACAATCGCCATTCCCTTAAAAATAAAGTTTTTTGTTCTTTTATCAACTTTTAATGTGGCCTTCCCCCATACCTCCCAGAGAGCCAGCTGTGTTATAGCATGACAGAGAAAGAGAGAGAGAGAGAGAGAGAGAGAGAGAGAGACAGAGAGAGAGACAGAGACAGAGAGAGAGACAGAGAGACAGAGAGAGAGAGAGAGGAGAGAGAGAGAGAGAGAGAGAGAGAGAGAGAGAGAGAGAGAGAGAAAGTAAAGAAGAATTCAGTGAAATAAATCCACACACTACCCAAGTCTGCCTTTATAGGCAGTATTCCAGACCCAGAGTCCATCACCTCTGGAAAGAAGGAAGAAGAACACATTTTCATGTCTCCTCTTTGAGCAACAGATCTTGGTCGTTATAATCATAGAGCAGTCACTTTTGAATTTTCTCCCTCTATTTACCATCCCCAAATTTGTAAGGACTCAGGCATATAGCAAGAGTGGCAACGTGCAAAGTCATTGTCAGAAGTGCTTTATCTCTCACCTTTCTTACTATTCTCTGTAATTTGGAAATGGGAATTTTTATCTAGCTTGACCTGGGTGGGAACAGCAAGTCACAATGACTCTTAGAAAGAACAATGGAGTTCCTGAACTCTTGATTTACCATGAAATATAGTCCATGAATGGTAGGTGAAAGATCTTCATGAAGGAATTCGTCTCTTCCTATCTATCATACCTTCAAGGCCTTTTTCTATTAACATGGCTTTTGTGATGTTTTGCTAGTATTTAAAAAAAATCCTCCTTGTAAAAAAATGCACCATCTGTGCTTTGGCTGATTAGATGGTCCAAATGGAATGTATGTCAAATTCTGAGCCCCTTTTATTTTTATGACAAGGAAAAGGGGGATTTACTTTGAGATTCTCTTTAAGAATGAATCAATGGGAAGTCATCTACTGCATAATCTTCCCTCTAGAAAGTGATAAATATTTACAGTATCTAATGAGATTTCACGTCAAAAATTGATGCTATTTATTGTGTTTTAATAAAAGCAGATTTGAAAACATTAGTTTTATTAAACAAAAAGCAGCATATTGTTTTTTAAAATTGCCATTTTCATATTTGCTTTTTCTATGGAGACCTCATATACAAAGGCAGATTTTAGCTAACTGTATTACTATGGAAATCAGTTCCAACAGAATAGAAATAGTACAAAATAATGAAAACACTAATACATCTTTACACATTGTATTATTCATCTATCAATTACCTTTCCTTTTGTGTTATTCACTCTTCCAGGTTCTGCTATTTTATAGTCATATTTTCCCCCAATATTGACTCTTTATTTCTTTCCTAGATCTTGATCCCAAGAATTAACTAAAAAAGAATATTTAAAAGGTCATGTTGTCCTTTTCAGCACAAATCCAGCAGATAAGGCTGTTACTAAAGCATTTTCTAATTTTTTAAGTAAATGTTAAGGGGAACATTTGGTTCTCACATGAAAAGCTCTTCACAAACAGGTCAGATGTGTTACAGGTGGCTGAACCAAGGTTCCTCTCCCCTTCTTGCTGGAGGCTTCAACTTCCTGGAAGGGGGGGAGGGGTTCCAAAGAAGGCCAAAGTTTCTGATGGTTAGGGAAAATGTCAGAGACAAAACTCTCCCTTGGGTGGAATAAATGGATGGAGGTTAGAGAGGGAGATGTAGATTTTATGGAAAAAAAGGAAATATAAAATAACTTCTTAACAATGAGAGGTGTCCCAAAGTCAAATGGGTAGTAGAGTCCTCATCACTGGAGGTCTTTAGGCAAAGGCTGGCTGACTACTGCCACTTGTAGGCTTTGTTGGGGAACATTTTTCAGGTATGGGTTGACTTTAGATGATCATAGAAGTCCTTTTCAACTCTGAGATTTTGTGACTCAGTGAATATGGTGCATTATCCCTAGGCCTTGAGATTTACAAACTCTGACACTCTCTGGTGGACCCAAGGGCTAGATAGAGGTTTAAGAAGACAGTCTAAAGGGAGAGAAGAGGGTGACTCCAATGACTGGTGCTAGATAAAAGAAAATAAAATACAAAGATATCTATGCATACATCAATAAATAAACAGCAAGGTACAGTGGAAAGAAGCCTGGGTTCAAGTTATACTTTCATCACTGTGGAAGCCTTAGAAAGTTCTTTAACCTCTTGGAATCTCAATCACCTCATCTGTAAAGTTTAGATAAATAGGCAGGTAGATAGATAGATAGATAGACAGATAGATAGAATATTTATTAATCTCTTACTATGTCCAAGACACATAGTAATGATATATGTACTACCTTTGCTGTTGTTGTGGAGTCATTTCAGCACTCTCCAACTCTTTGTGACCCATTTGGGGTTTTCTTGGCAGAGAGATTGGAGTGGTTTTGCCATTTCCTTCTCCAGCTCATTTTACGGATGAAGAAATTGAGGCAGACAGAAGATGAGTCTTCCTGACTCCAGATCTCACACTCTACTCACTGCTCCACTTAGCTGTCCCATGTACTACCTACATATGGATTATAATGAGGAAAGTGCATTATAAATAAAAGTCATTATTATTATTCATATGACTATAAGATAAACAGGTAAAAGGATTTTCTCTCATCCTCTTTATTCTTCATATGACCCTTTTGTGCTTCCTGTCCTTCTTATGTCCTCCTTAAGACCTCCCTTGATTCATTTGGAACTGTTTTCACTCGCATTAAGGGCGGAGTTTCCCACATCTCCTTTTCATCAGTGCTCTCTGAACTCCTTTGCTCCCTACCCTCCTATGAGCCTGCCATGGAGCCAATGGAACCTTAACCTCATGCCTTACTTCTATAGCATTCCTCTTTAAGCCATTATGAGTGTTCAACTTGTGTCAAAGAGAAAGGGTAACAGATATCTGTGCTTGAGGATTCTTGTGCTGTGTTTATTCTATTCTCTAGTTTGTAGCTAACAAATATTACTCAAAGGCATTCTGTGGTCAAGGCACTGGAGATGCAAAGACAAAAGGGAAATAGCCCAAGCTTTCGAGGAGTACTTTTCGCCAAGTTTGCCTTTTTAAGAGAGGTGAAAGGTATTCTATAATCATCTCTTCATAATTTTCAACCATATCTTTGTTTTGCTGGCCATATTTCTTTCAGTTATTAGCACATCTTCTTGCTGTTCTACCTCTTCCAAATATCTTCCTTGTATCATCTGCCCATGCATCATCCTCCGTATATGAAGAGTTCTAACTACACTCTCTGAATTTGCAGGGCATGCCTTTTGAATTTCATTTTAGTAGAAGTGAAGTAGTACTGAAAGTGTAAGGATACAACAATGCTTATTCATTTCCTCAAGGACAGGCATGTATAAGATGGTCTGTAGGAGTTGTCAGTGGCCATGTAACAAAACAATTCAATCCATTCTAAGGGACATTTACGAAACACCTGTTATGTACAAGACACTAATTTCTACTAAGAGAGGGTACAGCAGGCCAGGATTCATGGAAGAAGATGCAGCAATGACTACTGACCTCCTTGACTTTCTTTAATGAGTTCCATCTTTTGTTAGAAGCCTTCCACAACTCCTCTTAGTTCCAGAGCCTTCCCTCATTTAATCATTTCCTATTTGTGTTATATATAACTCACTTGTATATATTTATTTGTATGTTGTCTCCCCAACTAAATTGTAAGTGCCTCGAAGGCAAGGACTCTTTTAAATGTCCTCAATGCTTAGCACAATACTTGTCACATGTTAGATGCTTAATAAATGTTTATTGATTTGTTGATTCTGATTTCTAAATCACTTATAGCTCTATTTTTTTTTCTCATTTTTTTCCCTCCCTTCATATACCAAGGTTATTAATGTCCAAAGTTACCGTCACAGGGAGTTTGTGTCTTACCTTTAGTACTATTCTTTGTAACTTAGAAGTGAGAATTTCTGTGTGGGTTGACTTGGGTGGAAGCAATAATAACTATACAAGCACACTTGCACACTTCATGTTTTATACATACATAATTATCTTGGATAAATCCATTCTTCTATCTGGGCCTCAGTTTCCTCATCTGTAAATTGATTGTCTCAAATTTGGCTTCCTGCTTGAAATTCAGTAATCTTTTTGTGAGACAAACCATTGCTACTATCATTCTGATGTTTTTTTGGTACATTATCGAAATGAGGAATCATTATAATTTCTCTCCAACAGACAGGCAGCTACATAGGGCAGTGGTAAGAATACTGAGTCTGAGATCAGGAAGACGAGTTCAAATGTCAATTCAGACATAGTATTAGTTGTGTGACCCTGGGCAAGTCACTTAACCTGTCTGCCTCAGTTTCCTCATCTGAAAAATGGGGATAATAATAGCACCTACATCCCAGGGTTGCTATGATGATCAAATGAAATAAGTGCTTAGAACAGGTTCAGGCACATAGTAGGCACTTCACAAATACTTATTTCCTTACAAAACATTTCCAAATTTTTAACCAGATGGAGCCTTTCCCCAGCTTTCCTCTCCCTACAATGTACTGTAACATCCCCTGACATACCCACACACATGTGTATACATACAAACACATATATATGTGTATAATTAAAGAGGAATCCAATGATACATAATGATTCTCATTTATGTGTATCAACAAACAACATAGAAGTCCTTCCATTTATAAAAAAAAAAGTTCATTAGAGAGCACTGAAGGAGGAAGGTATTGCAGGTTCTACAGAGAGTCTATTTCCTTGAATGGGTAGAGACCACTGAAGGAGGAAGGTATTGCAAGTTCTACAGAGTCTATTTCCTTGAATGGCTAGAACTCTTGAGATCTTAAGATGATCAGAGGATGACCCAGCCCATGATTACAGGTCTATAATTGCTTTTGCACTGTTTCATCTGGGCAGAGAAAATATCATAGAACAAATACTGCATTGGACCATGCAGCTCAGGGAAATTAAGCTACCATCACTATCATTGACGCCCCAGCAATTAGGATGTTCATGGTTGTGTAGACATTTCACTTCACCAGAGCTTCAATTTTAATGCATTCCAGGAAGTTTCATTCCCCTACCTTCCAATGCTCCCTACCTATGCACTTAAGTTTGGCTTGAATGTGGGCCCAGCTAAGTGGAGGCAGAAGGGCTCAGAGACAAGTTTGGGCAACCAAATCACCATTCTCAGTGTATATTGAGGTATAGAGAATAAGTGAGTGAAATTTCAGTTCAATTCACCCCAAAAAGCATTGATTAAGTGCCTACTATATGTAAAGTACTATACTAAAGGATGGGGACTAAAAAGCCAAAAGATGAAGCTAGCTTGGCCCACTGGAAGCTTGCAATCTACTGCAAGAAACAGCATGCACACAGATCAGAAAATACAAAAAATATGCAAATTAATTTCATGACTATGCAACCTGTTGTTTCCTGTGACCAGGATTTTTCCTGAATTTTATAAACTTGGAGTGATTCACAAAACTCAACTGGCAGTTCCAACTCATTAGACTATGTGACTCAGGATGGTCTAATCAGGAAACAATATTTTTAAATCAGAAAGAAGAGAGATCTCAGAATTACAAGACAGAAGCAGAATTGCAAGGCCTTCCCATTGTCTGTTAGTGTTATTTTTCCCTTGCCTTTAGATCTTGATCTCAAATTTAATGATCTCTGATCCTTAGTTTCCCCTGCCAGCAGGTGGAAGGACACTGTGTAGAACACCCCTTTAACTGGCATCAAGCCAGCCTTGCTCATTTTCCACAGCTGGCATCACAGTAAACTCATTTTTAATGAATTGACCCCCATTACTTTCATTTTTACCAGCTCCCAACAACTGAGAAATACAATTCAATACAATAGAAATAGCATGCCCATATCTTTAAAGTTTCACAAAATGCTTCTAGGAAAAGTGCACACTTTGAGTGAAGGGATGGCTGAATTCTAACAAATGTAAGAAGAAATACTTCAGATATGATTTAGAGACTTTATGAGAGAAACAGAGACAAAGAAACATATACAGAGAACAGAGAAGTAGAAATGGCACTGGGACTCGAAGGGATTGGATATCTGAGAGAATAGATCAACATTCATTCATGAACCATTTGTTAAGGGCCTGCTACGAGCAAAGCACTGAATTAAAGCTTTGGGAAGGTATAAAGATTAATAAGGGATGGTCCCTGACTTCCTAAATGTTGCAGTCTAGTGGAGGACATAGATAAAACCTTCACATGAAATGGAATTTTTCATCTTTTTATAACCATTGGGTGGTAGAGAAAGAAAGAGAATCCAAACCAACTGGAAGAAGAAAAGTGACATAGTGAGAGGAGAGAGAGAGAGAGAGAGAGAGAGAGAGAGAGAGAGAGAGAGAGGGAGAGGAGGGAGGGAGGAGAGAGAGGAGAGAGTGTGAGAGAGAGAGAGAGAGAGAGAGAGAGAGAGAGGGAGAGAGAGAGAGGGAGAGAGAGAGAGAGAGAGGGAGAGAGAGGAGAGAGTGAGAGAGAGAGAGAGAGGAGAGAGAGGAGAGAGTGAGAGGGAGAGAGAGGAGAGAGAGAGAGAGGAGAGAGAGAGAGAGAGAGAGAGAGAGAGAGAGGAGAGAGAGAGGGAGAGAGAGAGGGAGAGAGAGAGAGAGAGGAGAGAGAGGAGAGAGTGAGAGAGAGAGAGAGAGAGAGAGAGAGAGAGAGAGAGAGGGAGGGAGAGGAGAGAGAGGGGGAGAGAGAGAGAGAGAGAGAGGGAGAGAGAGAGAGAGAGAGAGGAGAGAGAGAGAGGAGAGAGTGAGAGAGAGAGAGAGAGAGAGAGGAGAGAGAGAGAGAAGGCAAAGTGTCAATCTGGGTAGAAAGAAGCTCACTCTGTGCCTGGCTTGATTGACCATGTACCATCACACTGCTAATGAGGGCCCAAAATAATTGACCTGGAGTCCTGAACCATTGGATGATGCCTTCTGCTCTCTAAGCATTATACAGAGCTGGCCATTTCTCCAGGGTTCCCTCAGGTATTGGGTGGACCTTATCAATGTCTAAATGAGCCTATTGACTTCCCAGGACCTGGTTCTAATCAAGTTAGTGGCTAGCAATGCCATCTGGTAGTTAAAATGAGAAGACCCTAAGAGATGTATAGACAAAGGGCCATTAGAATTTGAAGGGGTCACAGATCCCTTTATGCTAGACTGTATCAGGGAAGGAGGAGCAGTTTTTGAACTAGGCCCTGAACGATAGTTAAGATGTCAATGGCTGATGATTGGGTTATGACTTGACAGAAGGCATCCCAGACATAAAGAGTGTATTTATGGTGAAGGCAGAAAAGCAGCAAAGGAATGCAGAAGGTGGTAGCGTGGCATAGGAGAAAGAGCAATGGATTTGGAGTTAAGAGACCTGGTTTCAAATCCCTGCATTGCCACGTACTATCTGTGAGACTTTGGGCAAATACTTAGCTTCTTCAGGCGTTGGTTTCTTCATCTGTAAAACATAGGTGTTAAATCACATGGCATCTGAAGTCCCTTCCAGCCCTGAATCAATGATCCTATGATCACTGGGCTAGTGCCCATTGAATTTGGGTGTGCATGTGAAGGGGGGAATCATGTCACATTTGAAAAAGATGGGAGAGCAGTTTGGAGCTTGATAGTGGAGGAGGCTCTTCCTTGCCTGCCTATTTTAAGAGTTTCAACTTCATTCAATAGCCAACAGAATACTTTTCAGCAACGGAGGGGGAGGGAGGAGTCTGTGATCAAAGCTGTGCTTCAGGGGGACTAAGCTAGCTGCCCTGCACAGGAAAGTTGGAGAGAGGAGAGGTGAGCTAAGGACACCAGTCATGTATATACTGGAATACTGTGTTCAAGAGATCATCAGATTTGAACCAAGAAGACACCCATGGAGATGGTAAGGAAGGAATAGATGGGAGGTTGCCTGATGGGTATGCTTCAAGGGAAGTTAGAGAACTCTATATATTGAAAGAGCAGAAAGAAGAATGAGTTGTATCAAAGCAGTAAAGGAAGGAGGCATTCACCCTGTTTGCTTATTCAGTCATTCAAAAATATTAAATACCTAATAAATACATTGCACTATTCTGGACCCCAGAGGAAGATATACAAGTCAGTAAGACACACATCCCTGACCTTCTGATAGGATCAACTTTATGACATTCTAGGACACCTTTTTTGTGTCATTGGCCCCTTTGGCAGTTAGTCTGGTGGAGACTAGGGATCTCTTTTTTTCAGAATGTTTTAAAATGTATAATATAAAATACACAGCATTATAAAGGGAATCATCTATATTAAAATGCAATTTTCAAAATATCTTTTAGAAGTTCATGGACCTGAGGTTAAGCCCCCTATAAATTGAGAGGTTAACAATTTGTGGGTGACTATAGATAAAGACAGCAGTTGTAGGAGAATGGTTAAGATATGCATGAGATATTGAGGACACTGAGCCTATTATATTCTGAAGGCTGAATAATGTGGCTTAGAAAGAGAAATCATCTTAGGGTCTGTAAAATTTGAGAGCAGGAATAAAACTAGTTGTATTCTTTTAGTAACTTTGAGGGTGGGAGAAGACCACTGTTCTTGGAAGTAGTAAATGGGCCCATCACGCATGGATTTTGAGCAGCAAAAATCTGAAGAAAACTTGCAAAAATCTACATCATGTAGGACTTCAAAAATTTAAAATATAAGGTGATCCAATTCAGTCTGTCCTAACATTCATATTTACACTGGTTTATGGGATTGTAGGGTCATAGATTTTGACCTGGACCTTAGAGGTCATCTTGTCCAATTCCCACATTTTACAGATGTGTATACTTAGGCCAAGGAAAACAAAGTGATTTGGCCAGGGTCATACAGAACTGATACAGCTGGGATTTGAACTCAGGCTCTCAGTCTCCAAATCCAGCTCTTTTGGAGTTTGCTGAACAAAATAGGGTGAATACAACTAGGAAATATTTGGAAAAGCAGAAACTATTTATCCATCTATAAGCGCAGTCTGGAACCATTTAGTTACAGAAAAAAAAACTGATATGCTGTTTTCAAAATATTCTTATAGATTAAATAAAGTTAGTTACCCAAGTCCACCTCCTCCCTTCCTGTCTTTGCACAGGCCTGAATGGAAAGGCTGAATGCACTCTCTCCTCACCTCTGCCTCTGATAGTCCCTAGCTTGCTTCAAGACTCTGGTCATGAGCAAGGGTATACAGGGAAATGTTCCCTGATTGCCATAAATGTTATGGTTCTCTTTTCTTCCTCAAACGATCTTGCATGAACTTCCCTGTTTACATGTTATATCCCCTCCAACATATACCTCCAATAGAATGTTATGTCTTGAATTCGAGGGACTGCTTCACTTTTGTCTGTGTCTCCAGGAATGAGCACAGTGCTCAGCACACAATAGATGCTTAGTGAACTTTTGCCATGTTGAAATGGTTTGGAGTGGTCAAGAAGTCCCATCATTGTCTCAGCACTTCAGTTTTCATATGTTTGTAAAAGAAACTAAGCTGCCTTCCTTTCACAAATTCCTTTGATTCAGACTCTTCACTAATTAAGATTAGTCAAAGCATATTTTCTACAGCAAAACCTTAAGTTCTTCAGATTTTGTGATTTGTCCAGGAAAAGTGGCCAAAACATAAGGTTTTAGATGGGAGAAAAAAAAATCTGTTAACCACGGCAGGGGGTTTTGAAGACTTTTAGGGCCTAAAAGACTGTGTGTGAACCTAATGATATTTGGAAAGTATTAGCAAAATCAAATTATTATCCCCCTTTTACCAATGAAGGTGCTATTTAGATTCAAATTACTAATGTGATCTGTTCTGGGAAATTGTACACCTTAAGATGCTTTTGTACAGAGTAGGGGAAAAGATAGCCCAAAACAAAACCAAACCTAGGGTGGAAATTCACACATTTTAACCAGATCCTTCTGTGATTCCTTGAGTTTTCTAGGTCTTAGGTTCCTTGTCTCCTGCTGTCAAATATCTGAATTAAATTGGATTCCTGTAACTAAGGTCACTTCCAACTCTAAAGTTCTCTTCTATTTTCAGAATCATATTCATAGAGCTAAAAAGGACATAAAAGGCCAAATAACCTAATGCTGTCATTTTATAAATAAGGAAACTGAGGTCCAGAGAGGTAAAATCACCTGTCCGAGGTCACACGTCATCAAGCTAGGGTTCAAACTCCAGACTTCTGTATATTTTTTTCCCCTATACTATGTTGTCTCTCCCTTTTATTCTATTCTAGATCATTTATTAAGCAACTACCATGTTTAAGGAACTGTCCTAGGACCTCAAGCACTGGGCTGGTATCTATTCCATCCCATTCTATTTTAGAGGATCAGATTAGACTCTGCCCTCTCCATTCCTTTCACTTCAAGAAAGCCTTTCTCACTTTCAATTGACTAAGGCAGGGGTGGGGAACTTCATATGGCCCTGTAGGTCGTCAAGTGCAGTCCTTTGACTGAATCTGAACTTCCCAGAACAAATACCCTTAATAAAAGTATTTGTTCTATAAAGCTTGGACTCATTCAAAAGGCCACACCCAAGGACCTACTGGGCCACAGACTAAGGAATGCATTCCTCTGGTTAGCTTCCAATAAACTAATAGAACGTGAGAGCCAGAAGAGGCCTTAGAGCTTTTTGAGTCCAAAGTCCTCATATTATAGATGAGATGAGACAAGTGAGGCCCAGAGAGTTCACCTAGTTTGCCTCAGGTCAGCCAAGATTAGAGATATTACATGATAAACAGATACCTCTCAATGACCCTGAGACAAGCAGGAGGCACCTGTCTGACAGAAAAAGAGAGAGGAATGAATGCAATATAAATCACCCAAGAGTTTGGCTTGAAATTTTTTTTATTAGCTAAAACTTTTATTAATAAAAGAAGATTTAAAAAGTATTAAGAGTTCAATATTTTAAAGCATTACCCTTAGGAAACAGGCATGTGGCGACCAATGTTGGCTATAATTATATACAGTGTTTAACACAAGCTGCCACACTTTCCTAAGCTCAAGGTAAAAGGGCTGTGAATGAAGTTTCTCAGGTGTAATGATATGGTAAGACCATTACAAATGGGATCCTCTGAGGTCCTCTACAATTGATGGAGTTGTCATCAGATCACACATTTGCAGCTGCAAGCAGCTTAAGAGGCCATGTCGTATACCCACTTTATTTTACAGATGAGGAAACTGAGGCCTAGGAAGATAAAGTGAATTCCCCAATGATAATATGCCACATGGCTAATATTTGAACTCAAATTTTCTGAAACCAAGTCTAGCCTAAGTAACCCATATTTCCAACTGCTCCATGCTGTCTAAGGGACAAAGATACTATATGCTAAGTTGGACCTAAAGGACCATGTAATAAGCTGCAGGAATGCAGACAAATTGTGCGAGAGAGAAGAGATGCTTGGGTTACACTATCTCACAGTGCCCCAAACTGAATCAAATGCCAAGCAGGGTCATCAGAACGAGAGTCATCAGCCTGGGCTTAGCTGTGCCATTGACAAGCTAAGCTCACAGGCGGCAATGATTAATTCCAAATTTGACAGAAGATGGTAGAAAGATGACATATGGATGTTGATCGCCAGGCTACACTCTGGACTACCTCTCTCGTTGTTATTGTTCAGTTGTTTCAGTAACATTTTCAATTTTGGGGTTTTCTTGGCAAAGATATGGGAGTAGCTTGTCATTTCCTTCTGCAGCTCATTGTACAATGAGGCAACTGAGGCAAACAAAGTTAAGTGACTTGCCCAGGGTCAGCTAGCAAGTGTCTAAGGCCAATGCTCTATTCACTGTGCCACTTAGCTGCCCCAGCTCTATCATTCCCCAGCTTTTAATCCTGGAAGCTCACTCCAGCCCTGAAACTCCTCTACTGGAAGTACCCTTGTCCCTGTGACCTGTTCTTATTCTGAAATGGCTTTTCCAAAAATCCCCCTTCAAGGAAGATGTGCCCAAGCCAGTCTGGTTTCTCATTCCTCTCTAAGCTGCTTTCTGCTTTTTTCTTTCATGCCCTAGCCCTACTCTTTCTGAACTTTTCCAGGGTTATGGACGGAGAAAGTGTAGCAATAAAGTATCCCACAGGACACTTCTTGAATTTCTCATCTCCTTTGGCGGGAACTTCTGTTAGCCTCCTGCAAAAGGACATTAGGAAAAAATATAATTGTTGCGTGTATGATCATATGATCACCATTCCTCTTTGATCAATGGGACCCTACTCTTGACATACAGCCTTATTCAAATGGATGAATGAATGAAAAGCATAATAGGGGAGGCACAGCTAATAGCTGGGAGAATCAAGAAAAGCATCTTGAAGAGGGTGGAATTTGGGCTGAGCCTGGAGAAGAATTAGGGACTCTAAGAGGTGAAGATGAGGAGAAAGGAGAGTGTACATATAGACTGTAGCCTGCATAAAGAAGTGTATATACAATATTATTGATATTATATTATTATATTATATTTTATTAATTGATATATAATGATATATTATATTATGTTACACCCTATTGTATCGTATCGTATCACATGGTATCGTATTGTAGTGTAGTGTATTAAATTGTGTTGTATTTTATTGTATTATATTGCATTGCATTGTATTACATTCTATTATATCATATATCATATCGTATGATATCATATGTCATATCATATCATATCATAACATCATATCACATCACATCACATCACATTATAATATTATATTATATTATATTATATTATATTATATTATATTATATTATATTATATTATATTATATTATATTATATTATATTATATTATATTATATTATATTATATTATTAATTGATATGTACTATTATGTATGCCAAACAACAATTAAGCCAGCATAGCTGGACCATTGAATTAGAGAGGGAGAAGTATATGTACTTTATTTTTTTGGCCTCAATTTTCTAGTTTTCTCATCTGTTAAAGAAGAGATTAGGCCAAATGAGCTCTGAAGTGGAGCCTGTCCAGCTCTGCCCTCCCCATCCTACCCTCCCTCAAGCAATAGGAGGGCACCCGCTCTGTGTTTGTGTGAGACTGTTGGGGTGGGTCAGCCATTCAGAATCTGACAGAATCTCCACTGCCAGCCACTGTTAGCTAAGCATTAGCAGGATCAACGATACCTAGATGTGCTCTCGATCCCATGGGACCTCTCTGGAAGCAGAGCATCTGTAAAAAGGAATGACTCCTGAACATCATCAAGGTGAGGAAGTTGCAGAGATGAGATGGCATCAATTAAACAAATGGGATAAATATAAGCAAAGACTTTTAATGAGTAATTCAAAATGAAAAAAAAAATTGAAACTGAAAATGATGTATAGACTGATAATCAATAAACATTTCTTAAGTATCAACTACACACTGGACACTGTCCTAACTACTAGGGATACAAAGAAAGGCCAAAGATAAGCCCTGCCCTCAAGGAGCTCCCAGTCTAGTGAGGGAGCCAACATACAACCAACTACATATCAATAAGCTGCATACGGGATAAATTGGAGATAAGCAGCACAGGGAAGGGACTAGAATTAAGGGAGATCTGGATAGGCTTCCTCTAGAAAGTTGAATTTTAACAGGAACTTGAAGGAAGCCAGGGAGGCCAGGATGAGGAGATTGTGACCATATATAAAAAAGGAAAAGAGAATGGGAATGAATGGACAAAGAAAGAAGCTCATGAAGATGCAGAGGTATTGAGTAGAAGGTTTTGACATTTTATGCTCTGAAATCCATTTATTTAAGAGTAATTAGTTGCAAAGAAAGTTTAATTGGCTGCTGTTCAGTGCTTCCTCGTATGTGTGAAGGACCTGTAATTTTATCCACATAGATATTCCTTCCAAGATTGTAGTCAATTCATTTATCAACAAGCATTTATTATATGCCTATGACATTTCCAGCAAAGTGATAGGGTCTGGGGATACAAAGATAGAAATCAAATAGTCCCTGCACTCAAGAAACTTACATTCTAAATTCACACAAATCACAACTCATCCATATTCTCTCATCCTGTGTGCGTTTTGCACATTTTCTCCAATGTACCATCCATGGGATGGTCCATCCAAAGTGCTGGGGACTTTCCTCTACATAATCTGATATTACATAAATTTGAGCACATCATGCTGACTGCCTGGTAATTGTGCCTCACTTTCACTACTTGATCCCTTTGTATATGTTTCTGGTCATATATTTACTTCTCTGACATTTTCTTTATCAACTTTTTGGTAATTATATTAGTTAGGATTTTCCTCAAACATTTGAGATACTCATCCTTTTTTCTAATGTCTCAAGAATCAGTCTCTCAATACTTTCAAAATAATTTTGTCACCTTTCTCATTGGCCTCTTCTAGGTATACTGGATCTGATCCAGCTGTTCTTTTTATCTCTTCTTTGTTTTTCTTAGTTGCATTCTGACATCCTGATACAGGACCTCAGAGAAGGTGGTATTGTTATATTCCAAATATGGGGATCTACTGTTACTGATAAAAAAAATATTTGTTATAGAAACCTTTAAGGATGTTTTTTTTTTTTGTAAAAAGAAAGCTTTCCCATTTGTTGTCCTCCTTCTAGTTTTATCCTTAAATATCCTCTGGATAATTTCCCTTGATTGGGTCTTTCACTAAACTTTCTACAAAGATTTTTTTCTTTTTCTCTACAGAGCTGCTTACTGTTTTATGAGATGGATACTGCTTATAATGTCTCACCAATCTCTTTTTTACACATAAGTTTATATTCTAATCTCATATTGTACTTCAATGTCATCAATTTCCACTTGACTGTCATGATTTCTAGGTTCTTTTGGCCTCCTTTTTTAGGGTGATTAATTTATGTTTTATTAGAAAATGGTCACCATACCTATTGATGTTTGTTCTTTGATCAATTTCCCATTTTTCCATATCAATACCTTATTTAAATAGATTATGTTGGAGCTGTTTTTTAATCAAATGCTATATCTTCTTATTTTTAGTATTTTATTTCAGTAATGAATTTGGTCTTTGTTGTAATAAATCAGTGGTCTGAATATACAAAGACAGCTTATTTAGAAATGAGTCATTCATGAGTAACCAGTTTTCTAATTTGTTAAAGAAATAATCCATTTATTTTTGTTTTTAAGTCATGTTATTTGTTGCTTTTCATAGCCTGAACTACCCACCCCTCTTCTTGAAGATTTATGGGTCTGTGGCTTCTGCAATATACAAGCCTTCAACCTAATATGTTTTTAAATACTGAGTCATGTTTTTCAACATATTTTATTGGTTTCAAATCATGTATTTATATAAAATCTATTTTTTAAAATAAGGGCATTGGTTATATTTCCTGTTCAGCTCAGGATCATAATGAAGAGTCTTAAGAGAGTAATTGAAACCCAAAGAATCAAATGTCCTCCCCTCTCCCTTCTCAAAGCTGGGTCAGACTTGTAAAGTTATATTCACAGAACTGTGAAGTCATGCCTAAGACTGAAATTGATTAGGAATAGAGATGAGGAAACCCTTGATATATTAAACTAGTCACCAAATCTCTATAGAACTCATTCATTAAAGTCTACCAGGGTTTTTCCGGGCTTATTGAGAAAAAAAATTAATAGAAATTGATATGTTTCCCTTTGTTACCATCAACCAGGGACCAAAAGTTAGGTAAAGATAGATACATAGTGCAACGATTGATAACTGGTATCTTTTTTGTAAAAGAGACTCAATGCATGACTACACAGGTATAATCAGTAAAAAGAAAAGAAAAGAAAAAGAAAAAGAAAAGAAAAGAAAAGAAAAGAAAAGAAAAGAAAAGAAAAGAAAAGAAAAGAAAAGAAAAGAAAAGAAAAGAAAAGAGAAAGAAAAGAAAAGAAAAGAAAAGAAAAGAAAAGAAAAGAAAAGAAAAGAAAAGAAAAGAAAAGAAAAGAAAAGAAAAGAAAAGAAAAGAGAAGAAAAGGAGGCTCAAGATGGTGGCTCTACTCATTTCATTGATATAAGGAGCGAATGTGGAAACTACCTTCAATAATGAAGGTGAGTAACTTGAATAAGTGATTTGTCCATAGTCTCAATCAAATATGTGCCAGAGGTAGAATTTGAACCCAAATCTTTCTGACTCTTTATTGGAGAGTATTAGGTTTTGGATTATTTTTGTTGTAGTTGTTCTTCCTTCATTCTCAAAGAGGACCAATGATATTAGGAGTGTGATGTCTTCACTTGCATGAGAATTGGATTTAAGTGAGGCAGAGCTGTGCAAAGTTATCAGACTTACTCTCTCCTCCAAAGTCATCAGAGTTCAGTGGCAAGACAAAAATCAAGATGACTGGCGATTGCCCACGATGCAGAAGGTGACCTTGGCCTTTTTAAACCAAAGTCTTTACCAGGTCTCAGTTTATCCAAGGCATTGTTGAAAAGACAAGACTGTAGATTCAACACTGAAAGACAAACGTGGGGACTGGGAAATAAATCTGACAAATTATAACCTGGCTTTGCCCAGAAAGTGGGCATCGAGTGCAAGTGGACAATGGTGGGAAAGAGAGTTACATGAGTTATAGATGTTAGGTACTGTTGTGGTTTTCAGCCTAGTTCTAGGGGAGGGTAGGTTAACTTAAGGGGGAGCCAGGACAGATGGGTTGAAAAAGCTGTGAGATTTCCCTGAAAAGTGGAATCATATGAAATACGAGCTTTGTATTTTGGCAAATAAACATGACCTGTTGATAAGATGAAAGAAGAGATAATGGGAAAATAGGAAAGACTAGATACCCATGAAAGATAAAATATGTCATATAGTACACACTGTGGATATTCTGATGGTCAAAAAGGTCAGAAAGCAAAACCCTGAGGACAATATTAGCTAGGGCAAGATGTCTGTCTATAATGATAGTCAGAGATCATAAATCATTTTGAAGTCTTAGTGACTTTCCTTTACTCTTTGTTCAGGTAGACAAGGCACTATAGGATACTTAAAAATCCCACCCCACCCCCCCAACTAAGAGAGATACACGATTGCCTGTGCCTCTTTGTTTATCATTGTCCATTAGGTTTCCTTCTCTTCCTAGCATTCCCTAGTCCCTTAAAAACATAGGAAATGGAGCAATAGGGCTATGGTCAGAGGGAGGCCAGTGAAACCAAAGGGCTACTCTTCTCTGTGTCTCCCTCCCCACCTCCCCCAATTACAAATGATTCTGAAAGCCGAGTCTGGTATTGTATATTTCATTTCCAATGATTGTGCAACAGCTGTATAATCGATGTTGTTGAAGGTATGAGTGTTGCTCAGAGTGTAGCATAAATGTCCACAGTGCGATGCAAACATGAATAAGAATGGCCCTGACTGCATAGTAATTGGTATTATTACTGGAGTGAATGGGAAAGCCACATATGGATGAATGGGTGGGGCTGTGAAAGGGTGCAGCATGAGAGACTAATGGTAGCTTTTATTTTCCGTTATAGATGCCTTTTCTTTCAAATAACCAGCCAGAGGCAGTAGAGGGAAAAAAAAAAAGATAAGAGGGAGTGCAGTGGGAAACAGTGAAGCTATTTACCCGCTCTACTAAATCATGCCATTTCCCCTCTGTCAATGCACACTCTTATTAATTACAATATGAAACCACATCTATCCTCCCCCCAAAAAATATGATTCCCAATTACAAGTAAGAAGAAGGGGGATGGGTTAGGAAGATAGAGAGGAGTGTGTGAGGAAGAGGAAGAGGAGGAGGAGGAGGAGGACAAGGAGGAGGAGGAAGAGGGCAGCAACCTGAGGTTCAAAGAAGCTAATCATATAAAATATAAGCCTTCGAGACTGTGCTTTAGCTATTAGGTGGAAATAGCACAGTTCATTCCGTTTTCCATGATTCAACCCAGCATGGGGTTAGCTTCAAAATGGGAGGCAAAGGTTTCCAAAGAGGAATTTTAGGCAGGACCGAGCTTTCAGGGTAAATGAATGGCAGCCTGGTTCTTTTCATTCTCTCAAGAGAAGTCATCTTCCTTATGTGTACCCTTCCCCATATCTTTTGCCCCACAATTCTGTGCGGTACACACCTATGGCTGAGTGTCAGAGAGCAAAGCGGGAGATTGGTGGTAAGGAGAATTTCAGGCTTTCAGATGCTCACGAATATCTACTGACAACATTCCCAGAACTGTGGAAAGTCAAGAGAAGAGAACTAAACCTTGGGGCCTAAAATTGCCTAGCCACTAACAAGACTGGGAGACAAATTAGACAACTTTCTAATTAGAAGAGAGCAAAATCATTGTAGCACTCAGCTGGCTGTACTCTTTCCTGAAGTATGGGTGAAAGCAAGAGCTTTATGATTATATCACAAATGTGCCCAATGCCCTATGCCCAGTATTTGACATGCTCTAATTCTGTGTGACATCTCAAGTGTAGCTGCATGGTATCTGAGTCTCTGTCCATCTCCTGATTATAGCAATTTTTCCCACTGGAAATAATTTCTCTAAAGTAATAAACAATGCACTGCATAATGCCAAGTTAAAAATTCTTAGAAATAAATGCAGGGAAATTAGTTACAATTATTCACAGAGTTCTTGAAAATGGTAGCACCCGAGAAGAAAGTAGGGTCACTTTCCCTTCCTTTTTTTGAAGACCATCTTTGTTTACTTCATCCCCAAGTATGAAGAGATTACATGAAACATTTGCATAGGATAACTAACATATACCACATCATTTGCACGTCTGCAAGTACACGTGAGTAACCGTAATTACACGTGACACCAATTACTCTATTACTTTGTATTAAATTATAATGGAAAATTCCACTAGAGAATTGAAGCCTAATTGCATCTTAATTTGCATAATTTTGCATATTAATTACATCTCAGATGAATAATAAATTTCAGCAGATTTTTAATTTATGCATAGACACAAAAACAAGTGGAGAAATAATTTAGAAAAAAAAATACCAGCAACTATTACTTAGGGCATTCAACTAATTTTGCTTAGTTTAGCAAAACAAAACTTGGTTTGTTTAATATAGCATCTTTAGGCTGATTGCTGTTTATTGCACAATATGTCAGTCTTGAAGCCAAGGCAGAGGCATGGCTCTTTTTAATAATAATAAAAAAAAAAAACTCTTCAGTTACAGCATTTCAAGTTTGGGGATTTTATATTTCGATAAAACTGTCTCGGGGATAACATCATTTAGTTGGGAACATCTTTAATTGTGATACATTTTTTATTGAGGCTTTATTTCTATTGTAGTTATTTTCAGTGCTGAGTATTAAAACCACACAAAACACACACACACACACACACACACACACACACACACACAAATAGAATGTGAATAATCCTTAAAAGTCTTCCTTTAAAGGTAATGGACTTCTGTCAAATAGCTTTCTCATTTTGAGCCTACCAATAACCTAAGATTGTTTCTTTGATTTTGAAGGGGAAAAAAAAATCAAACCAAAAAATTTCATGGTTTTTTTGTTGTTATACTTGTTGTTATATTTTTTTTATTGAGATAAAATAATTTTAAGTACCACCTTTGATTTCCTAATTATTTTCTTTGAATTTCTAATTTCTTGTCTGCAATGAATCCAAACTCCTTTTTAGCTGCATGTTCTAATGTTGTCCATGCTGTCTTTGATAATAGCCGTTCCCATAGCACAGCCTGTATTTCTATGGATTAATTAAAGCATTTTAGTCCCAATGCCGTGTCTAGGTTGACAGTCATAAAGAACCAAAGACTTAAGCACCTCACAGAAAACCCGCTCTCGTCCTCTGGCGTCCTGATCCAGAGGGTTCCCTGTTCACAGGTACCTGCTCCCTCTGTCCCAATACAAGCAGACTTGCTTCTACCAAGCTTAATGCTAAGATCATCTGCCAAATGATACAAAAGGAACGGATGACAACATTCTAATAAATCAGGAAACTGTCAAGATTAATAATCTTAGTCGTCATCTGTTTTCATTTAAGAGCCCTACCAGCCGTGCACATTTTCCAGCCGGTTTTGTCATTCTCTTGGTACAGAAAATGGACCTGAGCCAGCATGATGCTGTGTAACCTCCGAGAAGCCACTGTATATGTCTTTGATCACATTAACCAGCATTGCCCAGTTGTGCTGTTTCAGGAGACTGTAAACAAGGATTCTTCACAGTACATGTCCGTGGTACTCCTGTTACAGATCATCATTTGCCTGGTCCACAATAAATGGGGATCGTAGCTAGAGGCATGATGGTGTGTTGGCCATGTGGCGTGCCCTTCTAGCTTATTTCTGTTGACATGAGAGAAGTTTTCCTCCTCTAAAACATACCCTGAACCCTACAATGGGCAGTGCTTCCTTTATTATGAGAGTTTCTGCCATGGGCCTGATTCTAGTTGGGCTTTTCTCACTGGGTTCCTTCCTTACCCCTCAAAAAAATTCCATTCTGGGTATCCTTGCTGGAATCCCAGCATATTAGAAGCTGAAAAGCATTAGCACTCTGAAACAATTGTTACGAGCCTGAAACCTTGCCTACCTTTTACTTTCAGATCATCCCAGGTTCATCCCAACCAGAGAGAATTTACACAGGATGAATCTATCAAAGTACACAATCCTTCCAACATTTAAACAATGGTTCTCTCTTGTGGTCAGTGCCTAGTACTGCAGTTTGAAAGTGGTAGGAATGAAATCTCTTATATGGATGCTAAATTGGATTATCTCACCACTTCCTGTCTCCCTCTCCTTTCCAGATCCACTCCCAAGATCTTCTGGTCCCAGTTTACTCATCTGAGTTCTATCGATTGCTAGTTTTCCTTGAAAAGAAGGGTCAAGCAGCTCCAACCTGCAGGTAGCTAGAGGTCAAGTTCAATAAAGCTATCCCTTTAAACATGGTATCCAGATTTTTGGCAAATCACCTTTCTGAGGCGTATACAAGAAATTCAGAGAAGTAAGGTCAGAGCACTGTGGGCCATAGGAGGACTCGGGAGTACATAGGAAGGCATCTTGGCATAGTGCAAAAGGTGAGGGCTCCACAGTTATAGAACCTGACTGTAAATCCTGACTATATTGTTCCATTCTCTCTGTGACTTCAGCTTCTGGGACTACAATGCCCCTGGGCCTCAGCTTCTTCATCTATAAAAAAGAGGGAGATTGGACTACATGAGCTCTGAGCTCTCTAGTTCACAAAATATGATTGTTTGATCTCAATTTTTTTGTCTATTTTGGATTTCAGTATGCCTGGTATTCATGGAAAGACAGCAGAATATAATGGACAGATCTCAGATTTAGAAGAACTGAGTTCAACCCTAGCTCTTCCCCCTACCCCTCATTTTCACTAGCTTTGTGACTATGTACATAATAGCAATACTACCTACCTCCCAGGGTTATTGCCAGACTCAAATAAGTTAATGTAAGTAAAGAATTTTACAAACTTTCAAGTAATAAAGGATTATTATTATTATTATTATTATTATTATTATTATTATCATTATTATCATTATTTATTATGTCTCTTAGATAGATGGAGGCACAAGCACAGGACACTCACTAGTCCTCCTTCGCTGAACTATTTAGTCTTCAGAACCCATCTTGTTGAAAAAAGAATAAAATGGTACAAAATCAGTTGTTTGGAGCTGTCCTTCCTGAAGCCTTCTGTTTGAAAAGGTTTATTTTTTTAAATAAGATTTCTCTCAAGGGGAAGCATTTTACACTCTCCAAATTACCATTTGTGTGTGTGTGTGTGTTGTGTGTGTGTGTGTGTGTATGTATCTTTTCCTCCTGCCATTGCTCCTGTAAGCAACCTACAAAAGCTCTCTCCTTGTGCTAAGTTGCACTGTGGATGGTAAGAGCCAAGAGATGTCCCTGAAGTAGAATTTTTTTTCTTCCATCGTGTTTAATGTAGAGGTGGTGCCTGTTAGTAACAGAGACAAATAAGTTGTTTCCATGGTCATATGAGTACAAATATCTAAAAGTGGTGATGGACAAGCAATGGAAGATTGATGGGATTTTTGAACCTTATTTCCCAATTCTGAACAATAAAATCGTCAGCTTTAAATCCCACTCTAAGAATATTGTATTCTTTTTTTATGTAAAGAATGGAAGAATCTATATTCATCAAGTCATTTTTTTTAAATCAGAGATTCTTAATCTTTGAGTCATGGACTTGGCAGTCTGGTGAAGCCTTTGGTAGAGGTCTTTTTAGAATAATGCTTATTGCTTGCCTTAAACATTGAAGGAAACACAATTATTCTTAGGGGATAGTAAAATTAAAGCTTTTTTTTTTTCCTTTCAGGTTCACTGGCCCATTGAAATGTACTCACAGACTCTTTAATGGCCCATAGACTCCTTATGATCACCTGTTTTACACTATCATCCCGCTTGTTCAATGCTGACTTTATTTCTTTAAAAATTCTACCTGCAAATGAACTTCTGAGTGGTAATCAGACTCTAGTGAATGGTGGCACACGCAGAGGAGTACTTTCCTGATCTGAACCATTAGGCATGAGTGGAGCTAGGGTTGAGTAATGTCTCTGATGGTAACAATCCATGAAGTGATGATATATACACTCATGCCAGCATGTACAACTACAGAGAGGGAGCCATTTATTGGCCAAAATGAACAGAGATGGAGGTTGAGAAGTTATACATGGAATCCCTTCTCTTCATTCCTTGTGTGTCAGGAATCTTCCTCCCTATCTGGCTTAGGACTCTCACAAGCATGAACTGTTCTATGAATGGAGGCTAAAGTTCTAGATATCTCCCAACAATAGAACTGCCAAAACAACACAGATAAGAAATCCATGAACAATCCTTCATTTTCTTTGAAAAGGAAGACTCCCTAAGGCTTCTTCCTATAAGCCAGTGGAATCCCATTGGAATCTTAACTGAGATTACCACACTCAGCCAACCCAGAAGGATGCTACATGCAGGAGATACTAATATCTTCAACCTTTCCCCTTGTAGTATAAATACTGAAATTAAAAAAAAAACTATTGATGATATCTGGAAGACAGTAGAGGTTTAATAAATTTTTGTTGATGGATGGGTTGTAAATAGTGATTGATATATTCTGCTATTCCTTTGGGCTTTTCTGTCATGGAGGAAGAGAGATTAAGATTCTCCTTCTTGGTCACAAAGGAAAAATTTTGAGCAATGGGTAGATCTTTTTAAAAAGCAAATTCAAACTTGGTATGAGTAAAACATTGCACTCATATTTTGCATTTCCTTAGGTATATATATATATATATATATATATATATATATATATATATATATATGTATATGTATATATATATAGTGTGTGTGTGTGTGTGTGTGTGTGTGTGTGTTGTGTGTGTGTACGTATGTATATATATGTTGTATACTCTCCCCTCCTTAGAATATTGGCTCCTTGAGGGTGGACTGTTTTTAATTTTTACCTTTGGATCTGCAGGACAATAATTCATAAATAGCAGGTGTGTTATGTGGCGGTGTATTCTACTGTATTGTAATAAAAAATATGTAATAAGAAGAGGTAATAATACCTAAAACTGGAACAAGCTGCTTTTGGAGCAAGATTCTTGGCCCAGAGGGTCTTCAAGCAAAAGCTGGATGACCACATGCCAGGTGCAGCATAAACTGCAAGTTTGTTTAGTCACTGGTTAAAAATACGGCTCCAACTTGGAGATTCTTTGTCTCCATTGAAAATATGACTATCCTTATAATTGGCATTAATGTAGGTCACATATCAACATGATCTCATTGGGGATGAGGCATCACTGCCCCTGATTTCTGAGTTCCATTGCTCCTTTCCTTGAAACTCGCCACACTGTCTGGAATGAATGTTGACTAAATTGGTTCACCACTGAATTGGCCTCTGTCTAAGAATCCAAATCAACCCAAATCTTATTTACCCTTAGTTTTTAAAAATCTTACCTGAAAAGCAAGATTTCATCCATAAGACCAATCTCCTCTTCAAACTATTCATAACCCTTTGTACCTTCATCCTCATTATCATACTGGTATAATTTATATGTGTGTTATATTTGTACCATTCTTCTCTTAACATTCCCCCATGAGATTGTAAGCTCTTTGAGGATCAGGCCTGGATTGATGAAGTGAGGTGTATACCCAAGGTTACAATGCTCTTAAGAAGAAGAACCAGGGTTTCAACTCAGGTCTCTTGAAGCCAAATCCAGCACTTTCTGCTTTACCACGTTGCCTCAGCTAATAAATGCTTATTGAATTGAAAACTTTTAAAACATATTTACATCATACATTCTCTCTTTTGATTTTTCCCATGGCTAAATGAGGAAGGCAGGGTAGAAAGTCTTATCCCCATTTGACAGATGAGCTGACTGAGTCTAGCAGCTTCAATACCACCTCTTATAGGAAACCTTTCCTGATCACAGATGGTTAGTGTTTTGACACTAATAAAAACCTAGCAAAGGGCTAGCTAGGAGAAATTTGAAGTTCTTAATTCTTTGATGCTAATTTGCATTTACTTAGCTCGATAGATGTTGTACACTTCTCCCCTTTAGATTGCAGCTCCTTGAGGGCAAACATTGTTTCATTTTTGTCTTCACGCCTACAGAACATGATTAGAAAATAGCAGTGACTTAATAAGTATGTGTTGTGTTATCTTGTGTTGTTGTGTCATATTCTGTTGCCTTGAACTGTATTACATCTCCTTGAATTGAATGGAACCTGGATAGAGGAAATGAGATGGGCCAAAATAATGCTTAAACTATGTGCATATATTGTTTTACTTCCTATAGATGCTACAACTCTTATCAGGGAAAGGTGTGAGCAGAGCCTCAAACAATTATACACCAAAGGGTTAATTTTTCCTGCTATACTGGGGGGAGAAGTAGGAGCCTGAGAGAGGGATATTACCTCTTCTTCCCAATGAAGCTCCACATCAGGCTCCCCCCCAAAAAAAAGATCCAAAAATGTTAGCTCTGAAACTTCACAAAAAATTAAATACTGAACAGAAAGATAGGTAGAAGGAGATGGGGATGTGCTTTGATTCCCTATTAACAGCAAGACTGGGGAGCTAAATCTGTTTTAAGCATTGTCTTCCTGGGCATAGAGTGGGTCCCAAGGGCCCCTAGCACTGGGAAGAGGAGGCTAGGTTCAAAACTTGAGAGATGGCTCCTGTTTTGGGTGGTTAGGGTTTTCCAAGTCAAGCTTTGGACCTGAAACCATTTAATTTTGTCTCCATTTCTTTTAATTGTCAAGAATCGATTAGGTGAAAGCTGAGGAAGACCTTCCTTTTCATCAGGTTGGTATAGGAGCTGAACACAAGGGATGAACAAAAAGCCCGGCTGATTCATTCCTGGCAGCTCCGGTTTGGGGGTGAGTATGCTACATACCAGCCTGTTTTCCTCCCATCTTCTGGATAAAAAAGACTGTTTAAAAACTGGGCTAAAATTTTCAAAAACACCTTAAAAAGATTCCATTACTTAAAGTGATTTGGATAATTGTGTTCAATGGTAGCCATTATTTAAAAATATAATTAGTTGCTGAACTCAGAGAAGGAGGGAAATTTCTGCAGGTGTTTCTCATTATTTGCTATGCATGCAAAATATCTGCATAAATTACCATTATTATTCCAATGTATACTAAGAGACAATAAGGCATTAGCAAGCAAAGAAGAATGTTGTTGACCCACAATCTGCGATAGCAGCATGGATGTACGGTAATAGTATTTTGGCCTTCAATGCTATTGACGCACATGTGCGACTGCGTTCAGAATTGAAAGAAATAATTTTGCACCTGTAACAATATTACATATGTAACATAACTCCATCAGAAAGATATTGAAAATGGGGGAAAAAAACTCACAAAACAATGTGAGAAGGAATAGCCTCTGCCCATAATTGTTTCAGAAGGCTGACATCCAGAAAAGGTAGGGATACAGAACATGTCTTTGAGTTTGTTGTACCAATCAAAATTGCTCCAAGTTAAAAAAAAAAAAAAAGAAATAAACCTGTGGGATGCACTTTGATTCTTTTTGGGGTGGAGGAAACATCCGGATTTTCTGATGCTATGGTGCAGTTTTTAGTGAGCATGACTTTCTATACTAGTTCATGGGAGTAGCACAATTTTAGATTGCACATAAGTGAAGTTAATACTACTGTTCAGGCCACTGATGGCATGGTCAGCTCCCCTGAAGCATCAGGATTGTGGCCCTGGAAATAGGAAAACCTGGGTTCAAATCATACTTCTAACAGTTATTCTGAGACTTTGTAAAATAAGGCTAATTAGAATATTTATATGACTTACCTTATAGAATTTTCATGAAGTACAAATGAGGAATGTGTACAAAGGGTTTTGTAAATGTCAAAATGCTCATTAAGAGCAGCTTATTCTTCAAATTTCATAGCGTGAGTTCAAGCCTAACCCTCTTAAAGCCTGAAGTCTAGGACCAGATGTTTGGGGAATGTATCCATGGAAACTTAGAGCCAGATAAGGGGCATTTGGAAATCCTCTAGTTTGATCCTCATATTTTTTTGATGAAGATACTGAAGACCAAAGTTGTTCAGTGAATTATTGCTCAGTAGGAGATAAGCTGTGATTAGAAAATGACCCTTTGTGTATCACTTCATGGTCACATTGGTGAAGACCTAGCTCCAGAACCCACAAACGTTCCCTGGGATCCTCAGAGGACAACCTTTCATTTTCTGCTAGTCTGTAGAGAAGGTAACTAATCACCTTGGGATTTTTAGGGCTTCCAAACACAGTGATAGCATACTTGGTGATTTAAAAGAAATAATATGCTTCACTTTAGCTCTGAAGGGTAATAGACAACTTCCAAAGTCTCTTCTAGTTTAGCATTCTATGCCTTTATGAGGGCATAGCATGATCCTACTCAGCTAAGAACTATAGTTTTAAGTTTTTTGTGTTTTTTTTTCTTGGTACTGGTAATGGATTTGTATGGAATTAGTTATACTCTGGTACCTGGTCCTTCTTCCGGCAAATGAACACATCTTTCTGCGATAACTTGATTTTATTTGGGTACAAGTAGAGCTGCCCAAAGTAGAATATGCTACCTGCACAGGTAAATGGGTTTTCTCATCACTGAAGGTCTTGAATCACCTCCCTAGGAATCCTGAATGGTAATTTCAGCAACACTGATCTACAGTGGCCTCTCTTAGAAGTGGTAGGAATGGACAAAATCTAAAGATCTTCTAACCTTTCAGACTTCTGTAGCATGAACTGGTCAAGGGGGTTCAGTCACCTTCATCAGAAGGGTAGCTTCAAAATGTCAAAAGCAATCCACCCTTCCTGGGCCATGGATACAATTCTTAATTAAACGATTTATTCAGCACTAATTATGGCCAAATCAGGGCTAAACCAATTCACTCAAAAGTAGTGCTTTTCTGTCTTATTGACAAATATAATCTGTTGAACCAAGCCCAAACTGATATATTTGTTATTATGTCCTTATCTTATAAGTCCCCATAAACACACATATTGTCACTATTTCCAAAGTTAAACTCACAACATATTTGGTTGGAGAAATACTTGGAGAAATAAAATAATAATTAAATATAAAATTATCTCAGGACTGGAAAACTGAATCTGAGCAGTGTGGAGAAGAGAGGAGAAGCCCAACTCCACATAGAACCCATTATATTAGTCTGGTTCAAGTACTATTTTGGATTAGAGACAAACCTGGATTCAGGAAGATCTTGGTTCAAATCCCTCCTCAGACACTTACTAGTTGTAAAATCCTGAGATAGTCATTAATTTCTCTCTGTCTCATTTTCCTAACCTATAAATTGAGAGATTTGCACTTGACGGTTTCTAGGGTCTTATGAGGGACAGCTTCATGGATAAAGTTCAGGGCCTGGAGTTAGGAAAACTCTCGAGTTCAAATCTGGCCTCTGACACTTCCTAGCTGTGTGACACTGGGCAAGTCACTTAATCCGTTTTGCCTCAGTTTCCTCATCTGTAAATTGAGGTAGAGAAGGAAATGGCAAACCACTCCAGTATCTTTGCCAAGAAAATGTCAAATGGGGTCACAAAGAGTCAGACATGACTAAAATATGATTGCACAACCACAAAAAGGTCTCATCTGGCTCTAAATCTGTGATCCTATGACATGTTGCTTTCCTGAGTCCAAATTTCTTCACCTGTAGATCAAGGGAGTCAGATCACAGATGATCTCTAAAGGCCTTTTCAAGATTCAACAACAAATATTTATTAAATGCTTACTCTGTTTCAGGCATTGTGCTAAGTGTGGAAAAAATAAAGACCAATATAAGACAGTCCTGGCCTTCAAGAAGCTTATATTATACCATGTGCATAGAACACATACATAGAGAAATAAATTAAAAAGGAGAGAGAAGTAGAGTGAGAGATAAAGATACAGGCATTAATTAAAATAAACAGAAGGAGGGAGGGTGAGAGAGAGAGAGAGAGAGAGAGAGAGAGAGAGAGAGAGAGAGAGAGAAAACACTAAAACTGGGAGGATCAGACTAATCTATACTTTGAATAAAGCTAGAGATTCTCAAATGTGGAGGTGAAGACTGAGTGAGTGAAATCTACTGATATGAAGTGATTTATCCAAGTTCACATAGGTATAGGCATGGATCACAGCCTGTGCAAAGACACGAGGTCAGGAAATGAATATTGTGCACCCGGAGAAGCCAGCAGACCATTTTTTAATGGCAAGTGTGTGGAAAGCAACAATAATAAATTAGATTCCAAAGGAAGTAGGACTCCAGGCCTGCTGGAGCTCACTGGGCACTGCTACTGCTGGGCTTATTCTGTTGCTGTTTCTGGTGACTGGGAGGGCCCAAGGGCCAGACCTCACTGCCACAGGCACTGGAGACTGTTTATTTTCCACCTCCTTGCTCTCCCTTTGGAGCTTTGCATTCCCTGGCTGCATGTTCTGGCAACATGTCCTAGACTGGTTCTTTGAGAAGGTGGGGAGGCTGATTGGCTGCTCGGCCACTTGAGAAATAAAAAGGGCTAGCATAGAGACAATTGTCAGCAGCTCTTTCCCCAGGACAGGTCTTCCTGATCTAGTGGAACATTTGCTGTGATAACAGGTGGACCCAAGTATATCCTTTTTAACTTTAACAGCTTTTGTTCTTTTTATTCTTCTGGATTTAATCACAATTTATGCTCCACAATGCCTTGTTTCATTTTAAACATTGAACCTGCGTTGTTGGGTGGGTCTAGATTAGGTCTGGCCCCAAATATTGCATCTGGCTATTGTTTTAACTTATTTGCATAATATCTGTATCCCCTCAGTAGGGTCTTGGAGGGCAGAGACTGTTTCACTTTGTCTTCATTTCCCTAGAGCCTAGCCCAGATCCTGTTCCATAGTATATGCTTAATACAGTGGTTGAATTGAATTCAACTGAGGTAGAAGAGGAGAAAAATCCCAAGGTATGAGAAGCTTCTCTCAATTCCACACTGCAATGCTTCCTTCAGTCTATTTGTCTTTGTCACAGCATTTAAGGCAGACACTTGTCTTTCAGATTCCTTTTAGTATCACCACTGCCATCAAAGAAATATAATTTTCTCCATCCACAATCTGATAAATTTAGTTGGATATGATACCACCACCTGTGTTCCCAAGAAGTAGGTCCCATTTTTAATAGTATTTCAGTTGCTGCTGGGGAAACTGGAAAATAGTATGACAGAAACTAGGCATAGACCAATATCTTACACTGTAAACCAAGATAAGGTCAAAATGGGTACACTATTTAGACATAATGGGTAATACCATAAGCAAATTAGGAAAGTAAGGAATAGCTTACATGTTAGATCTATGGAGAAGGGAAGAATTTTTGACCAAACAAGATATAGAGAACATTATGAAATACAAAATGGATAATATTGATTACATTGAATGATAAAGTTTTTGCACAAATAAAATCAATTCAACCAAGATTAGGAGGGAAGCAGGAAAGTGGGAAAGAATTTTTACAACCAGTCTCTCTGATAAGGGCCTCATTTCTAAAATATATAGAGAATGAAGTCAAATTTATAAGAATATAAGCCATTCCCCAACTGATAAATGGTCAAAGGATATGAACAGACAGTTTTCAAAGGAAGAAATTAAAGCTATCTATAGTCATATTAAAAATGCTCTAAATCACTATTGATTAGAAAAATGCAAATGAAAACAACTCTGAAGTACCACATCACATGTATCAGATTAACTAACAGGACAAAACAGGAAAATGATAAATGTTGGAGAAGATGTGGGAAAATTGGAACACTAATGCACTGTTGGTGGAGTTGTGAGCTGATCCAACCATTCTGGAGAGCAATTTGGAACTATATTCAAAGAGCTAGAAAACTGTGTTACCCTTTGATCCAGCAATAGAAGTGCTAGGTCTGTATCCCAAAGAGATCATAAAAAAGAGAAAAAGACCTATGTGTACAAAAATATTTATAGCATCTCTTTTTATGGTGGCAAAGAATTGGAATTTGAGGGGATTCCTAACAATTGGGGAATGGCTGAACAAGTTGTAGTATAGAATACTACTGTTCCATAAGAAATGATGAATGGGTGGATCAGAAAAACCTAGAAACACTTGCATGAACTGGTGATGAGTCAAGTAAGCAGAGCCAGGAGAACGTTGTACACAGTGACAACAACATTGTGTGATGACTGATTTTGATAAACTTAGCTCTTCTCAACAATGCAATGATCTAAGACAATTCCAAATGACTCATGATGGAAAATGCTATCCACATCCAGACAAAGAACTATGGAGTCTGAATACAGATGGAAACATACTATTTTCTCTTTTTGTTGTTTTTTTTTCTTTTTCATGGTTTTTCCTTTTTATTCTAATTCTTCTTTCACAACATGAATAAAGTGGAAATATGTTTAATATGACTGTACATGTATAGCCTATATCAGGTTTCTTGCCATCTTGGGGAGGGGGAGAGGAAGGAGGGGGGGATTTAGAATTCGAAATCTTATAAAAGTAAATGTTAAAAACTAAAAATTAATAAAATAATATTTCATTTCTATCTCATGACTTCAGACTCCTGTGGCCCTCTAAGAAACATTTAACCTTCAACTAACAGGTTCTTAAAGGGGGGGGGAGGATAGAAAGGTACACCTCTAAGACCCCCATGGATAGATTTCAAGGGTCTGTGAACTTAGATGAGCAAAAAATTGTGTATCTCTATTTTTACCACACTAAATGAAACTTCATATTCAATTACGAATTTAAAAAAGCACAATTCTGAAAAAGGGTCCATAAACTTTACCAAACTTCCAAAGTGGTCCGTGACATAAAAAGTTAATAACCCCAATCTAAATGAAAAACAAATTCTCCTTTTTTGTTGTTTTGTTTTTTTTATTTGGGCAATTGGGGTTGTGACTTGCCCACGGTCACACAGCTAGTAAGTGTCAAAGTGTTTGGTCTGTGGCCAGATCTGAACTCAGGGCCTCCTGACTTCAGGGATGGTGCTCTATCCACTGCGCTACCTAGCTGCCCTTTCTCCTTTCTTTTTTATGAGGACAATATTTAATTGGGAAATGGTATGATATTGTCCTGTCTCTTTCTGAAATGACTTGGACAAATTGTTTTTTCCTCTCTAGATCTCAATTTCCTCACTAAAATACCAGATTGCAAATATAGTAGACTACAGGCATAGTGATGCACTCTTGGTAGAGCTCATGAATTGTTCTAATCATTCTGGACAGCGATTTGGAATGATGCTTCCGAAGTTTCTAAATTGTGCATATCCCTTGACCCAGAAATACCAGTACTAGGCTTACACCCAAAGAAATCAAAGAAAGAGGAAAAGATGTCATATGTACAAAAAATTACAGTAGTAAAAAATTAAAAACTGAGGGAATGTCCATCAATAGGGGAATGACTGAACAAACAATGGTATTTGAATCTGATGGAATACCACTATGCTGTGAGAAATGAAGAAACAGTTTCAGAAAAAAAGACTTGGATGAATTGATGCCAAGTGAAGTGAGAAGCACCAGGAGAACAATTTATACAATAACATCAGCATTGTAATAAATGAAAAATTCTAGAAGATTTAAGAATTCTGATCAACTTAAAAATCAACCATGATTCCAAAGGACCTATGATGAAGAATGCTGCCTACTTCATGACAGAGAGGTGATAGCTTAATATGCAGGATGAGACACACATGTTTTGATACAGTCAAGATGGGACTTTGTTTTCTGTGATGATTTGTTATAAATATCTTGTATTCCTTTCTTTTTTTTTTTTTCAGTGGTGGGCTAGGGGTGGGATGGGAAGAGAGAATATGCTTGATAATTGAAAAAAATATTAAAAAATAAAATAGATGAAAGAGTAATGAAAACAAAAAAAAACACTAGACTAGATAATCACTAGATAGTAAACTAGATAATCACTAAGGTCCTTTACATTTTTAGCATTTTGTAATTCTCTGTGGCTGCCATTACCAATCATGATAATCTGTGAATCCTCTTGCCCCCCCCAATTTTTAAGATGACATGTTTTATATTCACTCAAAAGCCTTTTCTATTTCCAATGAAACCATAATCTTCAGCTTGCCCTATCCAACACATCCATTCATTCATTTGCCATTTGGATGCCCAGATTGATTGGCAATGTCCTTATATCATCCCTTTTGTCAGGTTCAGAAAAATATTACAACTATGAATATCAGAACTTTCAAGGATGTGTAGTCTAAGCCAAGAAATGTAATCAAAATAATTTAAATAGTGATGCATTAGAGCCTCTCTTTGATGCCATCACAGGGTCTGTGCCACAAGACCCTGTAGAAGGGGCCCTAAAATTGTGTTGTAATAGAATATAATTTATTCTGAATTACTATCACAGATCACGTTATTGCTACTAACCATGATTCTCAAGATCAATATTTCACCACTTTAAAGTGATTCTTCTCTTCTATTTTACCTCTTTTGATTTTTCTACCCTTATTCCATCTTCTTTCTTAGTATCTTTTGCCTTCTTTCCTCTCCTTTTGATCATTCATTCTTTATTTTCTCCTCCTCCCTTTTAAATGTCTTCTTTCTTTTTATTTCTTCTTCCTTTATATTCCTCTCTTCCTTCTTTTTCTTGCTTTGTCTTCTTTTTCCCCATTATTCTTTATTTTTTTCTCTTCCCTTTCCTTTCCTTCCATTTTCTCTTTCTCCCCCACCCAATTTTATCCTCTTCTATTAACTAAAAGCAAATATTTGATTGTCCACGGTAAACGAATGACAAAGATAAAGAAGACTATATAGTCTTGCAAAAAATCATAAATTTAAGCCAGCCATCCAACTTCCTTTTATCAAGATCCTGCACAGAATAGAGAAAAACATATCACTATTCTTCATTAAAATAAATTCTAGGGTTGATATAGTTTTACCTCTTTGAAGATGAATCTCTTTTCTTCCTTTGGGGGCTATTATTGCCTATAACCAGAGGTCCAATTTAAAAATAAGACATGAATTTATATAGCAGTGATTTCTACAGATGTGAAGTAGGAAATGTTAGCTATTTAATCATTCAGGTTTGCATTTAGTTTGTAAACTCAGGGACCATATCTAGGTTTTACATAATATTGATTACATGACCAGCACTCATTAAATGATAATAGTTTAAAAATCATATCTAAATGTTGGTTTTTTTCTAACTGATTTCCTTTCCATGTGAAATGCCTCATTTTTAATGTTCCAACTCTTTCTCATCATTTTGCTCTAGAAAAATAGAATTAATCTAGAATGATGATAAAATTAATGGAAATTTAAATGGAAGTGTAATCTTATTTGTAATTTCATTTTGATGATATAATAATAGGCTTATATAGCACCTTTCGTCTATGGACCTCTAAGCACTTTACAAACATTAGTTAATTCTCACAACAATCCTTTGAGGTTGGCAATTATAATCAGCCCCATTATGTAAATCAGGAAAGTGAAATAGAAAGAGGTTAAGTTTCTCAGGCTACATAGGAAGCCAGCGGCAGTATTAACACCAGTCCATAGACGTCCCTAGATTCTGAATAATTCAATGAAATAAGGGCACACAGGGTATCTTTGTACATTCTACCATTGAATTCATCTACCATATTTCTTTGTAGCCACAATGACTTTGTGCTTTAGGAAGTCATTATCTCCAAAGAAAGGAGGTAGGTACACTCAAAGAAAGAACCGTGGAAAAAAACTTGAAATTACTTTGAATTTACCTTGTGTATATATAATATTTTCCCTCAGAGAATATAAACTCTTTCATGGTGGGGATGTCTCATATTTGTCTTTCTATCCCCAACACTGAGCAGGATGACTGGCACAAGATAGGTACTCAATAAATGCTTGTTTTATTGAATTGCAATTAAGTTTATTTAAAACAGAGCTGTGATTTAATTTTTGTCCTATACAGAACCTAAAATAAGCAGGATAACATAGCATCCCATATATATATATATATATATATATATATATATAGGCACGATAAAAATTGCATTAATTATGAAAGAGCTTTGAAAAATAAAATCTTCTGGGAAATTCTAACACTAACACAATGGTGAACCCAGACGATAGGCTATTTGGTAACTCTTTTCTACCACCAAATATGCAGACAGAGCATGGGAGTTTCCTCATCTGTATCTCTACAGGAGTTCCACACTTGTCCCACATTCTGAAGTCTCAGTAAATTCCATGTGTAATGTATGAGTAACGGGGGGGTCTTCTCACCACTATGGGGCATTCTTGCATTTACAAAGTAGAAAGTGAAATTCCACCCTGACTTGGAGCTTAATAATACCCCAATTATATTTTCAGGCAGAATTTGGCAGTCAATGAATTCATTAGCCTTGTTGGTAAGGTGGTAGTTGCTATGGCTTACCACCTAACCTAGTACTGGGTGTATCTTATCTGGGGCACCTACAATATCAGAGCCCTTAATCCATAATGCCTTTGGGGAACTTACTCTATTCTGAAAGCTGATGAAAATATCACTCAGACCTCTGAAGTCTGTGGATACATGAATTAATATACCCAGTCAAATGGATGCGGAGTTCATCTAAGGTGTCTGATCTATACAAGCTGAATATCAAACAAGTCAGACTTAGTCTGGAGGAGTGATGCAAATTAGATCAGTCCCCTGGCCCACAGGGCTGAAAGAAAATGCATCAAGCCCAGATAAATCAGGCTGAGGGCGAGTAAGAATTTTAATACTGGCACTAATGCTGTACTTCATCAGGTTTCTGTTGCCTCCTGCCAATACAGGCATCTTGGCTGTGACAGCACTAAATGTAGGGAGGGTGGGAGAAAATTGGTCAGTAAGTAAAAATTGACTGTTGCAGCTTTCAACTGTCTATGCCCTGAAGCTGTTTAAGGGCAAGGGTGGTTTGTCATTTTGTCTTTGCATCCTCGTTGTGCCTACCATAATCCCTTGCACATAGTAGGATATGAACAAATGCTTGTTGGATTAAATGAGTTTGGACTTCTATTTGTGGGCATTGAACCAATAAATACAAGCATTTATTAATGCCTCTTTTGTGCCAGGCATAGCTCTGGGTTCCAGGGATTCAAAGACAAAAATGAGAGTCCTTGCCTTCAAGGCGTTTGTATTCTTTTAGGGGGGACATGACATTTGCATGAATTGGTATTACAAGATACATGCAGAAGAAACAAAATCCTAATTTGAAAAGGCAGGGTGTTAATAACCAGGCAGGTAAGTAAAGGCATAACGTACAAGGGGGTGCTTCAATCAAGATTCTAAGAGGCAGAAGGTAAAAAAACAGGATGTTTCAGCAATGCAGTGAGGAAAGGCAGGTGGATTTCATAATGTGACAAATGTCTGTGATCACAATAATTATTTAAAAGGGCTTTTAAGTAGGTTTTTTTAAGTTATGTTTTTGAAAATCTTAACATTTCCCAGAGCATGCCAATGACCCCTGTAATATTCTTTTTTTTTTTTTTTTTTTGGTAAGCTACCTCAACTTAGAAGGGAGGGTTCTATCTTAACTTTGTGCTTCCAACAATGTTATATCATGCTTTACACACAATGGGAGCTTAATAAATGTTTGCTGATTATGATCCAGGAATAGTACTTGTTTTTAATAAATCTTCACTTTTCTGCAAAATGTTGAGGCCATTGGGATTTGGGTATATGCTGGGTACAACCTGTATCTATAAAAATGTTAGACACATAGTAGGGACTTTATAAATCTTATTGAAGTACTTTGTTCCATTACTGTAAAACACAGGTACAGAGGTAGGTACTGTAGCATTGGAGGTGGGGAGGGAGGGCTTCCAACCTTTTATTTACTTCTTGCATTCAGCCACAGAAATGTTATTTTATTTAGAGTCCAGGGGTAGGAATGCTTGATACAACTGCAAATAAATAACCCGACTGGAAATTAGAGAAGAAAACAAGTTGATGTCTTGGGTCTAGGAATCATAATGTTATATTTAATTTATGCAAAGTATTCCATATCACACTCCCCATGGGATCCTCCTTCAAAGTCTGTCCACTACTCTTCAGTCTCTTGTATTTAAGTAGAAGTCACACAGTGATGATCAACACCACCCAAGGGCTTTTCCAAATCACTTCCATTTTCCATCATCCTTTTTTTCCAGGTGACATGCCTGGATGGACAGACAGAACATCACTATTCACAGGCATCTTCCTCAAAGAACAGACCTGTTTTGTATTCATTTTTTAAATACTTAGACTCAGATCAGTGTAGGAGACTGTAAGAAAGAACACCTCTGCTTTCACTCTACCTCAACCCAGACTGGGCTGTATACTTCACCTGACATTTTAACCTTTATTTTTCTTATGCAGTCCCACTCTTTCCTCTTATTAGCCACAGAGAACTTTAAATACAGTTCTCTAACTTCTTGACTGTGATCTATATGATCCTTGATGCAGAGAGAAATGGTCTCATTTGTTTCTGGTTTAGAGGAAATAGCACTAGATTTTACATCATTATAAACCTGGTTTGGTGCTGAATCCCTTGTGGACACAGGAGAGTCACTTAACCTCACTGAACCTCACTTTTCTCCCCTGCAAAATGAGGATGATAATACTTGTAATACACACAAGGTAGCTGCAGCAAATGAAATATTTAAAGTAGCATTTCTGTGGTAGCAAAAAAAATATAGAAACGAAGTAGATGTCCATAGATTGGAGTACTTGAATTTAATGTTATATTACTGTATTATTAGAAATGATGGGGCAGCATGGTGGCACAGTGGAGAGAGTGCTGGGCTTGGAGTCAGAAAGATCCATCTTCCTGAGTTCAAATCTGGCCTCAGATACTTACTACCCGCATCACCCTGGGCAAGTCACTTAACCCTGTTTGCCTCAGTTTCCTCATCTGTAAAATGAGCTGAAGAAGGAAATGGCTAATCTCTCCAGTGTCTTTGCCAAGAAAACCCCAAATGGGGTCACAAAGAGTTGGATGGGACAGAAAATGACCGAACAACAACATTAGAAATGATGATATGATGAATACCTAGGAGCATGGAAAGATCTATGTGAACTGATAGAAAATTTCCTAGATTTCCTCCTGTATCTCTCCTATCCCCTACCTAGCCCCAGAGAGTCTTTCCTTATAACAAAGTCTTTTTTTTTTAGAAAAAGAAGAAGGAAAATAAATGAGCAAAACCAATCAATATGCTAAAATTGATCCAATGTTATATACAATGTTTCACATCCATGGATCTCCCACCTCTACAAAGGAGTTGCGGGGAGGATCTGTCTTCACTTATCTCTTCTTTGGGGCCAGCACTGCTCCTCATAATTTTGCAACATTCTTTCTTCAGTTGTTTTGTGATGGCTGTAATCTCCATTGACACTGTTGTAACCACCATGTGTTTCATTTTCCTGGTTTAGGCTTACTTCATTTTTTCATCAGTTTATATAAATCTTTCCCTTCTTCTCTCTATTTACTACACTTGTCATTTCTTATAGTACGGTACTATTTCATTACATCATGTAACACAGATTGCTTAGTCAAATCAATGGAAACCTATTTTGTTCCTAGATCTTCACTACCATAAATGTGCTGCTAAGATTTTGGTATATTTGAACTCTTTCTTTTTGTCAACAACTTCTTTGAGTAATATGTCTAGATGTGGGGAATATAGATCTGTAGGTCAAGACATTTAACCAATTTATCTATAACACTTCCAAATGGCTTTTGTCAGAATGGTTGTACTCATTCCAAATTCCACCAATAATGCAATAGGGGTCCCTTTGGCCTCTAATTCTTTATGTGACATATGCTCCAGAAGGGGAAACAATAGCCTGGGCTGTTTTAGAAGACTTCTGGGACTTGAAGTTTTTCACTGATCTACTTAGCCAAGGAAATATCACGTGCTTTGGGACTGGGGCACAACTCAAAGAGAGCTGATGAAAAGGTACAAGAAAAAGGATATCAAGAGGAGATAAGTGATGGATCTTTTCTCACAGCTATGTGGCAGCATTCATTTGTTTCATTACTACACTCTCAAGTGTGGAATTAATAGAAATCTAGGCTTTTCCATTAGCCCCTTTGGACCATAAGCTTATCCTGGTGTTTTGCTGGCAACTCATATTTCTGATTCATTAAGATCAGTGTGGCCTATGGGCAATGCTACATATTTTTCCAATGTTTTATTGATGCTTCCCCCCCCCATCACTGTCCCTTCCCAATAACCACCTTCCTTCTCTCTTATCAAAATAGAAGTATCCTTTGTACCAAAGACAATCAGTAAAACAAAACCAGTCATCGCAACAATTATATCTCCAAGCATTTACAGCATCTGCATCTGCAGGCCACTATATCTCCGCCAGGAGGAGGGAAGTGTGTTCTTTCATCAGTTCATTAGATTGTAAGTTCCTTGAGGTTTTGTTGTTGTTGTTTTTCAGTCCTTTCAATTGTGTCTGATTCTTTGTGACCCCATGTGGGCTTTTCTTGGCAAAGGTATGGAGTGGTTTGTCATTTCCTTGTCCAGCTCATTTTACCAATGGGGAAACTGAGGCAAACAGGGTTAAGTGGTTTACTCAGGACCATATAGCTAGTGCATGTCTGAGGCTAGATTTGAACTTATGAATGGGATGCTTCTTGACTCCAGGCCTGGCACTCTATTCACTGTGCCACCCAACTGCACCTTGACGTTAGGGACTGTCTTTTTGTCTCTTTTTGTATCCCAGAGCCTAGCACAGTGTCAGATACACAGCTAGTGCTTAACAAATGTCTGTTCATTGATTGATCCATAAGAGGCAATATGTCATGGAACAATTATTGACTCTGTAGTCAGAAGACCTCAGTTTGAATCCTGGTTTTGCCATTTCCTCTCTATATGACCTTGGTCAAATAATTTAATTTCTCTGAGACCTCAGTCTCCTCATCTGTAAAATGAAGAGGTTGGACTTCTGAGATCTCTTTCCAGGTTTAAGAGAGGTCACTGCATTTAATCTTAAGGATTCTTCTGACTTCTAATGCAAGGCATTTTTCTCTAGCCTCTCTATGGATGATCCATTTTAAGAACCTTTCATCTCCCAATGTTGAAAGGAGTAATTCCTGACTTAAAGTATCATGTTCAACCAAAGAAGATGAAACCCCATAATGGACTCTTGTGCCATGTGGTGTTTTGCTATGTGCATTGTCTAAGAGGCCCACAGTAGCTTGATATCAGTCTCAAGAGTTACAGGAAGAGCAAATGATCTCTGTATCATGGTGGCTTATCTAGGAACAACAAAGAATTAATGTATTTATTCTTTCTTCTGAGATTAAATGTAATTGCTTTAAAAAGATAATCATTCTATTGTTTGAATTGGATGCATTTCTTATAAAGAGCTAATAAATTTTCCTGTAGCCTGACAGAGTGTATGGTCTCTTATCCTCATTTCCCAGTGGATAAATACTTTGTTAATTAATAAAGTATTAGATGAGCACTTAGTGTCTGCATTTAACAGTGCAAGGATTTTATTCAGATTATGTTAATAGATTGTTCACATTATTCCTTGCATTAATTACAACCCCTTTCTGTGGTTTCTTAGTAAGAACATTGTCGCTGTGAATACAAGGGGCTTTTTGGATTATATTTTTGTTTGACTGCTGGAATAATGCTGGGAAAAAATATTATAATGTAGAATACTCATGTATGGGACCAGGATCAAAAGCTAGAAACAGAAAATCAGTTACTGTGAAATCTAAAAGTAGGACATAAAGCCAGCAGGAGAATGTATCTTACTGAAGAAGAAGTAAGTCGTTTTGGAATGTTCCTGGTATCTACAAATGTCTTATTGACAAATTGGAGAAAGCTGTAATCCATAGCTTATTTTTGCTTTAAATATAGCATCACAAATTAAAGGAAAATGACCTATGTGTACAAAAATATTTGTAGCACTGTTGTGGTGACAAAGAATTGAAAATTGAGGAGATGCCTATCAATTGGGAAATGGCTATAGAAATTAAGGCATATGATTATGATGGAATGCTATTGTGTTTTAAGAAATGATGAGCGGGTTGGTTTCAGAAATTCCTAGAAAGACTAATATGAACTGATGCAAAGTGAATTGAGCAGATCCAGGAGATCATTGTACGCAGTGACAGCAATGATGATGACTTGTGAATGACAACGATTTTTAGCAATGCAATTCTAAAGGACTTACAATGAAAAATGTTATCCAACTTCAGTGAAAGAACTGATATAGTCTAAATGTAGATTGAAGTACAATTTTTTTTAACTTTCTTTATTTTTCTTGGATTTTTTTCTTTTTATTTTGGTCTTTGTTCTCTTTTGCAACAAGGCTAATATGGAAATGTTTTGCATGACTGCACAAGCATAATCTATTTAAAAGTATCTTCTTAAGGAGGATGAGGGAAAGGAAGAAATTTTGAGCTCAAAATTTTTAAAAATTATTATAAAAGTATAATTACATAAACACTATAAAATAAATATACATGTACATATAAAATATTTACATGCTGTTAGAAAAGTAAAATAAAAACATTCTTAAAAAAAGATATGACAAAACAATTCACAGTTATAACTGGGGAGCAGGCAGAGAAAACTGGGAAGACCTGTATGAACCGATGCAGCATGAAGGAAGCAGTCCTACAGTGAAAACAACATGATAGAAAGAAACAACTTTGAAAGAATTGAGAATTTTCATCAATGCAAATGGAAAGAATAAGCACAAGTCCAGTTGACTGAAGATGAAACATGTCATCCCCCTCTTGCCAGAGAGGTGATGCACTTGAAGTATGGATTGAGATATAAACTTTTGGACATGGACAATGGAGAAATGTGTTTTATTGTATTATGCCTATCTGCTATGCAGGTCTTTTTTTTTTTCATTCAGTTTGTTCAGTAGAGGAGTAGTGGGAAGGAGAGATAATAATTGCTTGTAAAATAAGTACATTAATTTTTTTTAATTGGGCATCAGTAATATTGCCATAACAAAAAAGACAGTTTTTCCAATGAAGTTGTGCATTAAAACAGTAAGAAAAAAGTGAAACCAAAGGCTGAGGAAATGCTATTTCTTCTATGCAAATGGGAAAATATTTTTGTAAATTGGATTAACTAATTTGATTCCAAGGGATAAAAACATAAATAATTTGCTTTTACACATGACTGCAAGGTAAAAAGCAGCATTTTGGATATTTTTTATCTAATCTTGAACACCTATGTTTATAACAATGATGACATGATGCATGGGAAAATGTATTTCTTTGATACTTCAAAAGAGAGCTGGGTGTTGACTCTATTGCTATACATAAACATCGTCCTGTCCTTGCTTTGCCCAAAGAGATCATAGAATCATAAGATTTAGAGCAGGAATGGGCCAGGAGATCAATTATTCCAACCTCCTTATTTTACAGATGAATAAACTGATGCTCAGAGAGATTAAATTACCTTTCCTGAGACACACCATTAAGAGGTAGTAGGCTCAGGAGGCCCCCTAGGCCACTTACTCCAGTCCACTTTTTTTATCACCTAGTGGTCAATTCTCTGTTTATGAGCCTATGAATGTAGTACAGCTGGTACCCAGATCTGCACTGGAAGCCTGTCCAGACAGGAAGATCTGACCAAGCTTACCTTCCTCTGGCATTATTTTTGAAAAACCAGGGTTACCTCTGTGTCTCAATGAAGCATAAAAGTCAGTTTTTAGAAGTTTTCTTATTTACTTCAAAACAGAAACTGTGGTGTGTATCAATCCATCGTCCCATGGCTTAACCCACCAGATTCTTTCTCTAATGAAGACATCAGTCCCTGTCCTTGGCCACCTTTCCTTCTATGAGTGTTGTCTTCACCCTTTTGTTTGTAAGCTCCCTGAGGGCAGAAACTCTTGCTCTCTGCATTTGCCTTCTCAGTGCTTCACACAATGCCTGGCACGTCATTTAATAAGTGCTCTTTCTTTTATGGGGAGATAAGCTAGTACATGGTCCTCTGAATGAAGCAAGGTAAGGGGATTGTTGACATATTGCAAAGCAGTTTTATGTGATTCAGCAGGGTAATTTGGAGGTTGGTATGTTACAGGCTTATCTTACAATCAGAACTCAGTCTTGCTTTCACACTGAGCCTCTTGCCCAAACCAAATGAGCCAGTGAGATGAAATGCCATATTTTAAAGAAACAGCTACTGTTATATTTTTGAAGCCCCATAATTCCTAGAGAGTATTTGGTGTCACAGATCTGAAGCAAAAAGTGGTCAAGTTAAGTGACTTCTCCAGTGTCACACAAGTAGTAAATAGCAGACTCAAGATTTGAAGCCACTTCCTTTAATTCCATTACTCTTTTTACTGGTATTGTACTGTTTCCAGTATCATACTGGTAACAGGGTCAAGAGAATACAGGAAATACACAGGCAACAGATAAGTTGAGTAGGCCAAGCCATCGAAATCCAGCTGAGGTAAAGTCCAGGGGTGCCAGCCATGTTGGCTCTATTGTGGCAATGTCTATTTGGGCATCCATTTATTTGCCACAAGCAAGAAATAGTTGGAGTCTCAGGAGTTATGAGCTTGACTAGATCCAGCAAAATGGGCTTCATCCCAGGCCCAGACATAACTAGGAATTCTGGCTTCAGGGCCAGGGATCTGAGTGTTCTTAGGTGTGTGTATGGGGTTTGGGGGGAGGGGGCAGAGAGAGCAATGTGGAAACTCATTGGAGAAACTATGAATACAAAGTCACATGGGAGAAGATCTCAAGGACACCAGCTCCTTTGTGAAGGACATTTGCAGGGGAGGGAGCAAGAGAGAACCTGGGCTTGGGAGGAATTCAGCTAGAGTAGGGTTTGAGTATATGCCATTTGGTAACTTCCAACATAACTAATTTAACTAATTACTAACTAATAACTAATTTTAACTAATTGTCAGTTAACTAGGCATTAAATTCTTGCACGCTGAAGGAATGTGTTCTATTAATGCTCTCTAAATTTTGTGGCTTCAGTCCCTCCCTACCTCCCATACACACACACCACCATTACAGCCCTGACCTTAGACCACTGCACTAATTAATTAGTATTATTCACATAACACTATGGCTAACCTCCCTGCCCACACAATGCCAATAGGAAGGCAGCTTTCCCTATAAGAGCCACCAGGATGTGTGTTTCCCCCCACCCCTGCCCCCAGGGCACAAATAAGCTAATGCATTCTGGGCCAGCAGACAAGTCCCAGACTCTGGCCGGGATGTGCAATACTCACAAACACAAAGGAAGCGGGTCAGGGCAATGAGCACTACAAGGGAAAATCCATGCAGTTCTCCAACAGGCACTGCCAGAGGCAGTGCAACCACAGGACAAGTTTGTTTCCAGGAGCAGCAGGAAACTCAGAGCTCTTCTCATGGAAACTGTGTTCATCTCTACCACCACCATCACCACACACACACACACACACACACACACACACAACACAGAGTAAGAGATACCAGCCGCTGATTATTTATACACCAGCACCTCACTGGCTCAAGTTTCACCTTGAACCTCTTCATCCCACAGCTGTGTGCAGCCAAGCATAGCCCTCAAACACATGTGGTGGGCTGTCATTTCTATTGCATCAATATTTCCTTTCCACAAAAGGCAAACATGGCTGAGTCACTTTATCAGTTACCAGAGAAGCACATTTCTTGAATTTCAGGGTGTCATTACCTTCTAAATCAGTGATTTTACATCATGATAATGATAATAAAGCTAGCATTTATGAAGCATTTTAAGATTTGCAAAGCAGTTTTTGTACTTTACTACATTGGAACCTTACAACAGTCCAGCGAAATAGATGTTATGGGTATAGTTAGCCCATTTTACAGATGAAGAAACTAAGGCTTGCATATATTAAGTAGCTCACCCACAGCCACACAGTAGGTATGTGTGTCAGAGTATTTCTGGACTGAAAGTCTAGAATTCTTTCTGCTAAACCATATTACCTTAATTATGGCAGAGATGAACCAAAACTCTCTTTCCGTTGACACTTTTATTTGCCATGAAAAGTCAGGGACCCCTAAGGTGCCCATTACTTATTACTTAAGAATAATGCCATCAACAGAACAAAGTGAGGAGCTTTAGCCATTATTAGGGAAATCTATGGTTTTCTACAGATATTTTTATGACTATCACTTTCCAATGTTACTCAGATCCATCCTTTTATTTACTACACCCATTGGCATTAGTCATTTTAGCTCATTACTATCTAATGCCTGTGTTCTTTATAACCTAATAACTGGCCTTCTCATTTCTAGGCCCTTCTCTTTCTAGGTTTTTACACATAATGCAGCTAAATTTCATCTTTCTAAAATGTGGCTCCAATCATATCACTCCATTGTCTTTTTTCTGTTTGTTTGTTTTTGGTTTTTTTGGCAATTAGGGTTAAGTGACTTGACCAGGGTCACACAGCTGGTAAGTGTCAAGTGTCTGATCTGAGACTGGATTTGAACTCAGGTCCTCCTGACTCCAGGGCTAGTGCTCTATCCACTGCACCACCTAGCTGCCCCCATATCACTCCATTGTCCAAGAAACTTCAATGGCTCCTAATTTCCAACCGAGTAAATTCTAAATCATTTAACCTGGCACTCAGAACTCCCCACCATCTGTCACTAATCTACTTTTCTAACCTTATCACACACTACTGACTGCTGCCTCTCAAGCACTCTATAATCCAATCAAGTTAGATCATCCATCATGTCCCCAAATATATTCTAACATTCCTTCCCACACCCTTAATCTTTGCTCACACTCTTCTTTTTGCCTAGAAGGCCCTGCCACCATTTCTGCCCACTGTTATGGACATCCAACTCAGTTTTCAAAGCCCTGTCCAAATGCTACCTCCTTAATGAAGCCTTCTCTGTGGCCTCTATTCCCCCACTAAGGCTTGGTATGATCTCTTCCTCATCTGATTTCATTCTGTATTTATCAAATTATAAGTTGCACTACATTGATCTTACCATGTGTCATCCCTCTCCACCCCCACCGCCTGCCTCCTCCATTAGGTAATAAGCTCCTTGAAGGCAGAGTTTCTGTCTTATTTATATTTGTATCTCCCTCAGGGTTTAGCCCTGAATGTAGAAATCCCTTAATGAATGTTTGTTGAACAACTGGATGAGTCACTGAATCAATGAAAAGACTCAGGTGGGACCTTCTTCTAAAGATCAGCCTCCATCTTTCATTATGTCAGAATCTTTGTAATGCTTTTGCCAAATGCTTATAATTGTTCACATATCTAGAAACACAGAAGAGGAACAGTGAACGTGTATGTCTTTATTTCAGCAAGTGAGGTGAATAGGTAGTTATGAAAGCAAAGTGCCTGGCCTGGATAAGTTATGGGAAATTCCTCTTGGATGTTTCTATCAGTGGGGGTGGGATGGGATGGGATGATAACACCACTGAATGTAGTGATGACTAGCTCCATTGCCACTTCCAGATGGTGAACTCAAGGCAGAAACTGTTTTTTGCCTTTTTATATCTTTAGCATAGGGCCTGACACACAGTAGATGCTTATTGTTTATTGACTTCCTTGAGAGACCTGACATGTGTCTGTAGGGAGGCCAACACAGGTAGACAATGAGAAGGTATAGCTAGCATGCAACTCCTTGGCTGGAAATACCACACAAGGCAAATCTTAGTAAGCTATAAACTTGTAGGCTAAAACTTTTTGGAGAAGTGGGGGAGGGATTGTCTTGGTATCTTGAGTGCCAGAGAGGCAGTATTGTGCAATGGATAGAAAGCTGGTCTTAAAGCCAGGAACACCTAGGTTCAAATTCTACTTCTGACTCATGCTGGCTGTATGACACTGGATGAATCATTTAAACTCTCATTGCACTAGGCTAGTGGTATCAAACTGGAATAGAAACATATCGCTATGGGTGTATATTGAGTTAGAAAACCACAAACTAAACTTATTTGTGTTGTATTGTATTTTTATTTATTTTGTTCAACATTTCCCAAACCCATTTTGATCTGGCTGCCCTGGGAAGTTTTGCCAGCTACTTTTAGCGGCCTTGAGTTTTGACAACTCTGCTTTGGGCACATCTCTAAGACTACAAAATCAACAAAAGAGGCAACTTCTATTTTGTAGCGGGAGTTCCCTAGATCAGTGAAATAGTAGACCTTTGCTCAGCACTTAGACAGGGGCTTCACGAATGTTTGGTGGATGATTATTGAACTCACTGACTTGGGTTGTTTCTTCCCTGGTATTACCTGACTGACTGCTTGCCTTCCGCGTGCTTGATCATTTTTCCCACTTCTCTTTCCTGAGCCCCTCTGAATTTGGTGCTAACATATAATACTTTGGCTCTACCATACCATTCGGATTGCTCACATGTGAACTTAGATGACTCTGGAGGAGAGAATGAGGCTGATGACTTTGCACAACTCTGCCCCACTTATATCCAATTCATGCACAAATCAAGACATCACCCTCCTAATGTTATTGGTCCTCTTCTGGAATGAAGGATGAACAGAAAGACAGTTGGCGCCACACCCTTGAACCGCATCATGACCTATTAGCCAATATCAGTTATCAGGGTTGGCGGCCTATATAGGGAGTAGGAACCAGATAATCATAGGATTGTGACATCATAAGATCTTAGATTTAGATCTGAGGTGGACCTTTGAAAGTCAACTAGTCAACCCCTTCATGATGAGGGAAACCCAGAGAGGTGGTGAGAATAGCTAAAGGTCACCCTGGTAGTAAATGGCAGAGCCAGGATTCATCCCTTGGTCCTCTGACTTTGAATTCAGAGGTTCTGAGGCAACATGCCTCCCACCTCTACTGGAAGTGGTTCCATCAACAAAGCAGATAGCCATGCAGACTATTTCATGTCATTTCCACTGATAAAATCATTTTCTGATGTTGAACTATTTGACAATAACAAGGACTTTGGTGGCAAGAACTTTACTTTCCACATCTTCACTAGATGTGGTTGCAGAGGAGGCATGGGCTGCAATACTCACAGAAGCAGTTTGTAGGTCACATCACCAGCTGGTTGTTTACGTGGATGATAAATGAACGAATGAGTCAGTGAGTGTGTAAGTGAAAGAATGAATGAATGAGCCAAAAGCATCGATTAGGTGCTTGTTACATGCAAAGCACTATTTTAAGTACTGAAGATATAAATAGGAAAAGTAAGAGTCCTTTTTTTCAGAGAGCTCAGATTCTAATGGGGTGACAATCCATATGTAAGATTTCAGTTGCAAGTCAGATGGAAAGGTCCCATGGTCCTTAGGGTACAGTTGCAAAGCATACGCTCATGCCTCTTCAATGGCCTCTCCACTGATAATATTATATCAGTTTCTAATGTTAGGCCATTTGACAGCACCGGGCATTTTGGCAAGCACTTTTTTTTTTGGTATGTCAATAGCTGAGACTGTTGCACTGCGAGGAACACTTTCCAGACTGTATCTCCATAGGGCTTGCTTCTTAGGATGATGGCTGAGGACACTGGGCTGCAAAGCTATTTCAAAGACCCTTGGGTTGATTCCTGGATTGTTTCTACTGAGGTTGGAGGGGAAACAATCTCAGAATGATGGTAGTTTGACTTGCCTGGCACCTCCTGCCTTCTGTCTCTCCCTCAGGGTACTTTGTTACTACAACTAGGCTGGCTTGCCTGCCTTGCGGGTGGAAGGTGGTTGACAGTTGTGGAGGCTGGCTAGCCCCTTCTCCATAGAAGTCACTTCTCAGGTTGTTGGCTGTGAGGATTGGTCTGGAAATACGCGAGGCATTCTGGGGGTGCTGTACTCCCACGGCTCTTGTGCCCTTTTGCATGTTGGTGGTGGTGACTATGATTTCTACACAATGATTTCTCTCCTCAGTGATGGAAGCAAGGCCTTGGCTCAAAGAAATTCTGGTGTTTGGAGGTCAGTGCTGTTCCCAAAGCTTTTGGGTTCAATGTTGTGGGCTGTCTTCAACAGGGTCTGAGGAAAGATGATGGTCAAAGAGTGATCTAATTTCCCTAACACATGCTACCTCCTGTCTTTCCCTCAGAGGGCCCTGATTCTTTTGCTAGACTGGCTTGCCTTACCTGTGATTAGCCCTTGGCAGAGATGACCCTTTATCTGCTGGAGTTAACTCCCCAGATAATTATAGCAGAGGCTAGGCTGAAAGCAGGGTCAATGTTCTGGGGACCACTTCTACACCCAGGGTTCTAGGTCCAGGATATCTCCATCAGAGTCTGAGGGAAGGTGGTGGCCAAAGTGGCAGCAGGGTCTGATTTACAGGGGAGAAACTGCTTCTTATCCCTCTTTTGGATTGCCCTCCTGCTTCCTCTAGACTGGTTAATCTCAATCAATCAATCATAAATATTTATTAAGTATCTACTATTCACCTGGCATTAGGCTAAGTACTGATGATACAAAAAGAAGCAAAAGACAGTCCCTGCATTCAAGAAGTTTACAATCTAATGAGGGAGACACTATGCAAACAAAGCAAGCTATACACAGAATAAATAGGGAATAATTAACAAGGGAAGGCACTAGAATTAAGAGGATTTGGGGAAAAGCTTCCAACAAAAGATGGGGTGTTAGTTTGGACTTAAAGGAAGCCAAGGAGGTGAACAGTTGTTCTGGGCAAGGTGGGAGGCCAGAGAAAGTGCCCAGAGTTGATAGATGAAACGTCTTGTTCATGCAACAGTTAGGAGGCCCATGTCATTGGTTCAAAGAGTATGCGATGGAGAGTAAGGTGTAAGAAGACTGGAGAAGTAGGAGGATCCTGGACTGCGAAGAGCATTGAATGCTAAATAGTGCATTTTGCATTTGATCAAGGACACAATAGGGAGCCAATGGAATTTATTGGATATATTTGCAGGGTGACATAATTGGATTGCACTGAAGGAAAATCACTGTAGTGGCTAAATTGAAGTGAGCAGAAAGTCAAGGCAGGCAGACCCACCAGCAGGCTATTGCAGTAATCTAGGCATGAGGTGATGAAAGTCTACACTACAGTGGTGGCAGTGTTTGAGGAGAAAAGGAGACATATTCGATAGAAGTTGCAAAGGAGACCTTGGACTTGGCAACAGATTGGACATGGGGAAGGGTGAGTGATAGTGAGATGTCTAGGATGAGACCTAGATTGTGACCCTTAGGGACTGGGAAGATGATGTTGACCTCCACAGTAATAGGGAAGGTATGAGAGGGGGAAGATGTAGGAGGAAAGATAATGAGTTTTGTTTTAGAAATATTGAACTTAAGATGTCCATAGGACATCTAGTTTGAGATGTTGGAAAGGTAGTTGGAGATGGGTTAGCGGAGAATTTGGGGCAGGATAGAGAAATCTGAGAATTAACAGCAAAGAGATGGTGACAAAATCAATGGGAATTGATGAGATAACCAAGCAAAGTTTTTTAGAGGGAGAGGAGAACATGGCCCAGGACAGAACCCTGAGGGACACTTATAGTTAGAGGACATCATCTGGAAAAGGAGATAGATCTGCCCCATTCAGGAGAGGTACTAAGCAACCATGTTTGTTCTGGACTCGGGTCCTCTGGCTCTGTACCAATCCTCTTTCCATTCATCATTTAATATGGAGAAGGACATGGATTTAGAGAAAATGTCATGAAAGATGCATCATTTACTTGCAAGTAGGTTGTGAACTCTTGCGAATGAGGACTATCCTTTGCCTCTTTTTGTATCCCTAGCATAGTGCTTAGCACAGAGTAAGCACCTAATACTTGTTATTTGATTGGTTGGATCTAATTTCATATTGTAGTTCCCCTTAGTGTATCCTTCCATTAAAATGTTACTAATGAAACCAAAAAGTGTTTACAAGTGATAGAATTGGTGTTTTGTGGTTGCAAACCATATTTACAATGACAACAGTGCTCCTAGGGCTCATTTAATACTTGTCTGACAAAAGTCTTTCTTCTAGATTATGCTTCAGTTCTTTTGAGTGGACCGTATCCACTACCCACTGCTCCATCATTGTCTTTCTGAGGGTTTGAAGTCTCAGGCCTCTTCTGCTACATGTCCAGCTCAAAGATCAACTACTCAGGTACCCCAAGTCTGACAGTGAACTCCAGTCATCAGCCATTATCAGGCTCATTTGTCTCTGAAACCCCTTGCTAAAGTACCAAAGCAATGACAAGGCCTGTCGACTTGGCAACAGCTGACTTGGAGATGTTGAAGGTTGGGGCAGCCCAGTGCCAGTACTCAGGAGTTACTCTCCCAGATATGGGAGGACTGAGATACATTGGCACAGCCGACAGAGAATGGCTGAGGAGCACCTGTCCACAGTATGCTCGCTTCCAAGCAGTACGAGTTAACAGCTCGTATATTTTTTTATGAGTCCCTGAAAATATTGTATCAACCTGACAGAGTAAAACAAACAAAGGGAACAGTGGATAAAATATAGAGCCCTACCTGAAATTCTACACATGAAACACCTATTAAAACAAAACATGAGAAAAGTAGCTGGAGTCATCTGTTTTCTTTAACATATATAATAAACAGAAGTTTGGAAGCCTTGCTGGAGAAATAGTCTGAAGTTTGTGATTCATCTGGTTCCAGTTTTGTAGAACACAGGGGCTCTCGGGGCACTGTTCTGGATACAGACACGCTGCAAAAATACCGATGCAGTATGATGATGGTAGACCAAAGTTCTACCATCTATTTTCCTATTCAACTGCCAATCCTATTCAAGAGGTCACGCGGCACAACACGGCAACATGGAAAGGGTCCTTTGATGTCAGAGGACTTAGGTTCAAGTCCTGCCTGTGATGTTCACTACTTGTATGATCTCAGGCAAGTCACGATTTCCCCGAGTCTCGGTTTCCTCGTCTATAAAATGGTGGACTTAGGCTACAGTCAACAAGTCAAGTCAATGAGCATGGATAAAGTGCCAGATGCCATGCTGAAGGCTAGGGGTATAAAGCAAGGTTAAAAACAAAAAGTCCCTACCCTCAACTACGCTCTTGGAGGAGTCACGTGAATGTGTCACACGAGATCTCCATTTCCATCTGTGTTTCTGGCTATCTAGCTAGCTATCTCTCATCTATCTTTGTCTATATAGTAAATTGGAAGTGAATTCAGAGGGAAGCCATGAACTTAAGTCTCTCCCAAATCTAGACATTTGGCTTTATGATTGTGCCTTTCAAGTAAGCTCTGAAAAGCCTCAGGGCAGGCAGATGGGGGGGGGGTTAGCCTTATCAATGAGGTGGCTGTGGTGCAATTAAAAAGCAAATTAAGTTTGGAATTAAAATCCTGGGTTCAAATCCTAACGTTACTTTCTATCTCTCTGACTCTAGAAAAAAAAATCATTTATATTATCTTTGGTTCTCAGTTTACAATCTACAAAATGGGAGGTCAAAATTCTGACACCCCCTACTTCTGAGGTTTTCTGTAAGGATTGAGAAAATGGATATAAAGACTTGTGCAAAACTTCAGTTGCTATGTAAAGTCATGGTGATAATTAGCAGCAATAACAGCAGCAGTTGGAGCGATTGTGTTATTGGCAGCAGATTGTAGATAAGAATGGAAGGAAAACTTGGAGGTCATTTAAGCCAAGCTCTGCGTAGACAAAGAAAGTGAAGCCCAGACAAGGGGAGCAACAAGCCCAGAGAAACACTAGAAAATCGGCAGATGATCCCGAATTCGAGACTAAGTCCTCAGATTTCCAACCTGGGACACGTTCCTCCTTCTCGGGCTATTGTAGCTGTCATTCTTGTTGCTATTTCAGGAAGGCAGGTGCCCAATCTGTCCAAATTTCTGGCCTTTTTTGCCCCTCGTTTGAGTTCAAATACGAAACCCTGCTCTGCAGGGTTTGAGGAAGAAAAATGTTGATGGGAAAAACTACTGTGGACAATTTTAGGAGGAGAGCTCTAGCTGAGCCAAGTGACCTATTTGGAAGCCACAGTGCCCCTATCTCCACAATGGTGGGCATGAGCTAAAGGCACTGACTGCTCTGAAAATTTGGAGCCGCCCAGGAGATCGGCATTTGCACCTGAGCTACACCTGGCTGCCCAGGATCCTGTTCCATTGCCCAGCATACCCCGAACCTGGCGAACCAGTCCAGTCATTCAGGAGGGGAGATTTTTATGACACGAACCTGCTGGACCTCTCGGTGGAAGAAACCTGGTCTCATTTGGTTTTGAGATAAAGCATAGCAGTGATACGAGTGGACGCTCTGAAGTGAGCATGAGGCCCCCACTGTGATCCGTGCATTGTCCTTCTACTAGCATGCTTGGTGATGTTCCCAGTCCTACTGACAGCTTGGACGAAGGCATACCGACTAACATGGTAGGAGTTTTCTTTTTTTGATAATGTGGTCGAGAAATGAGTTTGGAAGGCACAGAGCAATTTCTCTAATGTTATTTGGTACGGCAGCAGCAGCAGCAGCAGCAGCATGAAGTAGAACAGTTCTATTCTAAAGTGTCTGGCAGGAAAGCTGCCTTCCTGCACCTCACAGGGGCATGAGCCATAAACATTCAACTACTGTACATTCCATGTTTTATAGCACAGGAAATTAATAATGCATGATCACATATTCCTTATTGCTTTTCCAATGGGTTTCTATAACGGCTTTTGACTTTGAAAAAGAGTACATTTATTTCACATGTCTGCGTGTCATAAGCCATACATATGCATGTATGTAGAGACCACTCCTTCATTTATCGTATTACATAAATTCTCTCAAGTTATCCCCAAACATGCCATCCCACAAGTCAGGTGCCATTATTATCCCCATTCTACAGATGAGGAAATTGAAATTCAGAAAGGTTAATTGATTATGCCCATATAGTTAGTAAATGTTCAGAGATGGGACATGAAGCCAGGGTTTGCTGACATCAAGTCCAGCATTCTATCTCTCATGCCATGATAGCTCTCATAAAAAAATAGCTATTTTAGAGTTTGCAAATGCCTTCCATCCACTGGTTCATTGAAGCTTCACAAAATCTGTGGTTCAGTGGAAATGACACCAGGTCTCGGATATAGAAGACCTGCTGGGATAATAGTGGGACGTTGGCCCAGCCACTTTAATTCCTTAAGCCTCAGTTTCCTTACTTATAAAATGAGGAAGTTGGCTTAAGTGCCCACCAAATGTATCCCAGTTCTAGAGCTAAAGTCCCTGTGAAGTAAGTAATACAGAAACTATTAACCCATTTATAGATAAGGAGACTGATGCTTAGAGAGATTCAGTGATTTACCCAGGTTCACATGGGTAGTGCCTGAAGCAATATTTGAACCCAAATCATTATGATTGCATGTGGAGCACTGTATCCCCTACACATTATTGCCTCTCATAAAAGACATAAAAAGAAAAAATCACAGGCAAATTATGAAAGCTCAAAGTATATCCAACCTCTCTGCCCATGAGCTGGATTTTGGTGTCTCTGGAGAGACCACAAGTGTCATTTCCAAGTCTCAGAGCAGATGCTTTTAACCTTGTGTGTGTGTGTGTGTGTGTGTGTGTGTGTGTGTGTGTGTGTGTGTGAGATGGGCCTCTTGGGCAGTTTGGTGAATACTAAGGACCCATCTTGAAATGATGCTTTTAATAGCATAAAATGAAAATAGAGAGTTTTGCAAAGAAAACCAACTGCATTGAAACATAGTCATCCAAATGTGGGGGGGGAGAAGATTTTATAGACCCCAGGTTTGGAACTCCTGTTTTAGAAGGTTTCATACATAAATTGAAGTTACACCTTCCCAGATATTTCTTTGCTTGCTAAAATGGAACATTAGAAGTGATCAGAGAAGAATTAATTCTCAGAGTTTCCCCCAATCCCCTCGAAATTGAAAGTGTTTGTATTGATTGATACAAGAAGTGAAAAGCCTAGAAAGCATTCTCATCAGTGGCATATGTGTGTGTGTATGTGTGTGTTTATTGATGCACACATGTAGCATAAGAACAAATGGCAGAAATGGTCCTCCCACAGAGAAGAGTCCTTGTTCCATATAATTTCAACAACCAAGCGGGAACTTCACTATTCAAGCCATGAAGTTGTTCAACCACAAGTCTAGACTACAGATGGGAAATTAAGTCTGGTAGCCCCACCTGTAATTTTCCTTGGGTTATGAATTGAAATTAGCCAGCTATGCAGTTGGGTGCAAAGTACCCATAGTCATTATATCTCTTGGATGGCTGAGTGGCCTCGGCAGCTTTTGTTTGCCTTTATGTTCTTGGCACTTTCTCTTCTTTGTAATGTCGCCATAGATCGTTGGTCTCCAGTACCCTGATATCTGTCACATACAGGTGCATCCATGTATATAGCTAAATAATACCCTCACACGTGCTCACATGTGCATGTGATAGCAGGACTTCTGATTGCAAGAGTACAAAAATATTTATAGACTCTTCTTGAGAATCCCCATTTCAGACAAAGAAGTCGAGAGCATGTTCACACCAGAATATTCATATACCTATAATAGACAGTGTGGTTCAAAGGAAAGAAAAGTAGCTTTGGAGGAAGATGACATGGGTTCAAAAGCCCACCTCTGACACAATCTATATGATCTTGGTCAAGTCAGCATGGTAGAGCAGAAACAGCAGCGAATTTGGGGCCAGAGGACATGGGTTTAAATTTCACCTCTAATGCTTATTACCTGTATGACTTTGCTTCAGTCACTTAAATCTCTGGGGCACAATTTCCTCATCTATAAAATGAGGAAGTTAGATTGGATGCTTATAAGGCTATTGCAATTCTAAACCTAAGATCCTATGATAAGTTACATACCCACATTTAACTCCTAATCTATAAAATGGAGGGGGGACGAAGGTAGACTACAATTGTCTCCAATATTCCTTCTAGTCCTATATTTATGATTCATCTTGAAAATCCCTATTTCCTAAATAGATACTGACCAATGGATAGTTTGTGTCTCCTAAATGACCTTATTAAAACTTACCTGGGCTTGTGAAACTGTCTCGATATTAGTCATGCACAAAGGGTACATAAAACTGAGAATTCCAGATCACCAAAAATGCACTTGTTATCATTCAGTGAGACAGATCTGGGCTGGTTCATCTTGCAAGGGGTTGAGGGGAAAGTGTGGTGCCCAATCCAGCTAAAGTTAGAGGGAGCACCAGTCAAGTTCTTCTTCCACACCTTAGAGTGAGGACTCACAATTCTGGAGGAAGTTTCTTGCCTCCCTTTCCCCCATTCACCCCCTACCCTTCACTCCTCTTTTTCTATCTGCTTCCCTTTCCTTTCTTTGACCTGACTCTGATACAGCACATAGATAAAGCAGTGGGATGCCAAGTGAGCTGAGTCAGGGGTGGAGGCAAAGATTGATACCATTCCAGCTTTTTTTCATCATCCTTGCTTCAAACCTTAACAGGGTAAGAAGGTGAGGTTCCAAGATTATCTATGAAATTCTGTGATTATCTCCTGGGATTATGTGCTTCTTACACATAATGCATTCTTATGCATTATGTCCATTTCTTTTTGTATTAATTAATGCTAAAATATAGTTGCAGTGTTTAAGAAGCAAAAGTAGTTCCTATTAAGAACAGCTGTTTTTATCAGGAGAGCTTTATAAAGGGGGAATCTAAAGATTTCGTGCTGTTTTAAGCTATTCAAGCTTAAAACTGCAGTAAGACTTTTGGGACAATCTATATGCATTATCATCTTATGTGGTATTTCAACAGCCCCGTGGATTAGATGAGGATTAAATGAGATATTTGTGAAGCTCTTAATAGAAGGCCTGGTCCATAGTAAGTGCTATATAAATATCACTACTATATTATTATCCCCATTTTACAGATGAGGAAACTGAGGAACAGAGAGATCAAGTGACTTGCTCAGGGTTAAGTGTCCGAGGTGACATTTGAGCCCAGCCCTCTCTTTCTTCATGCCTAGTATGCTATCCAGTAAGATTCAGCAAACTAAAAATGAAGAAAATTTACCTGAGCTAAAAAGAACAAAGCTTGAATGATACCAGTAAATGAAAAAATGCGCCATGTGTTCTATTCATCAGCACCTGGGGCTGAAAGTTGGTGGGACTGCGAATCCGGGGAGTGCCTGACGTCTTGGTTTATTAGAATCTGTCTTGCCAGTATGTTAATGTCTGCATTTAATTCAGAAATCCAAACAGTTGTGACAGTGAGGTGTGAACAGCCTTTGAACCTAATCTACAGGGGGAAACACAACGCTGATTGAATCAGAGACATTCCAACAGGAAGGTTATTCCTGTTGAGTTGTCACTTCAGAAAAGGAAGGAAATGGCAAGGGATAATGCTCAATTGGTTATGTATTTTCATCTGGCTCTGCTCTCTGTGTTGTCTGTGTGATTCTGGTTCATGTCACTCTCGTGAATAACATCTTGTTTCACAGTCTCATTTCATAGAACATATTGGGACTCTTACTGTTCTTCTCTTGAGTAGCTTAGGGAAGAGTTTTTGTCTTTTCATGTGGATCAGCCATATCTGCGTGTGGATATAGATGACTTAAAATTAACCCAAGCAAGATTAAAAATATCAAAAAACAATATGGAGCAGGCAGCCTCACAAAAGGCTGCCATTCAAGCTCATCAGTGCAAATTTCTTGTCAAAATGCTCTCTGAGCTAAGTAAAGGTTACGTATTCATATGAGCACCTGACTTATAAAATCAATCAGGGCAGGCTATGAAAGACGCTTGCTTTTTTACATGCATTCAAGTTGTTGCTTCCATTAACTTAACTTCCTAAAAAATGTATTTCATTTTTCCCCCAATCTGCTCTGCATAACTCATTAACATCATAATCGCCAACAATAATTGCCTGAAGTGAGTGAAGAAAATCGGGAAAGATGAAGAGTTGAATTACCACTTAATGAAAGAAAAAAAAAATCGAGACAATTTAAATCAGCCTGTCTACCATGAGGCATCCACCACTCCTTTCCTTATGGGAAATGTGCAAGAAATGTGTTTCTGGGGCTTTGCTTTGTTTATAAATAGAGGAACTCAGACATTAGATCACGAAAGTATTTTAAGGGACTAAATCCATTGTATGAATTGGTAATTGACTTGCCAAAAGAAAATATTTTTCAGAACTTTTGTTCAGAAACCCGACAGCAAATTGTTGTAATAAGTCCGTCCGTCTCTACGAAGCATGGCATAATAAAAAAGACACTGGATATAGTCACAAAGCTTGTGTTTGAATGCTACCTGGGTCACTTACTGTCTGTGTTATAATGAGCAAACTCCTTAGCCAGTCCTTTGTTTGCTCATGTATAAAACAAGGACTACTACAGAATCATAGAAATTGGAGTTCAAGGCTTTGCTTTCTCTCAACCTATGCCCAAAAGGACCTCAGTTAAATATACCTAACAAATAGTCATCCAACTTCTACTGGAAATTCTCTTTGGAGGAAGAAACAACCACTTCCCAAAGAAACTCATTCCATTTTAGGATTATTTTAATCTTTAAAGTTCCTTCCGATTCTAGATAGCATGAAAATCCACTAAACAAATATTCGTAATAGTTTTATCAAGCAGAAGAACTTTCTTCTTGGGTCCCAATGGGGATTTGAACTTTTCCAACAAACTGAGGGATGATTTCTTAGATGAGAGTTCGCTATGAGAAATGTCAAATATGAAGACAAAAAGGAGTTTCTGAATGAATAAGGGAAAGCAGACAACAGCATTAAATGTGAACAAATAAATTAACATTTAAAAATGTTTCGTTTTATGGTGTCCAGGAGCAAGATTTTTAAATATGAGAATTTGCCCATCTTTGGGGGTTGAGGGGTGGGGGAAAGTCCAAACCTGCACTTTTGTGGCTCAAAGAACCCTTGATATGGAAAACTCTTCCACCAATCAGATCAACAACATATCTTTAATTTAGAGCCTTAGAGAACTGTCTGAGAAGCATGTTACGAGCAGGATCTGAAGCTAGGTATTGCTTAATCCAAGGTAAATTTTCTATCCCCTATGCTTTGTTCTATCTCTGTTTCATGTATATAGGAGGTACTTGATAAACGTCTGTTAATTTGAGCAAGGCATCTAAAATGTTATTGGAAGTGGATGGCCTTGATTCATTCTCCTAATAGTCCTTCCTGTTACTTCTTGGACTATTTGGTCAAGTCTAATCTCCAGGCATTTATTAAGCACCTGCTATGCTATTTTATTTAGCATCTGTGCTAAATGTTGGGGGTACAAAAATAAAGGAAAAAAGCCTCTACTCTCCAAAAACTCACAGTCTAATGGGAAGGCAGCATGCATTGATTTCATTTGGTGAATAAAACGTTGTTAAATACACATTTTCTGTCACGTCTCTGGGAATTCTGTACAGAAGTCCGGTAGCCAAGTCAGCAACATGGACAAATTCCTGTATCACTCTGGTCACTGACTCTGGAAGAGGTAGAGTCAGCTAGTTGGCACTTGATCCTCTCTGCTTCCTTTGCCTTTCCTGAAAGAGTCAGAGCTGAATTCTCCCCAGGCCTCACCAATTTATTGGCTGGGAAATGGTTTCGTGGGTGAACTTTTCTTCACTCATCACCATTTCGCTCTGCTCTTTGGAGATTTAAATAGTCACGTTCTATTACAATAATTACTTTGCTTTTATTAAAAGTGCCATATAATGGTTCTCAGGTCCACGTGGCCCCCATCTAAACTATTTTATGGAGCTATTTCAGAGGAAAAGTCATTAATATTATCACAGAAGTTCAGAGTCCCCACTTAGGGAAATTCCTAATATTTGGACAGAGATTTGGCTATCTGCTTTCATTTAAATTTTTTGTATTTCCAGGTGATCTCTGACTTCCTCCATTTATCTTTTCTTAACATAAACTAAGTATATCATTCACTTCTATATGTGAAGACAAATGAGAATTCAGGGAACACATATCTAAGAAAGCAGATGAATGTATGACAGCAGCTGTTAACTGGACACTCATGCAAAGGAAGGTTGTGGGGAAAGTAGGCTTTGGGGACTTCCACCAGTCCCTAAAAAGACAAAAAGAAATGGTGTTTTTAGTGCAAGGTTTTTGTTGTAAGATACCCACAGGACACAGAAATATACCTCCATCTCTCCCAGGATAGAGCTCAGAAGGCTTTGCTTTCTCTCAACCCATTTTTTTCCTGCACCCCTGCTTTCCTCCAACTTAGCTACTAGGTGTCTCCTTTCCCTTTCCCCACCCCCCCCAAAATCTTTCACATGTCTTAGAACAAGGATACTTTTCCAGAGTAAGAAAGCTTCAGGGAAGGAGGAAAATTCTGGAGTAAGAAGGCAGCTGAGACATGGTGGTAAAGTCTGGAGAGTCAAAAGCAAAGCAAGGAAAGGAATGAAAGAGAAGGAAGGGGATGGAAAAGGAGTATGGCTGTAGACACAGAAAAGGGAGGGAGGGAGAGAATGAGGGATGGGGAGAGAGAGACAGAGACAGAGAGAAAGAAAGAAGGAGATAGAGAAGTGGCAAGATAATAATTATCTATATAGTGCCTGCTGTGTGCTCATAAATCCTGTTCCTAACACATTTGTTTGCCAGGCAACTCAGTCATAGATGTGTTACTGATCTGATTGGTAAAGGGAGTTTCCACACTAAAGGTTCAATACAGCAATGACATCATAAATATAATCTCATTTGATCTCCAAAACAATGGTGGTCAGTAGATGCTGTTATTATCCCATTTTCCAGTTAAGGAAACTGAGACATACAGAGATTAAATGACTTAATCAGTGTCACACAGCTAGTAAGTGTTTAAGCTAAATTTGAACTCTTCTTCCTAACTCCAGATCCAGTGATCTGTCCATTGTGCCATCTATTTGACAAAGACAGGACATAGACACTAATATAAAAGTGAAGTTTGCTGTTAGGTTGATGTTGGGAAGTGGTTTGGAAAATCACATTTTCTTTTTTTAAAAAAAAGTATTAATGCTTATATTCTACCTTTCTTGAATCTAATTAAACTGCTTGCTAACTTTGAGCATTGAGGTTTGAAGCAACAGAATGGATCCGGAAGGGATAGAATGAGCTCATAGGCAGGGTTGGAATTATGAGTTATGATTAACAGATACTCCTACATGAAAAGGTGGGATTAAGAGAGGATCATAACATCAGAGGGGCAGCATTAGACAGGACCCTAGAGGCATCTAGTCTAATCTCTTCGTTTTACAGATCAGGTTGATAGTCATGAAGTAACTACCATGAAATAAGCACCAGAAATGGGATTTGAACCATAAGTCTCCAAATCCCCCAATAATGTTCTTCCTGCTCTCCCACGATGGCTAGCTGTTTGGCCAACATATGTTGCAGAGTCCTGACTTTGAGAGGACACAGACTGATGTATCTATTACACCCACTGGTAATTAGGCTAGTGTTGACTATGCAACTAGTTATCACTAGATGTTCTTTTTTACACAATAGCTTCCAGTACCCAAGTAAGTAAAAATGAAACAAGTTGTTTTTTCTTCCCATGGAGAGGAGAAACCAGCCTGAATAAAGCCATGCTGGATAACAGGCAAAGCACATGGAGTGCTCCTTGTTTGACTTTATTTGCAGTAATAATGCCTAGCCAGACAATGTCAGGCAGTAGGATAGTGGCCACAGGCTGGTGAAGCCACAGAATTGAGGGTACCACCTCAAGCCACTAATCAGCTTCGTAGTGCCAGATGCTGTATAGCCCTTTTGAAGCAGTTCAAAGTAACACTTTTACCTGTTTGGTTTAAACATGAAAATGGGTTGTCAGCTCTCTGGTACTAAAGGCCAGTGTCTTACATTCTCAGCATCTACAAAAGAAGGCTTATTTTTTTGCCACAGAACTAGATGGAAGACCCAAACAAGGGGGTGACCTAGAAGAGGAGACTAGGATGGGTCACTCAGAGAAGGAGGAGAAGTTAGTCAAGAGTTGGCTCATCGACTGTGGGATGACCTATTATGTAATTGTGGTGAGGTAACTGCAGCTGTGCATAGGCTGTGCTCAGTGGACCTGTTGGAAGAAAACGGAGAGCTACGAAGTATATTTCTTTATGGAGAGGTTAAGGCAGGGGCAAGCAGCCCCAGGCACGTGTCTCTTTAAGTATATAACTGTAGATCTTTTATTTGAAAAAATGGATGTTGTGCGTGTTGACTCATCTCAATAATGAGAGAACACAGGTATTATGAACAATAATAGAGAAGTTAATGGTTTCTCACATTTTCCCTCTTTCACTTTGGTTCAAACCATAGCCCCCCGCTACTTCTGCTTAGAAGAAGCTTCTTCTCCTTAGATATTGCTCCCACTTACTACTATGCTTTCTTCTTCCTCATATATCTGCTCACTCATCATCCTTTCACCATCAGGCTCTCCCTGCATTTCAAAGCTATAATTATCCAATGTGACAATCTCACTGCACTAAGGTACTGATGAGAAAAAAGTATAGAAACTCATCTTGGGTCAACCAACAATTACTCTGATAAGCACATATATTATAATGTAGGCCTCTGGGAGACAGTGTGATTTTTTAAAATATTTTATTAACTTTAATTAAAATAATAAAATATTAAGCAATGGCGATGAGAATTAGTGGATGGCAAGTGGGAAGTAGCACAAAGCAAGATAGTCTGAAGTCAAGAAGACTTGGATTCAACTTTGACACACGCTAGCTATATCACCCTGAACAAGTCATTTCACCATAGAGTGCCTGAGGCATATCTGCAAGACTCCAAGCTACTGATCCGCATTGGTTGTGTGAGTTCCCTATACTAACAAAATCACACACACACACACACAACACACACACACACACACACACGTGCACATGCATGCACACACGTACATGCACACACATGCATATGTACATGCACACATGTGTACACACATGCACACACACATAAATTAGGACAGATGAGTTTGGTATTAAATCTTTCCGGCATTAAAAAAAAATAGAAGACTATGATTTTGTCCTTTCTAACCTGATCTCTTTAATCAAACTGATTTATATACTTCCATGGATCTCTGATCTTAGCTGAATAAGTATACTCCCTCTAAAGAGTCAAATCACAAAACATCCATTGCTTTCTCATCCTTTGTGACTCTCACCCAAGTTTCTTGGGGGTATTCTCTATAATGGTCATTGTTGTTCAATCATTTCAGTTGTGTCCAACTCTTCCTGACCTCACTTGGGGTTTTCTTGGCAAAGATACAGGAGTGGTTTGCCATTTCCTATCCAGCTCATTTTATAGATGAGGAGACTGAGGCAAACAGAGGGAAGTGACTTGCCCAGGGTCATACAGCTAGTAAGTGTCTGAAGCCAGATTTGAATTC